>NW_016107391.1:11846764-11891022 GCF_001604975.1 Cebus imitator | reverse complement strand
TTTTGATTGGAGTATTTAGCCAATTTGCATTTGAGGTTAATATTTTTATGTGTGAATTGATTCTGCAATTTTGATGTTGGCTGGTTGTTTTGCCCATTAATTGATGCAGTTTCTTCATTGTGTTGATGCTCTTTATCATTTGGTAAGTTTTGGAGTGACTGGTACTGGTTGTTCCTTTCTATGTTTAGTGCTTCTTTTGGAGCTCTTGTAAGGCAGGTCTGGTGGTGATGAAATCTCTGAGCAATTGCTTGTTCATAAAGTATTTTATTTCTCCTTCGCTTATGAAGCTTAATTTGTTGGGAAATGAAATTCTGGGTTGAAAGTTCTTTCTTTAAGGATGTTGAATATTGGCCCCCACTCTCTTCTGGCTTGTAGGGTTTCTGCCAAGAGACCTGCTGTCAGTCTGATGGGCTTCCCTTTGTGGATACCCGACCTTTCTCTCTGGCTGCCCTTAGCATTTTTTCCTTCATTTCAACCCTGGTGAACCTGACGACTATGTGCCTTGGGGTTGCTCTTCTTGAAGTATATCTTTGTGGTGTTCTCTATATTTCCTGGACTTGAATATTGGCCTGTCTTGCTAGATTGGGGAAGTTCTCCTGGATAATATCCTGAAGAGTGTTTTCCAGCTTGGATTCATTCTCTCCATCACATTCAGGTACACCTATCAAACGTAGACTAGGTCTTTTCATATAATCCCATATTTCTTGGAGGTTTTGTTCATTTCTTTTCACTCTTTTTTCTCTAATTTGCCTTCTCATTTTATTTCACTGAGTTGATCTTCGATCTCTGATATCCTTTCTTCTGCTTGGTCGATTCACCTATTGAAACTTGTGTATGCTTTGCAAAGTTCTCATGTTGTGTTTTTCAGCTCCATCAAGTCATTTATATTCTTCTCTAAGCTGTTTATTCTCATCAGCATTTCATCAAACCTTTGTTCAAGGTTTTGAGTTTCTTTGCATTTGGCTAGAACATGTTCTTTTAGCTCAGAAAAGTTTGCTATTACCCACTTTCTGAAGCCTGTTTCTGTCAATTCATCAGACTCATTCTCCATCCAGCCTGATTCCCTTGCTGGTGAGGAGTTGTGATCCCTTGCAGGAGGAGAGGCATTCTGGTTTTGGGTGTTTTCATCCTTTTCGTGCTGGTTACTTCCTATATTTGTGGATTTGTCTACCTGTGGTCATTTTAGTTGGTGACTTTCAAATGGGGTCTTTGGGTGGAGCCCTTTTTGTTGATGATGAAGTTACTTCTTTCTGTTTTTTAGTTTTCCTTCTAACAGGCCCCTCTGCTGCAGGATTGCTGGAGGTCCACTCCAGACCCTGCTTGCCTGGGGATCACCTGTGACAGCTGTAGAACAAAAAGGGTTTCTGCCAATTTCTTCTTCTGTTATCCTTGTCACAGAATGATACCTGCCAGATGTCAGCCTAAGCTCTCCTCTATGAGTGTCTCTTTGATTTACAGGGGTTGGGGAGCTGCTTGAGGAGACAGTCTGTCCTTATAGGATCTCAAATGCTGAGCTGTGAGCTCTGTTGTTCCATTCAGAGGTGCTGGGCAGGTACATTTAAGTCTGCTGCAGCAGCACTCATAACCAATTTTTTTCTCCCAGGTGCTCTGTCCTGGCAAGGTGGCACTTTATTTGTAAGTTCCTGATGTGCTGCTTCCTTTTTTCAGAGATGCCCTGCCCAGCGAGGAGGTAGCCTAGTCACAGATTGCCAGCAGAGGCGTTGCTGAGCTGCTGTGGTCTCTGCCTAGCTGCTGTGTGAACTTTTTTGAGGTTTTGTTTATAGAGGTTTATAGTTAGAACCACCTCAGTAATGGCGGTCTGCCTCAGTAATGGTGGACTGCCTTGGTAATGGGGACTGCCTTGGTAGTGGTGGACTGCCTCAGGAATGGCAGATGCCCCACCTACCACAAAACTGGGCCATCTCAGGTCCAGCTGTACTTGCTGTGAAGCTCTCAATCCAGAGCATTTCAGATTGCTGGTCTTTGTAGGGGTGGGACCTGCAGAGCCAGATCACCTGGCTCCCTGTTTCAGACCTCTTTTTTTAGTTGAATGGGCCATTCTGTCTCCCAGGCATTCCAAATGCCAGTTGAAATGGCTTCCCAGATTTGTGTGAGTTTTTGTGCAGAGACCCGCTGTGTTAGCTGAAACAGCCATGCTGGAAACTTGTGGCTCTTTTCCACCCAGGAATCTCCTGTTCTGTGGGCAGTAAAAACTCATTTGGAAATGCGATGATCACTCACCCTATGTATTCTCGCTGGGAACTGCACTCCAGAGATGTTCCTATTCAGCCATCTTGGATTGGGTTTTTTGGATCAGGTTTTTTTTTTGTGTGGAGTCTTTAGGTTTTTCTAAATATAAAAACATGTTGTCTGCAAAAAATAATGATTTGACTTTTTCCTTTCCAGTGGGCATGCCTATTATTTCTTTCTCTTGCCTAATTGATCTGGCTAGGATTTCCAATACTATGTTGTTCAGGAGTGGTGAAAGTGGGCATTGTGTCCTATTCCAGATATTAGAATACAGGCTTTCAATTCTTTTCTCAGTCAGTATCATATTAGCTTTGAGTTTGTTATATATGGCCCTTATCATTTTGAGCTTTGTTTCTTCTCTATCCAACTCATTGAGAATTTTTATGATACAGGAATATTGAGCTTAAATGAACGATTTTTTACACATCTACTAAAATGATCACGTGACTTGTTATTGATTTTATTGACATGATGCATCATGTTTATTGATTCATACATGTTGAAACAACCTTGTGTCTCTGGGATGAGCCTTTATTGTTCATGGTGAATGACCTTTTAATTGTGTTTTTAAATTTGGTTTGCAAGTTTTTCATTGAGGACAACCAGGTTACTTAGTAGGGCCTTAAAAATGCATGGAATAAAGGTCAGTAATATGGTTACTTAGGCATTGTTACCGATAGCTAGATTTTTAAAAATACTATTTCATGGTTAAAAACCATTATGTTTATAAACATATTCTCACAGAATTAGAACATTATATCAATGGACAAGAGGGAAGAATTAATCATAATTAAACAAAGCAGATTGTCTAAGCTTTAAGGTACTATGTTTCCAATTAAATTTGGGGAGTATATTTGTCCTAAAACTATATGCAGAAAATTTTTCTATTTCTCAGAATAAAATTTAATGTAATTTGTTGAAATTAGGCTGGATGCAGTGGCTCATGCCTGTAATCCTAGCACTTTGGGAGGCCGAGGAGGGTGGATCACCTGAGGTCAGGGGTTTGAGACCAGCCTGACCAACATGACAAAATCCCATTTCTACTAAAAATACAAAAAAATTAGCTGGGCATGGTGGCATGCGCTAATAATCCCAGCTACTTGGGAGGCTGAGGCAAGAGAATGACTTCAAATCAGGAGGCAGAGGTTGCAGTGAGCTGAGATCCTGCCACTGCACTCCAGCTTGGGTGACAAAGTGAGACTGTCTCAATAAACAAACAAACAAACAAACAAATAAAGCGTTGAAATTAGTAGCCAAAGAAAGAAAGATATTAAGCCACTGGTAAATGAAGTCTTCAAGACCCTATTGAAGACTTACTATTATCTGATATTTAAAGTAAAATCCATGACATTCAGATAAAGCTAATCTACTATGTTATATGCATTTGATTTGAAATAGTAAATAATCAGAAAGTGTTCGACAAGTAGCAATTAGCAGGAAACTTTCATTTGAGGGAAAAATGAGAACAGATTTGTAGCTGTCAATAAATCTCTCAGTAAACTTTAATAATACTCTTTCTTCAACTAGTCAGAATAAAATTTCAAGAACATTTCAAGCATCAACGAGCCTCTTTTATAAGTATTTTAAATTTGAAAATGTAGTATGGATCTGTTAGGAGTAGTAGAATTTTAAGATTTTCATACTTGATGTTATGTAAAACATCCAAGATGCTAATATATGAGAGGTCTCCCCAATAATTTTCTCTTACTGACAATTCGGAGGGCCTGCTTCCTAAGAGGTCCGATATTTACTCCTTGCTTAACCCAACCTTGGAAAATCTCACTCTAAGATAGATGGGCAAGGCACAGAACCTTGCCATGATTTTGTCACTAGAAGAAAATACAGCTCTTCTGTTTTCAATATTTCTTACTAATTCTCTCCCTCAGAAGTGATACATTTTTAGAATATTTTTTAAATACAGCAGCAAAGTCTTTATTGGAAAATTGTAATTATTCCTTTTGCTCAACTACATAATAGATTGGAATTTAGAATATTCCAACATAGGCCATTATACTCCAATTCTTCAATCACCATGGGGTGTTAAAGAAAGGTGCTTTCTGAGACACATCAGTTTAATAAAAACACATTTAGAGAATTCAGGATCTTGAAACATATCCCTTAATATTTACCATGTGAACACATGCCTTCAAACTCTAAATATTCTGCCTGCTGTATGCAAATCAATTTTTCTTTCCAATTTGGTAGGTATAGTATACCATTTGTAGTTTATGAACATGCCTATCTCTTACCAATCACTATATAAAGGTTTCATTCTCTCTGCTTTAAAAACCAATCACTTTACTCTTTCTCTCTAACTTCATCTAGCAAATTTCCTCTCTCTATGTATTTAGCTCACATATTTTCTTTTTTCAAATTTTATTTATTTATTTATTTTATAAAGATGCGGTTTCACCATGATGGCCAGGCTGGTCTTGAACTCCTGACCTCAGGTGATCCACCCACCTCGGCCTCCCAAAGTGCTAGTATTACAGACATTAGCCACCGCACCCGGCCTAGCTCACATATTTTCTATTGTGAAATAGTCTCTTCCTTAGGGCAAGAGGAGTGAGAGTGTTAGTCAATTTCATCTTCCTCAGTGTCAGTACTCTGCACATAAATCTATGTGTGGTTACCGTTACTATATTATAATTGTTTATATTCATGCCTCTCTCCTACATTAGATTCAGAAAATTTCTGTTGTGGAGACTGAATGTTACATGTGTTCCTATACCCAAAATTGTGCACAATTCCGATCTTAGTATTGGTGTTTAATAGCTTAATATTGGCCTCATGAGTGGTCATGGCCACACACAACCCCTAGACTAATCTAGTTAAATTGCTTATCAATTAAAAAAAAATCTCTTTCAAAGCATTCTAACATGTAGGCACCAAATTTTTGCCCAAAGGTATTCAGGTATGGTTATGTTAGCACTTCTTGTGATGATTCTTACAATTGTTAGAATGTTGTCTTTATTTAGTGCCCAAGTGTGTATAACTTCAACAATGTCTGAATTCTCCATCCTGAAGAAACAAGTGTATAGACTGGTACTTTTTCATGCCAGTTTTACCTTACTCATCTTGTTTTCTTTTTCAGGTAAGATATGACTTATCTATTGCAAATATCCCAAACATGAAATAGTTGTAAAACACTTAACAATTCTAGGCAACTGTTTTTTTATGTGTTTTAATGTCTCTTTTAAAAATATGACACAAGAACAGAAAGCATTAGATATAAAGTGATCCGCCTAAAGCATACCAGTTACATAGCATGAATAATTTCAACTTAAGAATTCTGTAATAGAGCCAAATGATGAACTAATGTTACTTATTGCTTAAAATACTATTACATCTAAACTATGCCATCTGCGCCTGTGCTGATGCCCATTAAATTAAAATGTGAGTGCTTCTTTGGAGCCAAATCCTTCTGTAATCCACAAACCCTTCTCTAATCCCTGGCAACTATTGATCAATTTTCTCTTCCTATAGATTTCCTGTTTTAGAATGTCATGTAAATGGAAATGTACAAAATTTAGCCCTTTAAGTCTGGCTTTTTTTTTTAGTATAATGCATTTGAAATTTATCCATCTTGTTTCCTATATCAGTAGTTTGTATCATTTTATTGTTGAGTTGCATTCTGTCATATAAATACACCACAGTTAGTTCACTAATTTACCAGCCAAAGGACATTCAGATTATTTTCCATTTTTAGTGATTACAAATAAAACTGTTTTAAACATCCACTCCTGGATTTTTCTGTGAATGTAAGTTTCATTTCACATAGATAAATCCCTAGGAATGAGACTGGTGGGTTATGTAAGTGTGTATTTAACTTTACAAGAAACTGCCAAATTGTTTCCACCTGCCTTTTCATCAGCAATATCTGAGAATTCTAGTTTCTCAGTTTTAAGAGTTCAAGTTGCTTTTATTATAGTTATTCTAATATGTATGTAGTGATATATCATTGATTTTTAACTTATATTTCCCTAATATTGTGTTATGAAGCATCTTTTCTAGTGCCTATTTGTCATTCATATGTTTTTGTCTATTCACATATTTTGCTCATTTTTTGGATTACCTGTTTGTTTTTTTTTATTAAGGAGTTTTGATAATTCTTTATACATACATACCTGTTTAAAATATGTGCTTTGCAAGTATTTTCTCACATTCTGTAGCTTGTATATTCAGTTTCCATAAATACAATTCAAAGAGAAGTTTTTAAGTTTTCACAAAGTCTATTTTATAAATTTATCATTTTTTTCTTTTATGGATTATGCTTTCACTATCAAATCTAAGAAATAATGTTTCCTTCATTTTTCTCTAGAGGTTATACAGTTTAAATATAGATTAGAAATTCATGGATAGAGGTCCATTATTTTTCTATCTAAAAATCCAACATCCAGGACTATCTGTTAAAAACTATTTTTGAACATTGAATTGACTTTGTCCTTTATCAAAAATCAATTGGCCACAAATATTTGAGGCTTATTTCTGGATTTTTTATTCTGTTACATTTAACTATTTATCCACTGTTTTGCCAGTATTACAATCTTGATTATTATAGCTTTAGAGTAAGTATTAATATATAATGATGTCTTTCCTCCATCTTTGTTCTTTTTCAAAATTGTTTTTGCTATTCTAGATCACTACTCATCAGATAAATGCAAATAAAAACCACAATGAGATACTATCTTACACCAGTCAGAATGTCTGTTATTAAAAAGTCAAAAATAATAGATGTTGGCAAGGTCATGGAGAAATGGAATGCTGATAGATTGTTGTGGGAGTGCAAATTAGTTCAGTCACTGCAGAAACCAGTTTGGAGACTTCACAAAGAACTAACAATAGAACTACCATTTGAATCATTACTAGATATATACCCAAATGAATATAAACCTGGAATCAACCTAGATTCCTCTTTTCCTAATTGAATACCGTTGTTTTTGTTTTTTTTTTTCTTGCATTTGGGTTGGTTCCGAGTCTCTGTTATTGTAAACAGTGCTGCAATGAACATATGTGTGCATGTGTCTTTATAATAGATTGATTTATAATCCTTTGGGTATATATATATTTATAATCCTTTGGGTATTTATAATCCTTTGGGTAATGAGATTGCTGGATCAAATGGTATTTCTAGTTCTAGATCCTTGAGGAATCACCATACACAATGGTTGAACTACTTTACACTCCCATCAACAGTATAAAAGTGTTATTATTTCTCCACATCCTCTCCAGCATCTGCTGTCTCCAGATTTTTTAGTGATCACCATTCTAACTGGCATGAGATGGTATCTCAAGGTGCTTTTGATTTGCACTTCTCTAATGACCAGTGATGTTGAGCATTTTTTCATATGTTTGTTGGCCACATAAATGTCTTCTTTTGAAAAGTGTCTGTTCATATCTTTTGTCCACTTTTTGACGGGGTTGTTGGTTTTTTTCCTGTATATTTGCTTTAGTTCTTTGTAGATTCTGGATATTAGCCCTTTGTCAGATGGGTAGATTGCAAAAATGTTTTACTATTCTGTTGGTTGCCAGTTCACGCTAATGATTCTTTTGCTGTGCAGAAGCTTTGGAATTTAATTAGATCCCATTTGTCGATTTTGGCTTTTGTTGCCAATGTTTTGGTGTTTTAGTCATGAAGTCCTTGCCTACGCCGATGTCCTGAATGGTTTTGCCAAGGTTTTCTTCTAGGGTTTTTATGCTGTTAGTTCTTATGTTTAAATATTTAACACATCTAGAGTTAATTTTTGTATAAGGTGTAAGGAAGGGGTCCAGTTTCTGCTTTCTGCACATGGCTAGCCAGTTTTCCCAACACCATTTATTAAACAGGGAATCCTCTCCCCATTGCTTGTTTTTGTCTGGTTTGTCAAAGATCAGATGGTTGTAGATATGTGGCATTGCTTCCAAGGCCTCTGTTCTGTTCCACTGGTCTATATCTCTGTTTTGGTACCAGTACCATGCTGTTTTGATTACTGTAGCCTTGTAGTATAGTTTGAAGTCAGGTAGCATGATGCCTCCAGCTTTGTTCCTTTTTCTTAGGATTGTCTTGACTATGCAGACTCTCTTTTGGTTCCCTATGAAGTTTAAGGTGGTTTTTTCCAGTTCTGTGAAGAAGATCAATGGTAGTTTGATCAGGATAGCACTGAATCTATAAATTACTTTGGGCAGTATGGCCATTTTCACAATATTGATTCTTCCTAACCATGAGCATGGAATTCTTTTTTCCATCTGTTTGTGTCCTCTCTTATTTTCTTGAGCAGTGGTTTGTAGTTCTCCTTGAAGAGGTCCTTCACGTACTTTGTTAGTTGTATTCCTAGGTATTTTATACTCTTTGTAGCAATTGTGAATGGCAGTTCATTCTTGATTTGGCTCTCTGTCTGTTATTGGTTAGCAATGCCTGTGTTTTTGCACTTTTATTTTTTATCCTGAGACTTTGCTGAAGTTGCTTATAATCTTAAGGAGGTTTTGGGATGAGATGATGGGGTCTTCTAAACATACAGTCATGTCTTCTGCAAATAGAAAATTTGACTTCCTCTTTTCCTAATTGAATACTGTTTATTTCTTTTTCTTGCCTGAATGTTCTGGCTAGAACTTCCAATACTATGTTGCATAGGAATGGTGAGAGAGGGCACCCTTGTCTAGTGCCAGTGTTCAAAGGGAATGCTTCCAATTTTTGCCCATTCAGTATGATATTGGCTGTGGGTTTGTCGTAAATAGCTTTTATTATTTTGAGATATGTTCCGCCTACACCTAGTTTATTTAGAATTTTTGTCATAAGTGCTGTTCAATTTTGAAGGCCTTCTCTACATCTATTGAGACAATCATGTGGCTTTTGACTTTGGTTCTGTTCATGTGATGGATTACGTTTATAGGTTTGTGTATGCTGAACCAGCCTTGTATCCCTGATGTGAATCCAACTTGATCATGATGGATAAGCTTTTTGATGTGCTGTTGCATTCGGTGTGCCAGTATTTCATTGAAGATTTTGCATTGAAATGTTCTTTTTTAGTTGTATCTCTGCTGGGCTTTGGTATCAGGATGATGTTGGTCTCATAAAATGAGTTAGGGAGGATTCCCTCTTTTTGTATTTTTGGAATAATTTCAGAAGGAATGGTACCAGTTCCTCTTTTGTTCATCTAGGAGAATTCTGCTGTGAACTCATGTGGACCTGGATTTTTTTTTGGTTGGTAGGCTATTAATTTCTGCCTCTACTTCAGACCTTGTTATTGGTCTATTTGGGGTTTCATCTTCTTCCTGGTTTAGTCTTGGGAGGGTATAAGTACCCAGGAATTTCTCTATTTCTTCTAGACATACTAGTTTATGCGCATAGAGTTGTTTGTAGTAAACTCTGATAGTAGTTTGTATTTCTGTGGAATCTGGTGATATCCCCTTTATAATTTTTTATTGCATCTATTTGATTCTTCACTTTTTTCTTTTATATTAGTCTGGCTATTGGTCTATATATTTTGTTGATTTTTTCAAAAAACCAGCTCCTGGATTTATTGATTTTTTGAAGGTTTTTTTTTTTTTTTTTTTTTTTTTTTTTNTTTTTTTGTCTCTGTCTCCTTCAGTTCTGTTCTCATCTTAGTTATTTCTTGTCTTCTGCTAGCTTTTGAATTTGTTTGATCTTGCTCCTCTAGCTCTTTTAATTTTGATAATAGGATGTCAATTTTAGATTTTTTTTCTCACTTCTCATATGGGCATTTAGTGCTATAAATTTCCCCATAGACACTGCTTTAAATATGTCCCAGAAATTCTGGTACACTGTGTCTTTGTTCTCATTGGTTTCAAATAACATCTTTATTTCTGCCTTCATTTCGTTATTTATACAGAGATCATTCAGAAGTAGATTGTTCAGTTTCCATGTGGTTGTGTGGTTTGAGTAAGTTTCTTAATCCTGAGTTGTAATTTGATTGCTCTGTGGTCTGAGAGACTGTTTGTTATGATTTCCATTCTTTGGCATTTGCTGAGGAGTGATTTACTTCCAATTATGTGGTCAATTTTAGAGTAAGTGTGATGTGGTGCAGAGAAGAATGTATATTATGTGGATTTGGGGTGGAGAGTTCTGTAGATTCTATTAGGTCCACTCGGTTCACATCTGAGTTCAAGTCCTGGATATCCTTGTTAATTTTCTGTTTCATTGATCTGTCCAATATTGACAGTGGAGTGTTAAAGTCTCCCACTATTACTGTGTGGAAGATTAAGCCCCTTTGTAGGTTGTTAAGAACTTGCTTTATGTATCTGGGTGCTTCAGTACTGGGTACATATATATTTAAGATAGTTAGCCCTTCTTGTTGCATTGATCATTTTATCATTATGTAATGCCCTTCTTTGTCTCTTTTGATATTTGTTGGTTTAAAGTCTGTTTTATCAGAGTCTACGACTGCAACCCTGCTTTTCTTTTTGCTTTGCATTTGCTTGGTAAATCTTCCTCCATCCCTTTATATTGACTCTATGTGTGTCTTTGCATGTGAGATGGGTCTCCTGAATACAGCACACCAATGGGTCTTGACTTTTTATCCAATTTGGCAGTCTGTGCCTTTGATTTTGATACTAGTTGTTTTCGGCCATTAATTGACACAGAACATTAGCCTGCCTTGCTAGGTTGGGGAAGTTCTCCTGGATAATATCCTGAAATCCTGAATATGCATTCCCAGCTTGGATTTATTCTCCCCATCATATTCAGGTACACCAATCAAACATAGATTAGGTCTGTTCACATAATCCCATATTTCCTGGAGGCCTGTTCATTTCTTTTCAGTGTTTTTTCTCTTTTCTTGCCTTCTCCTTTGATTTCATTGATTTGATCTTCTATCTCTGATGTCCTTTCTTCTGCTTGATCAATTCAGCTATTGAAACTTGTGTATGCTTTGCAAAGTTCTTGTGCTGTGTTTTTCAGCTCCATCAAGTCATTTATCTTCTTCTCTAAGCTGGTTATGGTAGTCAGCATTTCGTCTAACCTTTTTTCAAGGTTCTTAGTTTCTTTGCATTGGGTTAGAACATGTTCCTTTAGCTCAGAGAAGTTTGTTATTACCCACCCTCTGAAGCCTGCTCCTGTCAATTCGTCAAACTCTTTCTCCATACAGTTTTGTTCCCTTGCTGTTGAGGACTTGTAATCCCTTGGAGGAGGAGAGGAATTTTCGTTTTTGGTGATCTCATCTTTTTTGCGCTGGTTTCTTCCCATCTTCATGGATTTATCTACCTGTGGTCTTTGAAGTTGGTGACTTTTGGATAGGGTCTCTGAGTGCACATGCTTTCTGTTCACGTTGAAGCTATTTCTTTCTGTTTTTAAGTTTTCCTTCTAACAGTCAGGCCTCTCTGCTGCAGGACTGCTGGAGATCCACTCCATACCCTGCTTGCCTGGGAATCACCTGTGGGGATTGCAGAACAGTAACCAGTTGCTGCCTGTTCCTTCTTCTGCTATCTTCATCCCAGTAGGGTAACCGCCAGATGTCAGCCAGAGCTCCTCTTTATGACGTGCCTCTTTCTTTGGATATACAGGGGTCAGGGAGCCACTCAAAGAGGCAGTCTGTCCCTTATCAGAGCTCAAGTGCTGTGCTGGGAGTTCCATTGTTCCATTCAGAGCTGCTGGGCAGGGACGTTTAAGTCTGCTTCAGTGGAACTCACAACCACCTCTTTTTCCAGGTGCTCTGTCCGGGGAAGGTAGCTGTTTATTTATAAGTACTTGACATGCTGCTGCCTTTTTTCTGAGATTCCCTGCCTGGCAAGGAGGAAGTCTACTCACAGTCTTCCAGCAGAGGCTTTGCTGAGCTGCCACAGGTTTTGTCCAGCTGCTGTGCAAACGTCTTTGCAGTTTTGTTTACACAGGTAAAGTTAGGACTACCTCTGTAATGGCAGACTGCCTCGATAATCAGCCTTTATCTGTTTTAATGCTGTAGGACATGTATAACTTTTATTTTATCTACTAAGAAACTCAGTCCTATTTTCCTGAAGTGGAATATTTTAACCTTCTCCAAAGTTTGCACAGCTTAATAAAACGAGAATAGTGAATAATTGTTTTATGTGATGATAGCTGATTGGTAATAATAACTGTTATTAATATTAATTATTATATTGTCATTTGCATATATCATTATTTTTAAGTGATTCACTACATAAGTGATCAGCAAGTGTTTGGTGCTTGACAAAGGAATGAATGAAATGATGGACAACAGTTCAGAACAGCCCTGCAAATCTCAATTTTACAGATGGTTAAATATCCATATAAATATCCTTATAAAGAAAATAAGAACATATGCATGTGTCTTACATGGCTTTCAGTTTAACTTTAATTACTTTATGGTTGTATTTTATAAGGTGCTCAGTATCTACTGAAAGTTCGTGGATTACTCAAGACTGACATCATTGTCTCCTGATTCTCAATTCCAGATTTTATTTTGCTTTGCTCTATTTAACCTCTGTAGGCAACATTTTCACTAGGGAAGCTGATTCTGGGAATGCAAAGAAAACTTTCATATTTCATTGGTCCCCTAACTTAATAAATATTTATTGATTATTTCCTATATGAAAATTACTATACTCAGCCCATGGAGAATACAAAATTAAGTAGATATACATCCCTACTTAATATGCACGTATTTATGAAAATAGAAAAATAACATTGCAGCTATCAAGGTTTACATAAAATTTCTTAAGAAGACTACATTGCAGAGATAGCCTCTAACAGTGCAGGTGGGGGGTGGCAGGGCAAAGAGGGCTGAAAAGGGCATAGAGAATCCTTAGTCAGTTTGCTTGATGATTATAAATATATATGTGCACATATATAACTTGGTGCACTGGATATTCTGTTCAAACACAGACTGACTCTGTTTGGATATCCTTTGATGGTAGGCTGTTTTTAGAGAAGTGCCTAATGTATTACATGTGCCCTTCAAACTTGTTTATTCCTTCTATCCACTTCCTGTGATGCAAGTATCACAGGATGAAAGAATAAACAAGTTTGATGGGCATAGGTAGTACATTTCATACTTATTCACAAAGGCTTGGCAGAGACATTGGAAAATGTAGCAAAAAGTTCTTAAAATAAAAACACGACAATTTACATTTGAAATTAATAAACATCAACTATACCAACACTGTTCATTCATGTTCAATGTAGGGAGATTTGACCACTTATCTTAACCTTTTGTACAAAGAAGAAACAACTGGAACATTACCCAAAAAATGTTTATGTTTAAAGTATCATTAAAATTAATTCTGTAGAGAAAATAGTCTGTCAGTGCACTGGCAAGGGCAAGGCCTCTATAAATGTGAATTGTCAACACTCTGCCTTCAGCATACATCACTAAGTGTGATATTTGAAATAAAGTTGGTAAGAGAAATTAATAACAAGGTATTCAAAGAGGCTTTGTACCATGAATCTAAAAAGCTTTCAAGAACACTGCACAATTACAGCCTTTTTATAATTTATATTATCAAATACACTTTAAACTATTCTAAGATATTATTAGCACATTAGTTATTGCTCCAAGCTTGTAAAGGATTGCACAAGAGACCTGTTGTATAGCTATTTATTCTTCTACTTTGTCATCCATAAACAAATTGAAAGCCAAATGCTTTCAAACATTATCAAATACCCATTCATTTATTCCTCTCAAAAATGGAGCATAATAAAGAAGTGTAATGACAAAATTTTAAAATGGAGGCTAGTGTAGTTTGTAATGTGCAAAAGCATCCTTAATTAAAACATGTATTTTAAAATAAACTCTACTTTTGAATAATTTTAGATTTACAGAAAACTTGCAAAGAAAATGCAGAGAAATCCTGCATACCCTCCAGCAAGTTTCTCTTCATGTTAGCATCTTACATAACCATGTTAGATTTATCCAAAGTAAGAAATTAATATTGGCACATTGCTATTGACTAAACTAAAGACATTATATGTATTTCAGCATTTTCCCACTAACATCTTTTCTCTGTTCCAGGATCCATCTGGGGGACCACACTGCCCTTCCTTTAATGTTTCCTTAGTTTTATTAGTGACAATTCCTCAGATTTAATTTTTGTGTTTTTGTTTTTCTTGCCCTTAACAGTTTTGAAGGCTCAAGCAGGCTTCTTTGTTTTCTTGAGCTTGGCAGTTTGAAGAGTCAACTTTGTAGAATGTGCCTCGATTTGAGATTGTCTGGTGTCTTTCTTGTGAATGGACTGAGCTGATGATATTTTGAGGAAGAATGCCACAGAGGCAGTGTCCTTCTTTCTACACTGTATTTTCGGATATATGATATCACTGATGATGCTACACTGGTCACTTGGTTACATTTGTTCAATTCTCTTAGCAAATTTCTGAGAATATGGTAAAAAAGTATTTAAAAATAGAAGTTATCACATACATTTTTCCATCATAAATTACCTAAAATGTAATCCAAAGTATAAGTTTTCATATAGAATGGACTAATAAGAATTCATTAGTTAAATGATTTGATATTTTACCTCATTTTATTTTGTGTGTGTGTGTGAAAACATTGCCTATTTAAACTAAAACTGTGATTTAAATAATTTTTATATGATTGGGTAAAATTAATAATCTGAAATATTTTTAACTAATTCTAATATCATATGGAAGAGATACTGTGAGCTAACTGGTCTCAATCATAACACATGTAACTAATGATGGGCCTCTTATTTCAATATATTGATAGGTAACAATTGTTCATAAACCTTGAATTGCAAATATTCGAATATACAATACTATTCTTTAATCATGTACTACAACACAAATAAATGAGAAGACTTCCAGAAGCTTTATAATAATTGGTCTCTTTGATAATTACTAAGATTCTAGAAATATTACTATAATGCCTTCTAGTGCTTCATTAAATGAATTATTTGTGTGCTGGATGGAAGTAAGAGAATTGGTCAACACATTCTTTTTTGTTCAGGTCACATCTAAAATATCATGTGTTGGCTTTAGATCATTATGAGAGGAAAAGATAAAGTGATTTTCACACCTGTTTAATTTACACTCACCTTATCCTAAAAACACTCCCACTTTTAAACCACAGATGAAGATCTGCTGTCAAGTTCATGCAATGTGACCTCAACTAATTGCTTGAGTCAGTAGGCATCAATCCACAGTCTAGGCTAAGATAATTTAGATGCTACTTCATCTCTACCCCCAACATAGAATAATTACCACACATAGACTAGCCTATTTATTGGTCAGTTCAACAAGGAAGTGATGTAAAGTGGAATCTGAGTTAATTACAGTGGTCCACGAGTAAGATGACCAGAGAAACGAGCTCATCAAAGAGAAAGGAGGCCTATTCCAATTCACTGCAAGAATCAGAAGTAAGAAAAATATCAGAAGTGAAAAAAAAGACACACTGAGAGCATAGATGTTTCTGTTCCTGATGACTTTTACTTCCTCTCAAAAATCTGTGGAGGAACTTGTCTGCCCTTCCCTAGGAGTCTTTAATATATACCTGAAATTTTTCTAAAAGTCTAATGTTTTTGTTTAAATTACTTAGGTTTTATTCTATTATTCATTGCAAAAAATGCTGTCTACACAGAGAAAAAAATGGGCCAATTTATATAAATGTATATAAATCAGAGCTAAGAAGAAGGAAGAGATTGTGATAAATGTACTCTAATGATTAAAAGGCTTTTGTATGTTGTTTCAGACATGGGAAAAAACTGAAACAACGGATGGAAGACCCAGTTAGATAAATTTAATCTTAACATAATATAAAAATATGAAAACAATTTTCAAAAAATACAGTAATTAAAAAATTCAAAGGAATTCCTTATAATCTCCAGATTCATCCCTCACTAGGAGTTGTCCCAAAAAGACTGCATGCACCCACCCAAGAGCATTTTACATTGAGTAAGAAGCTTGCCTAAATGCCCTCTAAGTATGCTGTAATTGTAAGTGATAATAAAATGATCAATCTGTTTTGGCAGATATTTCTGAAGTATGTTTAATGATGTTGTAGAGGAAACATCATGGCACTGTAAAACTGAGAGCCTATTTTACAAAAAAAAAAAAGATTATTTCTTCAGAAAGCATATCTTCCATTATGACTGCACAGTGAAAACATATTAATTAGAGCAAAGATTGCTCATACTAAAACACTGAGGCCAAAGAGTCAGAGCTGCAACATGGTAGAGTCATTTCTGGTGTCAACAAGTAAATCTTTTGTTCTACAAACCTTTCCTTAAGCAATCTAAGAATTGTCTGATATAGCAATAAAAACTGTGAAGAATAAAATATTTATAGATCAAGATC
Organism: Cebus imitator; assembly: GCF_001604975.1. Taxonomy (NCBI): domain Eukaryota; kingdom Metazoa; phylum Chordata; class Mammalia; order Primates; family Cebidae; genus Cebus; species Cebus imitator. The sequence goes on along the minus strand of NW_016107391.1, from coordinate 11,874,530 downwards.
ATTGTTAAACCTCTTACTGCCCCCCGCTCCCCCCCCCCGCCAGAATCCAGAGACTCTTCACTTAGCCATTTTGATTGAGAATTATCATTAATGTTTTGGTGTAAAATACCTGGATGCCGATGTTAGAATCCATTAGGTATTCTTCATAGCTTGATCTACTTAGTCTGTGTTATAGAATCTATATAGCCTTTTCTTGCATAAAATGGGTTTTATACATCTAATTAAGTCTTCACAGAATTCTAAATCAATGAGCCATTGTAAATTTTGTTTCAAATATTATCTAAGTTATCTGGACCTTACCTATCTGCTAAATTCAATACGAGGTTTCCAAGGGTGGCCTAATCATGTCAGCATTCCTGTGGGCCTTTGGTTCTGTCTGGTAAATCAAAAGACAACTCTTTAAAAAAATGTATGTGTTAAGCCAAATTCATTTTTTTTTTTTTTTTTTTTTTTGAGACGGAGTTTCACTCATGTTACCCAGGCTGGAGTGCAATGGCGCGATCTCGGCTCGCCGCAACCTCCGCCTCCTGGGTTCAGGCAATTCTCCTGCCTCAGCCTCCTGAGTAGCTGGGATTACAGGCACGCACCACCATGCCCAGCTAATTTTTTGTATTTTTAGTAGAGACGGGGTTTCACCATGCTGACCAAGATGGTCTCAATCTCTTGACCTCATGATCCACCCGCCTCAGCCTCCCACAGTGCTGGGATTACAGGCTTGAGCCACCGCGCCTGGCCAGGCCAAATTTTAAACTAATGAACTGTAAGGGAGAGGTTAACACGAGAGATGGCATTTCCAAGGCTATTTCACTTAGACATGCTGATTTCTTCCTCAGGCAACTCTTCTTTTGAGAACTGGTTCTTGAATGAAATTCTATTGCAGCAGCCTCATTTTTTGTTTGTTGGTTTGTTTAGTTTAATTTCTTCCTGATAATATTAACTCCACTTTCTAACTTCCTGATTAAACATGTTACACGTCTCATGGACACTTGGCTTCACTAAATTATGACAGATTTGATGTGACTCTGTTAGTGATTTATTTCTTATGTATTATAACAGAGGAGTTTTATTCAATTTTCTGGAAAAAAAATAAGTTTGGTACTGTAAAAGAGTTAGAGTGTCAGTGGCTCCCTAAATCACTGATTGAAAAAGTCAGAGAATAAGACACCATTTTTGAGAGTGTGATGCATAGGTATATCAGATTACTTTTAAACTGGTCCAAGAACTCCCACTGATCCTGGTGAGGTTCCTAACTTACAGCCTTAACTTTTCACCTTTTCACTACTGAAAGTCTCTGTGAACTCCAAAATCCCTCAGCTAATTGCTTTTCTTTCTAACCCAAATTGTATTGCTTTAGGCATTCTGTGAGAACCCTGAATAAGAAAAAGGAAGTATCGCAAGAAACAAGTACTTATTTATTTCCCAACTTGCTCTAAGCTATAGTTCAGGCACAAAGTTTTAGAAGGGCCTTTGCAAGGTGCATTCAGACTCTCAAAATCGAATAGTGATGGAATTCATACTTATTAACTTTAAATTGATATTTATGCTTTATGTCATCAGTTTTTAAATATTTATAATTATCTCTTTTTAATATAAGGCCACACTGACAATTTAGCATGTTATTCTTTTTCAGGCTTACTTTTAAACACACATTTATTTACATAAAATTAGTTTGTTTCATAACCATGATTTGATGTCCTATAATTTACATTTACATTTATATTTAACTTCTGTCAAAATTTCCATCTTCACTGTGACATTGCCCCATAAACTGCATATCTGGACCATAAACTGGAAACTGCCATGCCTGGAAATTGCCCCATAAACTGCATACCTCGACCATACCTCGGCTTTCCATTGAAACTGCTCTCTGTAACCCTAATGTGACAGGCAAGCAGTCCAAATCAACGCCATCTTGGCCCCTGCGACTTGTAATAAGTAACTAAGGTCTGTAACTTCCACTTTACCCAGACAATGTGTAAACTAACCCTTATCTTAACTTCTGTGAACCACTTAAGTAACAATCAGAATGTCCAAAGTCCCTTGGCCCTCCGAATGCCCGAAGCCCCTCACCCTCACCCCCACTCAGGAGGTGGTTTATGGCATAAAAGTTCTTGACACCCTCCTTTTGGGGCCGCAGGTTAGAGATACGTGAGTCCCCTTTGGCTGATGGCAATGAAGACCCTGTAATTTGGCCTACTCTTTGTCTCAGTGGTGATTTCATGCTCGCTCAGTTACAACATTCACAACATGTTGTATTATAGGACAATGTGAGTGAGAGAAATGAAGTCTGAATGTTTCTTTCATGAATAGAGTCTTTAGAGCAGGATACATTTTTCTTTATAAAAGATTTTCTAAAAATCTGATTGAATTCCTATCACATGGTAGGCTTTTATTAAGAATCTTATTAATGGATATCAAATGAATCATATCTATTGCCAGTTTATTTTATACATGTAAATGAGCAGAAGCACCCATTTTTGTGGATTTTTGAATCCTCTTTCAACTCTCAACTCTTAATTGTTAGAACTGTATCTTAAAATTTGCTTGCTCTTATACACCAGGAGTGAAAAAACATAGTAGCATTAACACCAGAATGGAAATTAGTCTTTCACTGGGAAAATGACAAAGCTGTATATTTGTTCTCAGGTGAAACAATGAAAAGAAAGTGGACAGAAACCAAGAGGGACCGGGCAGGTGAAACAAGCATGCCATAGCCTGGACTCCAGCAGTTTCTATCCAGAAAGCTGCTGAGTCTCTAACTGTGAAAATAAAAGCTAAAATGTCATCATAGCCTGAAAGAGCAGCCTTTTGTCAGCACCCTGTTTTTAGAAGAACTGTGGTGGTTGCTGCTTGTGCAGACTTCTTACTTGTAACCAAAGATTGGTAAGTTCCATGAACATATCTGGTCCAATTTGAGTAAATGGCACATCTTGACCATTGGGGCATTATTGCAGCTAGTGCTATCTCTTCTTTAGGCATCGCCACCTAAGAAGAGCAGGTTAGCAATATCTTTTACCTCAAATCATTGACACCTTTTTCTACTTTATTAGCTCAATATGTTACCCAGAAATGATCCAACTGGTTTGTATTTGTGGGTGTAATACAACTTAAATTACTTTATTAATTATCTTTACCTACCTCTTGAGTTGCTTAATAGAGTCAGTGATTGTTTTGGAGAATGTTGACAGCTGATTCCAAAAACCCACCAGAAAAACCTATTGATCAAGAAAGAGTATATTAGACCCACTGAAGTAATACAGAATGCTGTTTTGACAAAATTTAAGAGTGTAAGAGGATAAATTTTAAAAGAAAATTTACAGGGTACTGGAGCCCTGACTGGATGATTTGTTTTTCAACATTTATTTTAGAATCAAAGGAAACATGCATATTTGTTACAAAGGTATATTGTGTGACTCTGTGGTACACAGTATAAATGAATCCATCACCCAGGTAGTAAGCATAGTACTAACAAATAGTTTTTCAACCCTTTCCCCCTTCCCCCTCTTTCTATTCTCCAGTGTCTATTGTTCCTGTTTTTATGTCTGTGTGTACCCAATGTTTAGCTCCTACTTATAAGTGAGAACATGCAGTATTTGTTGTTCTTTTTCTGCATTAGTTTGCTTAAGATAATGGCTTCCAGCTGCATTCATGTTGCTGCAAAGGACATGATTTCGTTCTAGGCAAGTTTTGGAAGATAGGGTAATCAACTGTCCTAGTTTGCCTGGGATGTGGAACTTAACAGTGCTAAAACTTAAGTCTTGAGAAAACTTGGACAGTTGTCCACTCTAGATGGGGAATGGGCAGAAGTTAGGAAATAGCATAATACATTTGGATTGGTGGTCAATGAAATGAGTTTTGATCCCAAAGCTAATGGTTTTGATGAATAAGCTGGTGAGTAGGTTTAGTTTCATTTGCAAAAGCAGGTGTATTCTACAGCAGGGAGCTGTTATTTTTGCTTGCTCTCCATATTGATTTAAATAATACCAAAAAAGTATGCCTAGTCATGTCTAGTCACCATATTATTAAAATGAGAGTAGGGAAATTACATTGATTTCCATTCTAAAGATTGAATATAATCTGTTTGAATATGACTAGATTCTGAGTTTAGTTTTGTTACTTAAACATTTTGCAAAAGCCCACATTTTAAATTCTACTTTCAATGCCCTTGAATCTGAAAACCTAACTTAGTTAATAATAAGGTCATCCCCAAAAGAAAAATTATATCTTGATTTTAGAGATATTCATATGAATGAATCAGTCATCTAAACTCAACTACACCAAAAAGGGAAAATTTTACTATATACAAGTAAAAAATAAAAATGTCCATTGTGATCTAACTTGCAATATGATGGAAGTTGAAGAAAAAATGGGGAAAAGTAATATTTCTAAACCCCTATTATGTGCAAACATTGCTCTTGAAATACTTGTAAATGAATTATGTGAGGAAGTCATTATTGTGTCTATTTTAATTATGAGGAAATAAAAACTCAGAGAACTAAAGTAATTTACCATAGTCCACTAGATAGTAAAAGGACAGTTCCTGGATTCTAGCATAGTTCTGTCTAAATCAAAGGATGTGCTATTTCCAAAGCACATCACTGTAATAATGTGACTAGCCATTCTTCCTGCATTCTAACTTCACCTTCTCTTTATACCACCTCAAAGACAAGCTGAAAAGTTACAGCAGGAACATCTCTAGGAAGGATTAATTATATTCAAAACAGCCTTATCTAGCTACTGTCATATATAAACTAAATCTAAAATTTGCAGGTAAATTTAAAATTATAATCTGGGGATTATCAGAGTATATTAGGCTAAGACAAATTTTGATTGTATACAAATACAAACCTGTAGCTTTTGGGTACTCATAAAGCTATTTTTTTTTCATAAAATCAAAATAGAACTAAACAGCTATATAACAGTAACCTTTAAGAAGTAAATAGAAAAAGTGTTCAATAGCATTTTTTGTTGTTGTTTTATAGGAAGATGTAGATTTAGATTAGAGTTCCTAAGACTGGACAGAATTCGAACGAAATTTAGGAGACAGTGCCAATAAAGTCAAGTCAGTGAAAATTCAAGAAGAGTTGCTGTTAGTGAAGAACTCAAAATCATCCACTGGTTTTTGTAATAAAGAGTCTAAAGTTGGCCATACATCTGAATCTGAAATAAAGAATATTAGAATGGAGTCAAAAACATATTTGCAAAGGGAGAAGTCATGCAGTTGTAGTTCAGACCTGATGAATGTACACTCACATCTAGTGGTGTGCTGAAGATCGAGGGTTTGGGGAGAAATAACAAAGATTTAGCACATTCTTGATAAGGAATGGGATTACAAACACAAAAGCATTGTTTAGTTGAATCAAATAAGGATCCCCTTACAACTGACTACAATTTGTTATTCATATGCTTGATTGTGTGTTTCTTTTGCTGTGCTTGACATTTTGAGCAAAAGACTGGAGGAGGTGTCATGGGAACCTTGGGGTGTCACTTTGCCAGCCAGAAACCTCTGTAGCCAGTGGCACCTTTTCCAGAGTTTTACTAGGGTCTGCTGGGCTCATTCTGCCCACTCAGCCTGGCAGGCTGCTCAGCTTGCTCTACCAGCCCAGATCCCACACCTACCAAGGGTGAGCCAGTTACAGAGTGGCAAGGGATGTGTGAGCAGGCAAGAGTGTAGGTTCCGGCCATTGCACACAGGCAGACATGCCAGCTGCAGTGGCTGGACCAGGAGTACCACAAGTGTCTTCCACAGGACAGAGGGGGATGGGATGGCTTGGAGATGCCAGGAACTGCAGATCCCCAAAGAGGGTGCCCTGGCTTGGGGAGCTTCTAGGTCTGGGCTCCCCAGAGGGCCACAGTTACTCTCTCCTCATCACCTGCAATGTGTCAAGTGGGGCGAGAAGAGGCCTATTTCAGCTGTTTGTGTTACAGTTATTTCAGTCCTGCCATTCAGCAGGTTCTGAGTTCCTGCATCCAGGATAAATGAGATAGGTGGACAAAGTGGACAACCAGAATGTGCTTTACTGAGTAACAGAGCAGCTCCAGGAGACCAGAAGTGGGTAGCTCCTTTCCACAGGCAGGCCGTCCCAAGGTCTGTGCAGTCCTCAGCAGAGAGGAGACCCAGAGTGGGTAGCTCTTATCTGCAGGCAGGCAGTTCCAATGACTGTACAGTTCTTAGCAGAGAGGAGACCCACAGTGGGCAACTCCTCTCCACAGGCAGGTAGTCCCATCATCTGCCTAAGTCTGACTGAGTCCAAGGGTTTTTATGGATTCCAGAGGGGATGAAGTGCGTGCTGATTACATCAGTGGCCATGGGTTGGTCCAGAAAAAGCAGTCAGGCACCTGCTCCTTTTGACCCAGGAGCCTCTCTGCCTCATGCTGCCTCCTGCCATTGTTCATGGCATCCAGGCTGTTCATGCCGAGGGGTGCCTGCAGGCCAACCCTGAACCACCCTCCATTTCCCCTTAGTCTCTCTCCCATGTTTGTCAGTGCCCAAATTCCAGAAGGGGCTGAGGAAGCAGGGGGCTGGCATGTCAGCGGCACCCTGAGCATGCGTACATCCAGCCAGGTTGTGACAGTGCCCAGTCTCAGCCACAACCTTGCTCTGAAATTGGAGCAGATGCTGAGAGCGAGGAGAGGCCAGGCAGCAGAAGCAGCACTTCCAAGCTTGTGGGGGCAGGGGAGCTTCCCAGGCCCAGAGACAACAGGGATGTTTGGGCCCGCAGCCACAGCTAGGTGGCTAAGGCTGTGTCTGGGAGCACAAGGTTCCTGCCTCACCAACTCAAAATGGGGTAGGACTACTGCCTGATTCTGGCTCCTGCTGGCTCTGCAGAGCATGAAGCCCTGGCTGCACCTCTCCGCTGCAGCTGGTGCCTAGGCAGTGGCCACCCCAGATTGGCCACTGCTGCCATTAGAGGCAGCTTATGGGATTGGGTCAGTTTTGCCTTATTACTATGTACTGTCTAGGAAGGGGCATGTAATAATGAAGAGTATTTGGCAAGGAGAGGTTCATCTTATTGGTGTCAGTAAAACATATGAAACAAAGAGAATAACTGAGAGATTAGGAGAAAATAGAGAAAGGATAGGAATAGTAGTCAACATGATGTAAAATGTAGAGTAAAATTTGGGTCCCAAGAGAGCTGGAAAGATAGGAAGTGATAAAATAAGGAGATTTTGGAATGTAGACAAGATATTGGAATAAGTTTTCCTCATATAATGTAATTATGTATTTATTTATTTAATAGCTACTGAGTTAAGTATGTAATATATACCAGATACTATACTTATTGTTGAAGACACAGTGTTTAACCCCAGATAAACTGTCCCCTACCTCAAGAAGCTTATTCTTCAGGGTATTCTGTGTAAGAACCAGAAAGAGCTAATAAACAGAGTATAGCTGTATGTGTGAGTAGCTACAGCAGTGAGCTTGACAGTGGATGTTGAATATGTTATTCCATATACACAGCAGCAACAGAGAATAGAGGGGAGTTGAGTCAGCCATCCAAAATATAAGGTTATCCAGGACAGGAATATAGAAGGGTGTTGTGCTTTATATTCCATTAATAGGATCTCAGATATGTAAAGATTTTAGCATGAGGCAATGGCCAGTGATCTCAAAAGAAGCAGCAGTGTTAAGCAAGAAGACTACCAGTCTAGTTTCAACCTGACTCTTAGTTAACTAGGGTGTAGAAGGCCAAGAAGCCACTTCTGCAGAAAATTGAAGAGTAAGTAATGTTCAGTGAAGGCAATGAAGAGCATGAAACATTCAGTGATGTGAAAAAAATGGCAGAAAAGGGAAAATAGAAATCAGGATAAGAGAAAGACAATGTCCTCTCTCCTCCATAAATTGAGAGGTGCTGGATTTTTTTCCAGTATATTACATTTTTGGTATTGAACTATATGAGTATATCTAACTGACTCAGTTATGTTAAAGAAAACTGAATTGACAAAAGTTGAATTGTCTTCTCTGTAAGAGAGATTTTTCTTCTTAACAAATACTTATATATCTCTATCAAAATTCCTGTCAAGGACATCTTTAGCATTTAACAAGTGAAAATACAATTAGAGGGCTGTACGCTTTTGGAGCCTAGCTTATATTTGAAGCTTTGTGCAAAAGCATAATTATTTTAAGTATAACAAAATTTGCCTTTGACCTTTTGAATATTTTATTATGTCCTTGTCCTTTTCAAAATGACAACACATTTCTAACTCCAAAAATTTGCTGGAGCAGAGTTATAGTCTTGTGTAACACACCCCACCCTTGTCAGGACAAGCTTAGAAAACATTGTTTCTTCTGACCAGCAAGGAACTATAGTGAACCTATTAAAATTAAAATTCCATGACAATTTGTCTCTAGTTTAAGCCACCTCACAAAATAATTATAGGAAAACAAGCAATTTAATCTAGATGGTTTTTACTTTTCCAGATATTTTTTCTAAAACAGTTAAGGGGTGCCATAGACTCAGTGTTTATTCCCCTTCATCCAAATTCATATGTTGAAACCTTGTCCCCAACATGAAGATAAGTGAATGTGCAGGCTTTGGAAAGTGACTTGGTTGTGAGGGTGGAGCCCCCATGAATGGGATTAGTAACCTTATAAAATAAACTTCAAAGAGTTCATTGATCTGTTCTATCATGTGCGATTACATTGACAAAATGGCCTTCTATGAACCAGGAAGCAGACCCTCACCGGACACAAATCTGCCAATTCCTTGATCATGGATTTCCCAGTCCCCAGAATTGTGAGAAATAAACATCTGTTGTTTATAAGCTACCCAGTCTATAGTATTCTGTCATTGCAACCTGAATGGATTAAGGGGAAATAAATACAAGTATAAAGAGAAAAAAATCTGGAAACTATTTTAAGTTAATTACAATCACATTTCATTTTAATTAATATAATATATTTAAAATTAGTTTTTCAAATTCAATTTAACTGCAATGAATCTTTGCCATCAATTAGCAGCCTGGCATAGTGGTTAGGAGGACATATCTAGAGACACACTGCTGTGTATTACAACCACAGCTTCATTTTTTCTTTCTTCTTTTACCTGATGTGTATCGTATTCAATATCTCTATTTGTGGTTTCCTTCTCTGGTAAAACTATTCAACATTTCTATCCCCAGTTTCCCTCACTATTAAATCATGGTACCAGTCTCATAGATCTCTTGTGAGGTTTTACTGATTCACTTTTAATAGACCACTTAGCACATCGCTTGTTACCTTCTGAGAGCTGTAACAATATTACTATGTACACATACACACAGTATGTGTGTGTTTGTTATCAATAGAGAAAGCAGTTTAAAACTTTAGGACTTGAAAGCACATATCTTCCAAAAAAGTGCATAATACTATATAAACCAAAGTATACATAAGAAAATAAACAAAGGAGCCAACTTCTGGCTGCTTAGCATGCCTGAATCATATATGTTATATTGTTTAATCTTTGGAGCAGTCTTTAAAAATTACAACTATCTCATTTAAGAAATTAGAAAACTGAGGTTGTTTTAAGTACTCTTCTCAAGGTCACATGCTAGGCAGTGGCATAGATAGAATTTAAATCATGACATGAAAAATAGCAACATGTATGGTGTTTGCACTTTTGCACATTAACAAACCTTAGTTATATAAAATGAGCCAATTACAAATGGTATTTATGGAACCCCAATTAGGTAAAGTATCACAGGATTTCTTGTTCATTTTTTATTTCATTCCAGTATTTTTACAATACTGGAGATATTCACAAACTGGAAAAGTTTCTTTCCTATCTTCCCATTAACCTACTAAACAGAGCCACATTCTTCACAGTTTTTCCCTTTTACTTTTCCCTAGAGCTGCAGTTCTAGCCAGATCAGGGCCAAAGGGATATAATGGAAGTAGCTTGCTTTCCTGCTTCAATGTCACCTTCAGGGTAAAGTAGACATATGCTTACAGAAATCACCAGCTGCTAAATAAATTGGATACATTGAAAGAAATTCACCTTGTCAAGAGGTAGAGAATACTTATCTTCCCTGTGAACCAGGGGCTGGTTTTGTGACTTGGTGTGACCAACAGAATATTAGCAAACATGACATAGGCAGAGGAGTGAAAAGTGCCTGTAGATTGGCTTTTCTCCTCCCTTGGGGCTGAGACAATTTCTGCCACCGTGCACCTAAGTCTGGACAAGCCTTCTGGGGGTTGAGAGACCAAAAGGAGAGAGGCCAGCCATCCGGGACATCTCAGCTGAGATCCCATGGACCAAGTCATACACGAAAAACCAGACATGAGTCAGGCCATTCTAGACCAAGCCAGCTCAGAATGGAGGAAATGCCAAGTTTACTCATGGAATTATAAGAAATAATAAGTTTGTTGTTTTAGCCACTAAGTTTTGGGTGTTTGCATTGCACCAGAGGCTTTATGAGTGACATAATAGACATGTACCAGAGACTTTGAAAGGCACTTATGGGAGTTCAAAGATGAGTAGGCCTTAAAAAGTATAATTGGAATGTTTGTAACACCAAGAAATGATAAATGCATGAGATGATGGATACCGCATTTACCATAATGTGATTATTACGCATTATATGCCTGTATCAAAACATTTCATGTACCACATAAGTATATACACCTACTATGTACCCATAAAAATTAAAAATAAAATAGAATTGTTGATAATATCATAAAAAAGATAGGTCCTTGTCACTAGCTTAAAGCAGGTTATAGTGTAGACAGAAAGTAAAGATATGAATATGTTATAAAACATCTCATAAAATTAAATGATCAAATAACATTGAATCTAAATACTAGAAAAGGTATCACAGTAAAAAAAAAAAAAAACCTAAAATTCATTTGGGAGTTATGGAAAACCTTTCTTCACATCAATATAAAAATCAAAAGAAGAACATTTTCAAAGAATTTTAGAAGTAAATTTTGGAGACATAAAAAACCTTAGCCTAACTCTCACATTTTGTGGATAAGAAAACAGAAAGTTAGGATAGTCATGGCCATGAGGGACCCTCACCTATCTAACCACTTAGATTTCTGCATATGACAGCATGCCTCACTCATTATCTAATCATAAAGGTTATATTTGATTGTTACCTTTGGATGAAAGAAGAGACCTTTCTCTTACTTCCTACTCCTAAGCACAATTAATCCACTCCTTTATTCACTTATTAATTCTTTCCCTTCATCCTATTTAAATTCCTTACTATGGATTACAATTTTTTACATAATATGGTTCCTACTCTCCTCAGCAACCTCATCTCTTAATACTCTTTCTGTTGGACATCAGAATATAATGCTTGCTGTTTCCTTGGCCTGGAGCAGACTCCAAGCCCCAAACCTTTGATTGGCTACCCAGAGGCTGATTTACCATGAAGCTAATGGCCATTAAAACAAAGGGCTCCACATATGCACAGACTTGTTTCAAGGAATTATAATAATATTGAATTTAGAATTCTATCTTCTTTTTCCTAAAGAGGACTCTAATAATTAATGAGGAAATTATCTGACATTATTGCTCTTGCTGACCACTTGGTGTCCCAGCCTAGGAGAGGCAAGAAGCTACAAGGTCAGCCAAGGGCAGGGTTAGCTGTGAACACAGAAATGAAAGGTGGGAGATGCAACATGGAAATTCAGCCTTTCTGCTGTGTCTTCTTGCTACAACATTCCGTACACTTACTCTATGCTGTAAATCTATGATGATTCATTTTATTGTTTTGTAATGTTTTCAATGTTGCATTAAAATATTTCAACAGCAATAAGTTTAATAAAAACTAAAGCACACATTTCATTTAGAAAGAACACAGCATTTTTGTTTCTTAAGAATGTAAATACTGTATGTTTTAACGTAAAATGTTTATGAACGTTTACCATCCACCAAGGGCACAGTAGTGAAAATACCAACAATATGAAAACCAGAAAACACCAATCAACTTAATAAGCTTAGCCAGTTTATTATTTATTAGTTATTTTAATACTATGATCAAAGACAATAATTTAACACATGTATCTGAAAAGTTAATTTACATATCACTCTAGAAACATGACTTTTTATTTAGATTGATTGTTCTTCATCTATATTAATTTTGCTCATTACAATTTCAGATTTTCTTTCATAAGTACAAAGAATAAAGTGATGACTATTAATGCAGTAGCAAAAGGAGACTTGCTCAATGATGTTAGTTTTATGCTAATATCATCAGCTGCTGAAATAGAATTTAGTTAATTCTAATAATGATTTATTTTTTATTTAATTTACAGAAAAAAGTAAAGCTTCCAGAAGTTAATTCTGTCAAAAATGGCATTATTGAAAAAGACGTTATCAATTCATTCAAAAGTTAAATGAATAAAATAATATATTGGTACCAATAATATAAATAAAGATTTTGGTGGTTAAGAGCATCACAGTAAAAAGCAATGTTCTTACTAAGTTAAGGCATCTATGGAACAGAAATGTATATAAAATTAGCTGAGGCACACTCACAATTCACAATGCACATAAAACAAACTGAAATGCTTTGCCAATTTACATAGAAGCAAAATATTAAAATGTACAAGTAACTATATATAGTACTTGCTATTTAAATATATAAATCCACAAGTAATAATTCTAGTATGATTTAATTATATATGCATAGAGAGAAAGAATGGAGAGAGAAACTGGACTTTGTTTCCAATTTTTGAATAAAAACAAACACTTCGGCATAATAATTTGTTTTTATCTTTTTGCTACTCATTTTCAGACAGACTTTAGAAATGCTGAACATTTGGAGAACAATTTCAATCTAAATGTTCAAGAGCAGTATAGACCATTACTGGAAAAGAGTTTCTGTTCCCTTTTTTAACCAGATAGAAATTTTAATAAAAGTATTCAACAAACGGAGTACCATAAAACGTAACCTTTATCAAATTGAATCACTGAAAACAAAACTTGCAGATAGAAATTGAAATTTATGCCTGCAAAAGTGAGGGCAAACTAGAGAAGTTAAATAATGAGAATTCAAATAATATATAGATTGAATTTTGAAGCTCTCTACCTGTGCTTTGGACTATCTCCACTAATGAGAAAAACATTTGATAAAACTCCTATCTATAGCTATATAAATTAATATTGTGTTATTGAGTAGATTCAAATTTAGAAAACTTATTATTTGTTTAGCATCTAAATTTAGCGAAGACATGGAATCAACCTAAGGGCCAATCAATCGTAGACTAGATAAATAAAATGTGTTGCATATACAACATGGAAGACTATGCAGCTGTAAAAAAGAATGAGATCATGTCTCTTGCAGGAACACAGATAGTGCTGAAGGCCATTATCCTCAGCAAACTAAGACAGAAATAGAAAACCAACTGCTACACATTTTCGTTTATAAGTGGGAGATAAATGATGAGAACACATGGACACAAAGAGGGGAACAAAAGACATTGCAGCCTCCTTGAGGGTGGAGTGTGAAAAAAGAGAGGATTAAAAAATAATGAAACTGTTGGCTACTAGATCTAGGATCCAGGTGACTAAATAATCTGTACAATAAACCCCTATGACATGAGTTTACCTGTAAAACAAACCTGCCATGTACCCCTGAACCTAATAACAGTTAAATAAATAAATAAATTTGGTGAAACTTCTTAAAAATAAATATTTTGGTGAGTTTTTCTTCTCTATAATGTCATAAAACTAATTTATCTGGCAACACAATGTTTCAAGAATTACATAAAATTATTTTAATGCCTCCTTTCATTCTGAGAACTGTCCTGCTATAGATGAAAAATTATAGTTACCCTGTGTATAAAGCTGTTAAATGTTGCCCGACCACTTCCCCTAGTGTGATGCAGTGATATTCTTCAAGGCACTGGCTTAGACACATAGAAAAGTAGTATTAAAACTATCCTGCCTCCCAGAAGCTAACAGCGCAATGGGATGAAAAATATTCTTTAATTAGTGTTATCAGTTCTTAGTTGGAGGCATACAAGAAGCTCCAGAGAGTACTCCAGTGAGAGAGAATGGGGTCTAATGGCTAGAATTGGTATTGCAAATATTTTAGCAATTTGATTACTGGGTGGAAGGTACAGCTTTTAGAAAATTGACCATCCAGCAATATATTTCTGAAAGAAGTTGTTCTGGGGTGTCAAAGAGAAATTGTACCAGAGTTAAACAGGAAAGGAAGACTTTATTCAAAACTATTACAGTGAAAGTCAATACTCTTGTAATAGGCGTGAGAGATCGAATTCAACTTCTAATGGGAAAAAATGCAGGAGAGTTTTTAAGCACTGGGGTGAGCTAGTGGAAAAGTACTACTGGATGTTGAGGGGGAGGTTGGTCCATGTGATTAGGCCATCTGGGTTTTCTAATTGTGCTTATCCAAGTTAGACTTCTACCCTCCCCTGGAAGCTGAGAGACAGGGGCACTATTATCCTTGATGACTACATTTCAAAGAGTTGGCTCCCAGGTCCTAAAAAAAGACATTCCTTGGGTTTAAAACTGGCAAGAGGCTGGGGAGATGTACATCTCAAAAGGGAAAGAGAAATAATCTACAATTGCAAACTTCCTAAATTAAATGCTCTCAGTAAATGGAGGTCAGGAGTTTATAGTCAGGAAGAAATCTGTTTAAAGTTTAGTCAAGCTAAGGGGAATGTTAAGGCCACTTGGTCAGCGGATTTCTGAGCATCCATGCATATTTGGCTCCAAGTTAGAGGAATACAAGGAAAACTCACTTGCCTGAAATCTGTCCTCTCTGCTTCTCCTGCTGGCGAAGTTTATTCTTGTCTAGCAAGTTATAATCCTGATGGAGTGTATATGGCCACTTAAAGACTGATCATAGGTCTTTAAGATTCAGTTTGAATAAATAAATACTTTTAGTGCTGCTACATAGTCAGCTTGGGAATAGGCTTTCCCCCTTGGACAGATGGCTTCCAGGGTTCCTGTATAGGAAATATTTTACTTTTTCACACTTTAAAGCCAATGAAAATGTACTTTTCTGCAAAAATGATGACAATGACAGGATATAACATCTGCTTTATAAGAGACAGCTGCATACAGTAGCTCCACACTAAATTTAATCTACTCCCTAATTCTTAGCTGTGTTCCTGAGGGAGCATGACTAAAACCATTGCGTTAGCTTGTTCCCAATGATGATGTCCAATAAAGATGCCAAAAATATTTTCACATTATTTTTGTCTTTGACATTTGAAAGCAAACCACACTTACTGGTAAAATTTTGTTTAACATCTTTACTAATTGCCTTCAGTATGTTAAAAATGTAACCCTTTTAACAGTCATCTTTCCTTTTTAAGGTATTTTGTGCTAATTTAAAATACTGAAAAGGAATAAAATGCACAAGAATAAAATGAGGCAATGTGATATTCAAACCACACTCCTTACTTCTCTTGCTGTGTGAATTTGCTTAAGTTCCTTAATCTCTATGAAATTCAGTTTTCTCCCTGATAAAAATGAAATAATAAAAAACAACTCCTCTGCATTCTTGTTTGAAGATTGAGGATTATGTATGTTACGTTCTTGAAACACAGTAAGTACCTAACAGTATGTTATTGTAGATCTGATAGCTTCATATGTACAGTGTGATTATAAGAAGGGATTACTATGGTTTCATAACTGTAAGGCAATTTTGAATATGCCCATGAGGTGTTCTGAGCCCAGATGTAGTTAACTGTTTTTCTTATTCTCCCTTTCTTGGAAGAAAAAATAATTTTTGAATATTATATTGCCAAACAGAGCTAGAAAACGAATGCATTGTTGCATAATTGATTTGACAGTAACTTTCATTTATGAGTTTTGAGACCAGGCCCCTGGACTCTGGACTCCAAATCCAGAATTTTTTCAAGAGTATCCACATTGATTTTGTATCCTGAGACTTTGCTGAAGTTGCTTATCATCTTAAGGAGATTTTGGGCTGAGACGATGGGGTCTTCTAGATATACAATCATGTCATCTGCAAATAGAGACAATTTGGCTTCCTCTTTTCCTAACTGAATACCCTCTATTACTTTTTCGTGCCTGATTGACCTGGCCAGAACTTCCAATACTATGTTGAATAGGAGTGGTGAGAGAGGGCATCTTTGTCTTGTACGAGTTTTCAAATGGAATGCTTCCAGTTTTTGCCCATTCAGTATGATACTGGCTGTGGGTTTGTTGTAAATAGCTCTTATTATTTTGAGATATGTTCCATCGGTATCTAGTTTATTGAGAGTTTTTAGCATAAATGGGCTGTTGAATTTTGTCGAAGGCCTTCTCTGCATCTATTGAGATAATCATGTGGTTTCTGTCTTTGGGTCTGTTTTTGTGATGGATTATGTTGATACATTTATGTATGTTGAACCAGCCTTGCATCCCCGGGATAAAGTCTATTTGATCGTGATGGATAAGCTTTTTGATGGTTTGCCAGTATTTTATTGAAGACTTTTGCATCTATGTTCATCATGGATATTGGCCTGAAATTTTCTTTTTTAGTTGTGTCTCTGCCAGAAATTTGGTATCAGGATGATGTTGGTGTCATAAAATGAGTTAGGGAGGATTCCGTCTTTTTGTATTGTTTGGAATAGTTTCAGAAAAAAATGGTACCAGCTCTTCTTAGTATCTCTGGTAGAATTCGGCTGTGAATCCATCTGGTCCTGAACTTTTTTTGGTTGGTAGGTTATTAGTTGCTTCCTTAACTTCAGACCTTATTTGTCTATTCAGGGATTCAACTTCTTCCTGGTTTAGTCTTCGGAGGGTGTCAGTGTCCAGGAATTTATCCATTTCTTCTTGATTTACTGGCTTATGTGCATAGCAGTGTTTGTAGTAATCTCTGATGATAGTTTGTATTTCTGTGGAATCGGTGATATCTACTTTATTTTTAATTTCATCTATTCTATTCTTCTCTCTCTTCTTTTGTATTAGTCTGGCTAGTGGTCTATCTATTTTGTTGATCTTTTCAAAAAACCACCTTCTGGATTTATTGATTTTTGAAGGGTTTTAGTGTCTCTGTCTCCTTCAGTTCTGCTCTGATCTTAGTTATTTCTTGTCTTCTGCTAGTTTCTGAGTTTGTTTAATTTTGCTCCTCCAGTTCTTTTAATCGTGACGTTAGGGTGTAGATTTTAGATCTTTCCTCCCTTCTCATGTGGGCATTTAGTGTTATAAATTTCCCTCTAGACACTGCTTTAAATGTGTCCCAGAGATTTTGGTACATTGTGTCTTTTTTCTCTTTGGTTTCAAATAACATCTTTATTTCTGCCTTCATTTCATTATTTATCCAGTAGTGATTCAGGAGCAGGTTGTTCAGTTCCATGTAGTTGTGCAGTTTTGAATGAGTTTCTTAATCCTGAGTTCTAATTTGATTGCACTGTGGTCTCAGAGACTATCTGTTATGATTTCCATTCTTTTGCGTTTGCTGAGGAGCAATTTACTTCCAATTATACGTTCAATTTTAGAATAAGCGCAACATGGATGAAGCTGGAAACCATCATTCTCAGCAAACTGACACAAGAACAGAAAACCAAACACTGCATATGCTCACTCATAAGTGGGTATTGAGCAATGAGAACACATGGAAATAGGGAGTGGAACATCACACACTGGGGCCTGTCAAGGGGTGGCGGGGGCTAGAGAGGGGTTAGCAGGGGGTGGGGGGATTGGAGATTGCTAACATTAGAAGACATACCTAATGTAGATGACGGGAGAATGGATGCAGCAAACCACCATGGCACATGTATACCTATGTAACAAACCTGGACATTCTACACATGTACCCCAGAACGTAAAGTATGATAATAATTAAAAAAAGAGTATCCAAAGAGACAATGTCCATTCCTTGATGAAGGACCAAGGTAGCACTAATCTTTGGCTAATTTTTGGAAGGAAATCACAAGGCTGGATGTGATACAAACAAAGTAGGTATTGGGATAACTCCAGAAAAATTTAACTTTTCATTAATTCTTGCATGCATGCATATATTTAGAAAACACTTATTGAGTGCCTTTCACCTAGCTAGCACTGTGGCAGGTGTCAGGAACAGATAAAAATAATAATAGCTTATTCTTATTATGCCCTACTGGTACTAGGAATGAGTTTAGTTTATTGCTTGTTTACTCATTTAAACCTCAATAATTTCCTGAAGTCTATATTGTTTCTATTCCCATTTTATAGATAAGACAACTGAGGTGAAGAAAAGTTAGAAAACACATATGGTAATATAACGTAGTGAAGTCAGAACCCAGGCTTTTGAATACCACTTCACAGTGTCTCCTCTAAAATAACAGTGAGCTAAGCAGACATGGTACTTGACCTTACCTAGTGAAGGAGAAAGAAATTAATCAAATAATCATGTTAAGTATATGACTATAGACTATTATAATGGGGGCCATCTAAGTGTAGGAACATTACATAGAGAGAATAAATGTGAAGGCATGTGAAGAGAATGAGAAACTGAATAAAGGCCAGGGTGGCTGGGACACAGAGACTCATTGGGGGAAACGATGCAAAGTAGGGCCAGAGAGGTAAAGTGTTTAGCATCTGTAATAAGCCTTAACTTTGGGGTCCAGAAGACCTGTGTTCCAATCCTAGCTCTGCTGCTTTTTTTTTTTCTGTATTTGCAGCAAAGGACTTAGCCTCTCCAAGCTTATGTCTTTATTTTAAAAATAAGGATAATAATAATATCTACCTCACAAAGTTACTGAAGTCAACAAATCAGATATTTGATGTCTGTACTTAGCATAGTGCCTGGCACATTATAAAACTAAATAAAGTTTAGTTACTATAATGATTATGTAAAATTCTAAAAATACTTACAATTTCAATTTGCCTTACTTAATCTGATTCTTTTCTTTAGCCTGAATTAATTCTCTAATTTATAGACTTAATATTTATAGAGTAGGATGTGAGCTATATTGTTCTGCTTTCTTCAGCAGACTCTAGACTAGAAAAAACTGTTTTAAAAGATAAAGTAACAAGTGTGTTAGTTGTGATAATAAACCAACTCCATTGCCTTACATGTGCACAGACACAGGCTCGTGCACAGACACATGCTCTGGCACAGGCATTTGTGTGTGTGTGTGTGTGTGTGTGTGTGTGTGTGCACGTGTGCACTGTAGTTCAGACAAGCTTTCCATATTCCAGTTGGATCAAGCCCGTAAATCTGACATAGTCCAGGTCCCCAGGCAATTCCCCAGAGCACAATTATGTTGAAACACCAAATCACTGGCTCTACTGCACCACAGTTGTTAAAACAACCCCAGAAAAGCTAGACAAATGAATGAATTTCCAAATTTAGCCTAGGTGATTGCTTAGAGCAGTGACTATCGTTCTAAGGAATGTTGTGTGTTGGTGCAAGGTATTGCCAAAGTAGATGGCAGATTTCCTCCTTACACAAAACTATGATAGTTAGTGGGCTTGTAAAAACTCATCAGAAATACAATTTTTCATTTATTTTGTTTCCATGAGTAGAGAACAGGAGAATTTCTCTCTTGCTGTTTGTGATCAAGAGGAAGATAGCAGTGATACCAGAGTCACCTAGCAAAATGCCAAGTAAATTGAGCTGATCCATTGACACAGGTGACAGAAGCCTACTTAGCTACTCCTGAGCCTACTTAGCAACTCCTGAGCAACAGGGTTTTGTCAGTGGATGGAATAATCAAAGAAGTTTCTGTATAGGTTATCACATTAATAAGCTCACTGTAAAAAACACCTTAGGAAAAATTTATTGATAGCATAACACAAGACTAAACAGAGGCTGCAAACTGAGTAGGTGTGGAGAATGCTTGAGGAAATAGCTATTTACAGAGAACAGGGGGAGCAAATAGGGAAGCCGGAGAGATTCCATAACAAGATTTTTCCCAGGGCTGTGCCATTTTTAAAAAATTTAAATGCCTCTTTAAGCAAAACATTTTTGGTTCCCAATCCCTGCAATAAGCCATCTGGACTCTGGTGAGGCTGATGCCATATGGACAGTCATTTTATCTAAGGAGCAACCAAGAGCACTATGAAAAAAAAATGTAATAATTATCTCAAATTAAATATATAGTCTAATTTAAAACTACAGCAAACTCAAAGACTTCAAAGTGCTACAGGAAAAATTTGCACATGGCTGATCCCTTATCTCCCTTCCTACTCTCTACATCTCAGTCTCAGCATGCTGCTGGTCACATCTGCTTGCCTAGGTCTTTATGCTGCCAGTCAAGCTGTGTGCAGAACAGGCAGCATGGCTGGGTACATGGCCCCAGGTGTATCACAACTCCTCTAGATAGAAACAAATAAAATTCATTTTAACAACCAACTGGAAACTCAGGAAAGCCTCTTTAGTGAACATGATAAGAAAACTTGGCATAGTTCCAAAGAAAGTGTACTGTCATTTACTTTGTTTAAGGAGAAAACTTATTTTTCCAATGTTTTTAAAAAATTTCTGACATTTATGTTTAGCTATCCAAATTGCCTATGAGGTCAAACAAATCAGTCCTTTGCTACAGTTACCATCAATGGGATACTAAGACATGTATATTATTTTAATAGCTAATTGCTTTCCAAAATTATTTGAGAAGTAAATATGACTTTAACAGAAAATATTGGATGTTTCACTAAATTAAAGATAATGGGTATCTGTTTTTATAAAGGGTTCTAAGTCTATTGAATATTTGAGCTGCATTCTTTCTGAAATGTGTGCATACTGATTGATTCAAGTTTGAAGCAATTTATCACTTTTATAAATTAAGTGACCTTCCCCTGCTTCTCATACAATGAAGTTAAGTGCGAAGATTAACTAATCGTACTGCAATTTAGTGTTGTCTCTTAAAAGAACACTCTAGATTGTTTTATTCTAATATGCTGCTTAAGTTTATGATATTTTTATTAATTTTTAACATTCATATAAATGATTTGTGAATTTATGAAGAGAAATGCACTCTAATTTGCCACTATGATTGGCCTCTCTTTATTCTTTCCAAAAAGTCACTTGAATATTCTTGGTATTATACAATGAAATATCTTTATAGAATCTTTACTCAGTGTTGTTGATGATTTTGTCTGTGATTATTAAAAATTTTACATTCACAGAAATATGAAAAAGATTGAAATTCCTATAGAACTACAGAAAACCCCAGATATATATATATATATATATATATATATACATATATATATATATATATATATTTTTAAAAGAGCGAAAAATCCAAAGTTGGAGACACTACCCTACCTGATCTCAAAATATTCTACCAGTTATAATATTCAAAACAAGATACTGTCAAAAAAAAAAAACAGATATATAGATGAATGGAACAGAAAAGACAGCCCATAAATAAACTCATGCATTTACAGCCAATTTAACAAATGTGCCAAGAACACAAACAGAGAAAAGGACAGTTTTTTCAATAAATGAGATGGGAAAATTGGAAATTCATGTGCGGAAGAGTGAAATTAGACCCTTATTTCACACCATATACAAAACCAACTCAAAAATGGATTAAAGACTTCAAACCCGAACGTGTAAAACTGCTCAAGGAAAACACTGGAAGAAATACTTTTTGAAATTTAGTCTAAGCAAAGATTTTTTAAACATAATCCCAAAAGCATAAGCAACAAAAGCAAAAATAGACAAATGGGATTGCAATAAACTTAAAAAAGCCTTTGCACAGCAAAGAAAACAATGGAGGGAAAAGAAAATCTACAGAATGGGAGAAAACCTACAGAATAGGAGAAAATATTAACCATTGATAAGGGGTTAATGTTCAAAATATATAAGAAACTTGCTATGGCTTTGATGTTTGTCCCCTTCAAACTTCATGTTGATGTTAATTTCCAATGTTGGAAGTGGGGCCTAATGGGAGGTGTTTGGATCCTGAGGTGAACTTCTTATAAACAGATTAATGCCCTCCCATGGGGGTGAGCGAGTTCTCACTTTTTTACCTCCTGGCAGATCTGGTTGTTAGAAAAATCCTGGAATCATCTCCCTTTCTCTCTCTCCTGCACCTCTGCCCAATCATTCCCCTGTCCCTCCCACCGTAAGTGCAAGTGGCCTAAAGACCCACACTAGATGCAGATGCCCAGTCTTGAACTTTCTGGCCATCAGAATAATGAGCCAAATAAACTTTTTTTTTAATAAATTACTCAGGCCCAGGTATTGCTTTATAACAACACGAAATGGACAGAACTCAACTCAACGGCAAGACAAAAAATTACTCAATTTTAAAAATGTGAAAAGAACCAAAACGGAGTATTTTTCAAAAGAAGACATACAAATGGCTAACAGGTATATATTTTAAAAAAGTAGAAATTCCATTTGACCCAGCAATCCCATTACTGGGTATATACCCAAAAGATTATAAATCATTCTATTATAAAGACACATGCACACGCGTGTTCATTGTGGCACTGTTTACAATAGCAAAGACCTGAAACCAACCCAAATGGCCATTGATGATAGACTGCACAAGGAAAATGTGGCACATATACACCATGGAATACTATGCAGCCATAAAAAACAATGAGTTACTGTCCTTTGTAGGGACATGGATGAATCTGGAAACCAGGAGAAACTCCAGATATAGGTGACAGGGGGATGGAGGCAGCAAACCACCATGCCATGTATGTACCTATGCAATAATCCTGCATGATCTGCACATGTACCCCAGAACCTAAAGTACAATAAAAAAAAAAAACGTTGAACATCGCCAAGTATAAGGAAAGTGCAAACTAAAACCACTGTGGTATATCACGTCATATCTCGTATGATGGCTGTTATCAAAAAGTTAGACTACAACAAGTATTGCAAAGGATGCGTAGAAAAGATAACACTCACATACTGTTGGTGGGAAGGTAAATTAGTACAGCCATTTCGGAAAGTGCTACAGAACTTCTTCAAAAAACTAAAAATAGAACTACCAGCACATGATTCAGCAATAACCACATGATCCAGCAATCCCACTACTGGGGATTTATCAAAAAGAAATAAAATCAGTATGTCAAAGAGATATCTACCCTCCCAGGTTCATTGCAAACATTATTTACAATAGCCAAGATATGGAATCAACCTAGATTTCCACCAACAGCTATATGGATAAAGAGAAAATGTGATACACACACGCGCGTGCACACACACACACACAGGAGTACTACTACTAAGCCTTTAAAAAGAAGTGAGTCTTGTCATTTGCAACATGAATAAAACTGGAGGACTTTGTGCTAAGTGAAATAAACCAGACGCAGAAAGACAAATATCACATGATCTCACTTGCATGTGAAATCTAAAGTTGAACTCATAGAAGCAGAGAGTAGAGTGGTGGTTGCCAGACTCTGGTGGGTGGGGAAGGTGGGGAATGGGAACTACTGATCAAAAAATGCAGCCTCAGACAGGACAAATAAGTTATGAAGATCTATTGTCCAGCATGACAACTATTGTTAATATAATGTATTGTATACTCAGAAATTGCTAAGAGAGTTAGACATTAAATATTCCTACTGCAGAAAAAAGACAAGTATGCCAAGTAACAGCTATATTATTTTGTTTGATTTAATAACTTTCCATTGTACACATAGGTCAAAATACCACATTGTACCCTGCAAATACATGTAATTTGTATTTGTCAATTATATCTTAATAAAGCTGGGAGGAATGTTAACAATGGCAATGATAGTGACAGTTGTTGAGCAATTGCTTCATGCTGGATACTATTATTTGGTAGTTGATATAAAGTAGCATTTCAGTACACTGGCTTTCAATTCACAGAAACTTTATTATCCATTACCCCTTTAATGAGTATAATATGACTATAGTACACAGTCACCAGAAGGTAGCTTATTCATGACTGACAGAGAAAGCCTTCTATGACCTCTTGGAACTCAATTTCTCCATCTGAAAAATGGAAACAAAATACCTACCACACAGAATTGTTACCACTACATAAAGTTTTGAAGAAATAAAAGTTGTCAAAAATGTACTTAATTTATATATTTTTAAACTTGAAATTAAGGTCAAATACCACTCTTTGTGAATACAGATCAGAAAATAATGGTATTTTGGCTTAAATTGCTCCAAAAAATAACAGTTATTTTCCATTTAAATTATGTGCATGGAATTGGGAAAATACAGAATTTTAAAGTATTTAAATACTTGCTAGAGTTCATTTGTGCCTAACAATATGCTGAAAACTCATCCAGCAGATTTTAAGATGGTTGACTATATAACCTACTCTATCGAATAAGTATTAGATAATTTGGGCAATAATTTATATGGTCGTTCTACCTATAGGCTTCATTAAAATACTTGAAATAATTATTAATAAACCTCTGCATGCTGAGGTTGAATATTCTAAGCAATGAAAATATAAATAATTGATAACAATATTATATATACATTTTTTAGTATGATTGTACTCACATAATTTCATTGAGACTCAAAACTACTGAGAAGTAGGCAGGTAACATTATTCCATTTTTAGATAAAAAAATCTGAAGTTCAAAAAATTAATAACTGGTCTAAATTTACCTGAGAGCTAAGCAGCAGAGCTGACTAGTTTGCTCCATGTCCAAACCTTTTAAAACTATCTTTACCCTGCAATATGCTTTTATATCCTTGAAAGACAACTGTGGCATGAAGTGAGAGTAAAATTTTATAAGAAAGAAAACAAAAATAAAAGGAGTGGGAAATATTTTGGATAGAAATGTTTGCAATAAAACTTGAGTCATACTGCCATCAAGATGTTTACTGAACAGATATAGATTCTTTGGTCCTATTTATGTACTTTAATTAGAACAGAATTCCTTTCCCATTCCCTTCTCATGTGATTATTTTCACAATAATTGTAGATGGCTGAGCTAAAGATCAGGAGCTCTCAACATAAAAGTCTATTATAAAAAATCACATTATGGCATACTACCCAAATTGTATGTTTTTTACTTTAGGAAATTATTATATAATTTTTGACTTCCATGATGACTTCAAACGTTGATAAGTTGAAATATTTACTCTACATAAGCAAAAACAGGGTTATCATTAAGCAGATTATACCAAGCAGTCATGGTTTTTCTTTATTGCTACCTCTTTTCCTTTTTGTATTTTATTCTCTTGTTGGGATACTTTGTTTTTGGTTTTTAATTATGTATCAATATAATCTGAAGAGAAAATTTCTTCATATTTCAAGATAAATTTTAATAAACATTAAGGTATTTTCACTTCTCCTAATAGACCAATCTGTTTTTATTTGAACCAATTATAATTATTATTTTAAACATAAGGCAAGATTGAGGGGGAAAATGTTCTATTTAGCACCAGACTTTATATATAACAGAGCTTATATTAGAGAACATGATGCTGTCAACTGTCTGAAAGATGATTGCACCAGTTTCCTACCTGGAGTTGGCCAGTGGGAGTAGAGGCATCAAGAAGCAAGAGGGTATAACATAGTCATAGCCAAGAACTAGAAGGATTAAGAAAACACAAACACAGTTTTTAAATCATTAGGCTTTAGGAATGCATTAGAAGTTAGACCTTTGCATATCTTAGGTAGTGCCAGTAAGAAACAATAATAAACATTTGTAATCCTTTGCACAAAAGTTAAGGAATCTAGTAGACCTGTCTACCCCAGAGGTGTTAACTGTGGCTACAGATATCTTGATATTTGCATGCAGTACAGAGAGTAGAAACCATTCTACTCTCTACTTCCATGAGATCGATTTTTTTTAGATTACGCATATAAGTGAGGTTATGCAGTACTTGTTGTTCTTTGCTTGGCTTGTTTCACTTAATATTAGGTCCTCCAGGTTCATCCACAATTCCACAAATAAGAAGATTTACTTCTTTTTAAAGGCTGAATAGTATTCCATTAGATATAGATAGATAGATAGATAGATAGATAGATAGATAGATAGATAGATACATATATATACACACATATACATATATATAATTACATTTCATTTATTCATTAATTTGTTGGTGGACACTTAGGTTAATTCCATCTCTTGCTATTGTGAATACTGCTATAATAAACTCAGGAATGCTTTTCTACATACTGAAGTATAGAGACAGTGGTTAACAGAGGCTGATGAGAGGTGAGTAAAGGAGACAGATGATGAGGAGAGGTTGGTCACAGGTAAAGTTACAGATAGAAAGAATAATTTCTGGTGTTCTGTTACATAGCAAAGTGATTATAGCTAATGACAATGTATTGTGCATTTCAAGTTAGCCAGGAAAGAAGATCTTGAAAATGATCACCACAAAGGAATGATAAAGGTTTGAGGTGATGGCCATGCTAACAATCCTGATTTGATCATTATACAATGTATACATGTATTGAAATATCACACTGTACCCCATAAACATTGTCAATTTTTAACAAAATTTAAAAAGAGAGAGTAGAAATAAATGGCATAATTTCATTGTGGTAGCCTTTGTTGCTTATTTAAGGATGAACTATCAGAATGATCAGGGAGAAACTGAGGAGAGTTAAAGAAAGCTTTAAAAGGAGAGGAAATACTTTAGGGAATTAAGAAAGAAAGGAGTAACCTAAATTCCATGTTGTTCCTCTTGTTGGAAGCCTAAATAAACTAAACTTGAGTACGATGGAGTTTTCTGTAAGTTGACCAATCCATGACACTCTTTTGCTTTTACTATCATATTTGATGATAGCATGCTTACTTTAATTGTGTATTGGCTAAAGAGTACATAAGAAAATAAAATAAAATAGCTCACGCCTATAATCCCAGCACTTTGGGAGGTCGAGGTGGGTGGATCACCTGAGGTCAGGAGTTTGTGACCAGCCTGGCCAACCTGGTGAAACCCCATCTCTACTAAAAATACAGAAAAATTAATTGGGTGTGATGGCAAGTGACTGTAATCCCAGCTACTTGGGAGGCTGAGGCAGGAGAATCATTTGTATCTGGGAGGCAGAGGTTGCAGTGAGCAGGGCAACAACAGCAAAATTCTAAAAACAAACAAACAAACAAAAAAAACAAAATGAAAAAAGATAAAGTGTATGTATTGGAGAAGCAATAAAATGTCAAATAATTCAATTAGTTTTTAACAGTCTGATTTACCAAATGGGAAAAAAGCAAGGACATAATTTCATGTTGTTAATTGCTTATCAGTTGATTGTGTTTGATTCATTTAAATCCAGGCTAAAGAAGAAGCAAATGAGTTAGAAGCTGAGGGAGTTGTTAAAGAATTTCTACCTGAAGAAAAGAAGTAAGTAAATGCAGTAAAGTTAATAATGTCTGTGAAGAAGCTGAAATAGATACTTTCGCATACCTTAAGGGATACTAAAAGAAAGCTTTTTAAACTTCATAAAAATAAAATGTACTATAAGATTTATAATTTACAAGGTGTAAGAAAGGAACAAGAAGTTGAATATACATAATTGATGGTATTAACTCCTGAAGAAAACTTCTGTGAACATTTTGATGTGTTCCTATGCATAAACTATAGTTTATTTTATATAACTTAGATCAAATTTTATATGCACATTTTCACACAAAGTTTTCTTTGTTTATCATTTTAACAATGTAAAATGTTCCTAGTGCTATCAGTTTAATAAATATCTCTAACCTCCGCACAACATTTTTTTAACATGTCTACAAGGGTATTCAGTCATATTCTGTTGTTTAGATTTTTTTTTCTAATTTCACAAAAATAAATAATGACGTTTGTAGGGTGAATACATTGGGATAAATATCACAAAGTTTATTGTTACACTTATTCTTGACACTATTGTAAGATGTGTACTCGCACTATCAGTGGATGAAAGTGTATATATCAATATGCCATTTAATATTATGACTTTTTATTCTTGCTGATTTATACAAAA
>NW_016107391.1:11822689-11846394 GCF_001604975.1 Cebus imitator | reverse complement strand
CTCTCCCCAGCCTCCCACCCCCCACCCTCCCTGTGAACTTAAAGAACATGTTCTAACCAAATGCCAAGAAACTAAGAACCTTGAAAAAAGATTTGACGGGGGGCATTCTGAGACTTTACCTGGGAAACATGAGTTTATCTAATTTGACTTGACTTGCAACTCTTCCAATTGCCAGTACAGTATAACAATACTTGGTATTTTTTGAGCTTCAAACCTTTCCCCCAGAGCTTCTAAAGTTCATTCAATTAAGTTTTTCTTAATCAACATGAAGTGGGACTTCATGTTCTAATTTATGTAGTCAAGTTTTCCTATTTTCTTTCATTAAGACAAAAAAAAAAAAGAAACCACCATCAGTTTTGATCTTTGGATCACTTCACATTTGTGTTGTTTCATTTAAATTCTTTTTTAGAAAATATTCATCTAAAATTACTAGGTGAAATAATTCTCCTACTTAAAATTCTTCTGATATGGTTTGGCTATGTTCCCACCCAAATCTCACCTAAATTGTAATAATTCCCACCTGTCAAGGGCAGGGCCAGGTGGAGATAATTGAATCATGGGGCGGTATCACCCGTACTGTTCTTGTGGTAATGAATAAGCCTCAAGAGATCTGATGGTTTTATAAATGGGAGTTTCCCTGAACTAGCTCTCTTGACTGCTGCCACGTAAGATATGACTGCTCCTCATTCGCCTTCTGCCGTGATTGTGAGGCCCTCCCAGCCATGTGGAACTCTTGAGTCTATTAAACCTCTTTCCTTTACAAATTACCCACTCTTTATTAGTATATATTTATTACCAGTGTGAAAACAGACTAATACACCTTTTAATATTTTAATTTCTCCATAGACGTCACTGAAAACTTTAGTAAAGCTACTTTATATGCATAGACTCAGTCATACACGTCATTAAGAGAAAAGAAGTTTCTTTGCTTGTGAAGACTCTCTGACAGTCATGTGTTCTAAGAACAATTTCTGTGGTGCCCTTGAAATAAACATTCTGTTGAAGTAGAAGAAACTTCAACAACTAGCGGCAAACAGATCAAATTTCAGCAAATGAAACAAGGTCAGAGTCTAATTGCAACTGAATTCAAATTGTACCAGTGGCACCAGTGACATTTCTTTGGCCTGTTCTGAAAGGCAGTTGGTGTTTGTAGCACAGATTGTTAGTTTTAATTTGCTCAAATGTGTTTTTATTACCCACTGGTACAGAGGTGGCAAAAGGAAACAGTCTCTGGAAGCATAACAAATGGAGAAATGTGTTTTGAGTCCCTTTTAGCAGCAGCCAGTTTGATATCCCCAAGGAAATATTTCTTGACAATAATTATAAGACAAACATCAGCATTTGATTTCTGAATGTTTGACAAAATGGAAACTATTTTTGCCAGGAAAATGGAACCAGTAGATCCCTTCAAACTCAGTATTTAATGGAGGCTTAAGAAAAGGCTATAAAGGAAAAAATATGGAAAGTATGTGATCTTTAACCCAAATAGGCTGTAAATCAATCTAACACACACTCTAGCTTTATCAAGACCTACATTTTTGTTTTTTTAAAGTTTTGAGAATTATTTTTGTTTAATTTTTATCTTTCATGCCTTTTACTAACACATTGAGTGTTCTTTGTTCTAGTTTTTTGGAAATTATGCATTTTAAAAATCTTCTAATGGCTACTAGAGACAGTTTTAAATGTATTAATTTTGCTATTATGTTAGCCTAGAATTTTAAAATTTCCAAACAGTTCAATAAAATAAATTTAACACATGGAACTAAAATTACTGTTGCCAGGTCTTACTTGGATTCCACTCTTTTTGGTAAAAAAAAAAAAAAGTAAATGTTAATCAGAAGAGTAGCAGAAAGAAAAGTGACCATAACAATTGGCAGATATAGTTATTTCTCTAGCTTTTAAAGTTTATTTTACACACACAAGGCAGAAATATAGGCCCAAAACAAGCACCACCCAACCAATAAAGAATGTTTTAAAAAACTTCAATGGCCTTGTCATCTGTTATTTGTTGTTATTCGTCTTTGCCCCAATTTCTTTCCTTCTCCTTCTCTATCTACAGTTACTAATAACAGATAAACAGGATATGCTAAATGAATGTAACTCAACATAAAGTTTTTTCAGTAATCAGAAATTATATAACATTACTCTGCAGAGCTTCTTCATTTGCTTTATCTAATTAACATCTTACTGGAAAATTCCACTTCTGAGTCTGATAAGTATATGCGATCAATAGAAAACTTCAGTTTGAATTTTTATTGCATCAGAAATTAGCAATTAACCAATGTTCATTTATCTGGGAAATTCATAATTATTTAGTTCATTTCACATTAGGAATAATATTCTAGTCATCATAAACTAAAGTTCTCCTGTACCCACGTTTGCTAGTGCTTGTTGCCAAAGTGATCTCACATTTCCACTTTTTCTCCTCTCAGTGTGCTATAAAATCCAGCCATGGCCCTCCTTTGTTTTTTAATACCACATTGGGTGATGGTTCTGAGTGGTAAAGAGAGCCCATTAAAAACAAATAGAACATTTCAAAATGTCATTGTTAATTCCACATGATGAATATTTTCTGCAGTTGCTATTTAGATGTCTCAGAGGGTATCCAAATTCATTTGATGTACCATGGGGAAACTAGCAAACAACATCATTAGTCTTGGAAAAAACACTGGTTAAAATAACGAAAAACAAACACAAGCCAAAAAAAGGGGACAAAAAGGGTAACACTTTCTCACAAAATTATTTTGGGAATTTCTATAAAACCATTAGTCAGCATAACAGTATTTTCCAGATTTTTTGGATCGTTATATATATACTCAGTAAAATCATGACTGTTTTTTAAAATCAGTACATGATGACAGGTCTGTGTGTCTAGCAGGAACAACATCTTTTTGGTGTCCATGTTCCTTCACCTCTTGTTGCTGTCATTTATAATTATCAAGGAAGTACCGGGTAAACAAATGTGACTTTAAAACAATTATAAGGTTTGTGGAATCATACTTGGATATTTTAAAAATATGAATTAATTGGTAGCGCCACCAAACTGATAACAATTTTGAAAAAAGATAAATAATATTGTTTCCCGGCTACTTAAAATTCAATGCAAATGTTGAACATATTCAGCTTTATTTTCTTTCATTTAACTAACAGTCCCTAAATATGTAAAAAGATCTTGGCACTATGCATACCTTGGAACAAGAGAAATAACAAGACACAGCTTTCATTCTTGAAGAGTTCAATATAAATGTGGGAAATATTAATCTTATTCCATTTTAGTCTAAGTTGGAAATTTGATACTTCACTCTTATAGTCACTTTCATTTGCATAACATCAATTTTACTTTGTATAGAGTAGCACATGTTAAACTAATTACATCAAATGTCTTTCAAGCAAATATACTATGATGGTCTGTCCTTAAATCCACCACCAATAGCTAATTTTAAAAACATGTACCCTTAGAATTACTCAAAATTATGTTTAATGATGCTCTGATGAAGATGACACACTGAAAATGTGGCATTAACATCTCTCTTCATCTCCCATTTTTAAAAAAATCAAAACAGTAACCAAAGATTACTTAACAAAATGCCTTAACAACAACAAAGAAAAGAGAACAAGAAAATTTGCCCTTTGAGGGCCTTCTGGAAAATAGCAAAAAGATGATTTGGGATTGACAGTTAAATTCAAACCAAAGTTAATTATAACAATATACACAATGTGCATACCTCCTGCAGGAATGATAATTAGTCTTCCCAATAAGTCCCAGGGGAAATCCCAAATCTGGAGTCTGTGGGTGGACATGATGACTGGTCTCCCTGTCACAGTGGGCAAGGCATCCCAATCAAATTATTGGAGTATAGAGACTCAGGGTGGGAGGCTGGGCTCAAACTCAAGTGAGAAAAGCAGATGCATTTGATGCCCTTCCCCAAGTTCATCATTCTTTTCTTTATCAATCATAAAAACCCAAGCTTAAGTATCTGCCCTCCACCTACCTACCAAAAGGAAAGCCCAATTGCACATAACCCAAATTAATTCCTCTCATTCATAAAGAAGACTACTGTGAAATATTTTTTTTCACAATTAAGAAATCTGTGCCAGTTGCATATATGAATCATTATAATTCTTTCTTTGTAAATCAAATAATTTGCCTGATAGAGCTTTTATTGAGTCCATGTGATGCGACAAGCACTGATCAAAGAATGAGATACATTGAGGCGAGCAAACCAGACAAAGTCATTGGCATCACAAAGTTGACTGTCTTACAGAGAATACAAGTGGTAAACAAGCAAATAAAGAAAAATATTTAAACAGGCAAATAAAGAAAAATATTTAAACAAGCAAATAAAGAAAAATACAATTTATGGTAAATGATACAAAAATTTAAAAGGCAGGTGAGGAGCTAGAAGGTAATAAGGGAGTCCCTTTATAAAGGACAATTGCCAGGCGCAGTGGCTCACACCTGTAATTCCAGCACCTTGGGAGCCTAAGGCAGGTAGTTCACGAGGTCAGGAGTTCAAGACCAGCCTGAACAACATGGTGAAACCCCATGTACACTAAAAATACAAAAATTAGTTGGGCATGGTGGCATGTGCCTGTAAACCCAGCTATTCAGGAGGCTGAGGCAGAGAAAGGCTTGAACCCTAGAAACGGAGGTTGCACTGAGCCAAGATTATGCCACTGTACTCCAGCTTGGGCAACAGTGAAACTCCATCTCACAAAAAGATTAAAATTTAAATTTAAGAAAAAAGACAATACAAAAGTCTCCTGTAACAATATGAGATTTGGGTAGAAATCTGAAAGAGGAGAATGAGCTAAACATGCGAAGAATTACAGAAAAGAACATTTCAGGTGGAGAGATAATAATAAAAAAGGATTCTCCCACTCTGGCTGATTCCATGCTCTCAATATGATGTCACTGAAAATATAATTGGGAAGAGGGACACAGTAGTGCACCAGTATAAGTATTCGAATCCTACAGATACAATAGATGTTAATAATCTCAAGAGCAGCTAATACTAAAATGTAATAAAAAACAAAGAGGAAGTAATGAGTTTGGGACTGATTATTTTTCAACATAATTTATTTAGTTGTAATTTTAAATGTTTTAATTTTTAATAATGACTGTGTTAAACAACTAGCTTGCAAAATTTCTGAAATTTTAACAGCTGACCAGTACAAGCTATCTCCAGTACAACAGACTTGAAGCCATCAGATAATCTATCTGTGCCAAGAGCTTTTTTACAGTATCCAATTATAGATTTATTTCATTTAATAGTTTTAAGACAATAGAAACTTTTCATATCTTCTTGTGTCAGTTTTGGTGTTTTCCTAGAAAATTATCCTTTTCATCTAAATTTAAACAGTTATTGGTATAAAGTTGTTCATTAAAATGTATCATAAACTTCTTAATTCCTATTACTATTGTACGTATTTTATTCTTGTTATTTGCTTTTTGTTAGTTTTTATTTCTTGACCCATCACAGCAGGAATTTATCAATTGTATTAGTTTTCTCAAAAAAAAATTTAGCTGTTGATCTATTTTATGTTTATTGCTATTTCATTAACTCTTATCTTGACTCCCTTCTACTTTTTATAGATTTTAATTTACTGTCATTTTTTCTAATTTCTTGAGATAGAAAATAGATAATTGATTTCTACCTATCTTTTCTAACTAATCATACATTTTCTATGAGATGATCTGTGTATGATAGCTATAGATTTTTCATAAATATCCTTTATATAGTTGAGGAAGATCCCATCTATTCCTAGTTTCCTGAGCATTTTCATGAGGAAATTTATGATTTCATATAAAGCCCAGTTTTAACTGCATCACATAAGTTTTGATATGTAGTACCTTCATTATAATTTATTCCAAAACATTTCCTAAATTTCTTTTGTGCTTTCTTTTTTGACCTGTGAATATTTTCCTTTCCAAGCTTTGGAGTACTTTCTAATTATCTTGTAGTTACAGATTTCTACACTAATTGTACCATGGTAAGATTACACAATATGTGATATAATCTTTTAAAATATGGCTAAACAAATGCTTAATTTTAGTATAGAAAAGTGTATCTTGTGATTTTGGCACCATATGCAGAGATATGTCATTTGAACCAAAAATATAATGCTTTTAATCATAAATACTCATATTGATATGATGTGTTTGCTTGTTTTCTAGATTTAAAAAAAAAGATGTGTTAAAATCTCCCCAAAATAATGTAGATTTGTATATTTTTACTTTTTAATCCATTATTTTAAAATTATTAGATGACATTATTAAATTGATTCAGGTTAAAATTGTTTCATTTTCCAAGTAAATTAAAACTTTTTCATTATAAAATATATCTCACAATATCTAGTGTTTCTTTATGTCTTCAATCACATTTCATAGGTCTGTAAACTTTGAATAGTATTTGTAAGTTGCATATTTTTCACTTTTATTATTTTAAGTTTCTGTATGTCTTTTAGATATGCTTTCTAAATAGAATATGGTCATTGTTGTTGATGCTTTTGTTTTTATAAATCCTGAAAATGCATTATATTTACATTAACTTCATTTAACATAATCACACACACATCCATCCATATGTATGTATGTATGTACTCAATGTATTTCACCATTAAGTATGATAGCTATAGATTTTTCATAAATATACTTTACATAGTTGAGAAAGATCCCATCTATTCCTAGTTTCCTGAGCATTTTCATGAAGAATAGATGTTAAGTTTTTCCCAAATACTTATTTGCACCTATTAAGATAATCAAAGCATTTTTATTTTCTATTCTATTAATGTGATAAACTATCACACTATACTAATATAGTGTATACCACAAAATTGATAGTTCAATGCTAAATGAGCATTGTATTTATGGAATAAATCCCATATGATCATGATGTATTATTCTTTTTGTATATTACTGTATGCTGTGTTATGTTATATTTTGCTGCATAATAAATTCCCAATAACACATCTGTTTAAAACACGATTATATAATCTCACAGTTTTTATTGGTTAGGCGTATGAGCATGGATTCACTGGGTCCTCAAATCAGAGTTTTACTGCTGTAACCAAGGTGCCAAATATGATGGAGTTCTTATTTGGAGCTTAGGGTCTTTCAAACTCATTCAGGTTGTTTTAGGTAGAATTAGGTTTCTTGAAGTTGTATGACTGAGGTATGCATTTTCTTTCTCACTCTCAGTCAATGACTACTCTCAGATCCTAGAGACTACTTTTGGGCTCACATTACGTGAAGCTCAGGGGCAGTTCAAAACATGGATATCTGCATTCTTCCAGGCCAGCATGGATATGACTTTCTCCTCTGCAACTAGCTGGAAGAAACTCTCTGTAAATATCCTGCCTGATTAGATCAGGCTCACCTAGGATAATTCCCCTTTTAGACATAAAACATAACATAATCATGAGAGTGGTAACTAATTACTATCATAGCTTCCACCCACAATAAAATGAATTATATAGGCACGTACACCAGATGGTAGGAATCTTGAGGAACATCTCAGAATCCTGCCTATGAGAGATTTTATTTTATTGAATTTTGTTTAAAAAATGTTGTATGTAAGAACAGAGCAAAGAGATAAACTACAGAATGGGAGAAAATATTTGCAAACTATGCATCTGACAAAGGTGTAATATCCAGCATCTATAAATAACTTAAACAAATTTACAGAGAAAAAAAAATCCATTAAAAAGTAGGCAAAGGACATGAACAGACACTTCTCAAAAGAAAAGATACATGTGGCCAATAAGCATATGAAAAAAATCTCAATATCACTGATCATTAAAGAAAAGCAATTCAAAACTACAGTGAGACACCATCTCTCACCAGTCAGAATGTCTACTATTTTAAAAACTCAAAAAATAACAGATGCTGGTGAGGTTTCAGGGAAAGGGAACACTTATACAATGTTGGTGGGAGTGTAAATTAGTTTGCTCATTATGGAAAGCAGTATGGTGATTCCTCAAAGCGATAAAAGCACAGCTACCATTCAACCCAGAATCACATTTGTGGATATACACCCAGAGGAATATATTTATAAATCATTTTACCATAAAGATACATGCACACGAATGTTCACTGCAGCACTATTCACAATAATAGCAAAGGCATGAAATCAACCTAAATGTTCATCAATGACAGACTGGATAATGAAAACATACTACATATACACCATTGAATACTATGCAGCCGTAAAAAAGAATGAGACAATGTCTTTTGCAGGAACATGGTTGGGGCTTCAAAACAGAAAACCAAATACAGCATGTTCTCACTTAGAAGTGGGAGCTAAATGATAAGAACTTATGAACACAAAGAAGGAAACAACAGACACTGGGGTCTACTTGAGGGTGCAGAGTAGGAGGAGGAAGAGGAGCAGAAAGGTAACTATTGCATACTGAGCTTAATACCTGGGTGAGGAAATAATCTGTACAACAAGCTCTGTGATACAAGTTTACCTAAGTAACAAATTTTCACATGTGCTGCTGGAACTAAAGTAAAAGTTATTTTTAAAAATGTACAGAGTAGAATAGTGGGTACTAGAGGCTAGATAGGGGGAGGGTGTTGGGGAAGGCTGGTCAAGGAGTACAAAGTTACGGTAAGATAGGATGCATAAGTTCTAATGTTTCATTGCACGGTAGGGTGACTGTAGTTAACAATAATATATTGCATATTTCAGAATAACTAGAAGAGAGGATTTTGATTGATCTCACCACAAAGAAATGATAAATGTTGGAGGAGATGAATATGCTAATTATCCTAATTTGATTATCACACATTGTACAGCTGTATGGAAACATCACATTGTACCCCATAAATATGTATGATTATTATATGTCAACTAACAATAAAACTTAAAAAACAAAAAGAACAAAAAATGAAACTACCATTCAATCCACCAGTACCACCATTTGGTGTATACCCAACAGAAAAAAGAAAAATAATTCTATTAGTAAGATGTCTGCACTTGTATTTTTATCGTGGCACTATTCACAATAACAAAGATACAAAATCTACCCAAGTGTCCATCAACGGATGAGTGGGTAAAGAAGCTGTATTCTTTATACATTATACAACAGCTATCATAAAAGAATGATATCGCATCTTCTGCAGCAAGATGGATGAAATTGGAGGCCATTAAACTAAGTGAAATAACTCAGAAACAGTCAAATATTGCATGTTCTCACTTATAGGTAGCCTGAACTATGAGTACATGTGGACATAGAAAGTGAGAAAATAGAAATAGAAGTATCAGAAAGGTGGAAGGATGGAAGGGGATTGAGGGTTGAAAAATTACCTATTGAGTATTATATTTACTATGCCTAAATGTGTACACTAAAAGCCCAGATTTCATCACTATGCAATATACCCATGTAACAAAACAGCACAAGTACCCTCTACAACTTGGAAAAAAATGTTGCTGCATGTTCCTAAGAGATTTTGGTGGGCAGTTTAGAGATTTATTTTTTCCCTTGTGATGTCTCTATCTAGTTTTGGTAAAAATAAAAAAATAAAAATAAAAATACTGCTATTCCCATGTAGAGGGTGTTTTCCCCTCCTCTTCAATTTTCTGGAAGAGTTCGTATAGAGTTGGAACTTTTTCTTTGTTTAGTGTTAGGCGTAATTCACCACTGATGCCATCTGGGCATGGGGTTTTCTTTGTGGTTAGGGTTTTAACTACAAATTTAATTTCTTTAATAGGCATAGGGCTATCTGATTTATCCATATCTTTTGAAGTAAGCATTGAGAGTTTATGTCTCTCAAGAAATTTATCCAGTTCACTAAAGTTTTGGAATTTATTGACATAAAGTTGTTTATAATATTCCTTTAGTCTTTATTATTTTTTTAAAGTTGTAGATTTGTAACAATAGTCTTTCTCATTCTTGCTATTGTTAAATTTCACCTTCTCTTTTTTTTTCTGATTAGCCTAGCTAGAGGTTAATCAATTATATATTTCTTTTTTTAAAAAAAACTTTTGTGTTTATTTTCTTTATTAATCCTCTGTTTTCTATTTTATTGATTTCTGGACTGATCTTTATTATTTCATTGTTAATGCTTACTTTAGGTTTCATTTACATTTCATTTTCTTGTTAATTAAAATAGAAACTGAAATTACAGTTTTTGTCTCTTTTCATATATGTATTGATGTTTAGTCATACAAATTTTCTTTTAAATGTTTTAAATGCATACCACAAACGTCAATATGCTCTATATGTGTTTTAAAAATATAAATAGTTCGAAATGTTTCTGGCATTTCACTTTGATCTTATTTGACCTTGAGTTATTGAGAAGTAAGGTTTTTTTAGTCTCTGAATATTTGGAGATATCTTTCTGTTACTGGCATCTTACTTAATTCTATTGTGGTCAGTGAACATACTTTGCATGATTTGAAATCTTCAAAGTTTACTGAGACTTGTTTTGACCCTGGATGTGATTAATTGGTAAATGTTACATGTGCTATTGAAAATAATATGTGTTCTATTGTTGGGACAGTGGTGTTTTTTATAAACTATTTCAAGATTGTTGGTAGTACCATTTAACTTTACTGATTTCTTTCATATTAATTCTATCAGTTATTGAAATAGGAATATTAAAACTTCTGACTTATAAATTTGAATTTTGCTATTTCTCTTTATAATTTACTAGGTTTTGCTTCATATATTTTGAAGCTCTGTTATTAAGTGCATTAATGTATAAAATTATTATTTTCTCTTGATGAATTAGCTTCATCCTTATGAAATTACCCTTTTCCCAAATAATATTTTGCTCTAAAATCTACTTTATATAACATTAATATAGTCTTTATAGTCTACTTTAATTACTGTTAGCTTAGCAATAAATATAATTTTCATCCATTTTCTAACTTCTTTGTGTCTTTATATTTAAAGAGTGTTTCGACCGGGCGCGGTGGCTCAAGCCTGTAATCCTAGCACTTTGGGAGGCCAAGGAGGGTGGATCACGAGGTCGAGAGATCGAGACCGTCCTGGTCAACATGGTGAAACCCCGTCTCTACCAAAAATACAAAAAATTAGCTGGGCATGGTGGTGCGTGCCTGTAATCCCAGCTACTCAGGAGGCTGAGGCAGGAGAATTGCCTGAACCCAGGAGGTGGAGTTTGCGGTGAGCTGAGATTGGGCCATTGCACTCCAGCCTGGGTAACAAGAGCGAAACTCCGTCTCAAAAAAAAAAAAAAAAAAAAAAAAAGAGTGTTTCATGGACAGTAGATAGTTGGATGTCATCTTGTATCTAATCTGACAATCCTTGCATTTTAATTGGAGTAATTATACTATTAAAATTTAATATGGGTATTGATGTGGTTGGGTTTAAATTTACTATCTTGCAATTTGTTTTCTGTTTTTTCTGTTTTCTTACCTGTTTTGTTCCTTTTTGACCTTCTCTGCCTTCTTTTGGATTAATTTAGTTTTATTATTCCATTTATTTTCATTGTTATTAGCTATAACTATATTTTGGTAATTTGTTAGTGGTTGATTTGGGGTTATATATTATACATCTTAGTCATCATCAACTTTCAAATGATAGTATACCATTTCATATGTAGTATAAGAATCTTAAAATTGAATGCATTCACTTTTCTTTGACTGGCTTTTGTGTTATTATTGTCAAATATTTTACTCCTCCTTATGTTATAAAACTCACATTGCATTGTTATTCCTCTTGCTTTATATCCTCAATTACCTGTCAAAAATATTTACATGATAAGAAAAAAATGTATCTTATTTATATCCACATAGTTATCATCTTGAGTGTTCTCTCTTACTTTATGTGGACTGAGATTTCCATCTCATATTATTCTTTTTTCTGTACCTGAAATATATCATTAAAATTTCTTGAAGTGCAGCTCTTCTGGTGATTAATTCTTTTGGGTTTTATATGCTTAAAAAATCTTAGATTTCTTACTTTATTTAAAAGGTTTGCTGGGAATATTTGTCTAGGTTGACAAATTTCCCAACCCAATACTTTAAAAATATTGCTTACCATCTTCTAGCTTGCATTGTTTTCAGTGAGAAATCTGCAGCCATCTACATCTCTATTTCTCTATACATATTGTATTTTTTTCTTCTTGCTGATTTTAAGATGATTAATTTGTCACTACTTCTAGGCAATTTGATTTGGATATGTCTTGATGTAATTTTACCTGTTTCTTGTGCTTGAGATTATTTGAGTTTTTAGATATCTGAGGTTTGTAGTTTTCATCAAATTTGATTTTCTTCAGCCATTATTTCTTCATCTACATGGTTTTTTCCTTTTTTTTTTTTTTTTTTTTTTGCTTCTTCACATAGTCCAGGCATATGTATATTAGACAACGTGAAGCTGTCCAACAGCTCACTCACACACTGTTCATTTTATTTTCAGTTATTTTTTTCCCCCAATAGTTCACTGTGTACTTTTTACATTGGTTTTCCAGTTCACTAATCTTTTGGGCATCAATGTCCAATCTGCCATTAATTACATGTAATGCATTAAAGTTTTTTTTAGATTATTTTCATTTCTAATAGTACAATTTGGGTCTGTTTTATATGTCTCCTTTCTCTTTTTAGCAGACCAATATTTCCTATGGATTTTTGAAGATATGGAGTATAATTATAAGCTATTTTTATGTCCTTGTCTACTAATGATAATTTCTTTTGATAGAATTTTCTCCTTATCAGTACATTTCCCTTTTTCTTTTCTTTTCATGCCTGCTTTTTTTGTTTTGAAACGGAGTCTCACTCTGTCACCCATGCTGGAGTGGAATGGCAAGATCTTGGCTCACTGCAACCTCTGCCTGCTGAGTTGAAGTGATTCTCCTGCCTCAGCCAGCTAATTTTTTTGTATTTTTAGTAGAGATAGGGTTTCATTATGTTGGTCAGTCTGGTCTCAAACTCCTGACCTCATGATCCACCTGCCTCAGTCTCCCAAAGTGCTGAGACTACAGGCATGAGCCACCATGCCTGGCCATTCCTGGTTATTTTTATAGGATAGTAGAAACTACAAATTTTGTCCTGTTTGGTGCTGCATATTTTGTGTTATATGTTTGTATCTTATATATATTTTTATATGAGATTTATCAGTTTGGCTGGGGGGAGCCCAGTGCTTGTTCCTTCTCCTTTTTGGTAGTTTTTTTCCTCCTGCCCTTAATTTCCTCACATACATGTACTGATCAATCCTCAGCTGAAGACTGTGTGGAAACCTCTGCACATATTCAGAGTCTCTGTTGGAGCAGCCCTGTCTTCTCTGGGATTTTGCTCTATATACTACAGCTGTCTAAGAATCCCCAGACTCCCAGCTCTGTTGCCTCACCTCAGGGAACTAAGATCTTACCAAATTCCCACTTTCTATGAAGCAGCCTTGTTTTCTGAGGTATTATCCAGAGTTCTTTGTCTCATGACCAAGAAAAATAAGGAGCATGGACACCAAACATGAGGTTGGAGTGAAAGTTTAATAAGCAAAAGAAGAAATCATTCCACAGCAGAGAGGGAGCCCAAAAGAGGGTTGCCAGCTATGAGCTGAGTTTGGGGATTTTACGGACTGAAAAGGAGGAATAAGCTGACTGGTCTGCAGGTCATTTTGGAGAAAGCACCACTTAGAAAGAGGTATGATAGTGTAAAGAACCAACTGGAGGCAGAGGTGACAGCTTGGCCTGGGACTTTGGGCCCTGGACCAATCAGGGGCTGAAGTGATGACTCACCCTATGTAAATGAATACTTAGACTACAGCCAAATGCAGAAAGGTAGGCATATGTAAAATAAGCAAAAAGTAAGAGACCAATAGATGAAAAGTAAGAAACTAAGGCATGCCAAGGAGAGAGAAATGTGTCCAAAAAGGGGTGGCATTTGTTCACCTCAATTCATAGAGCAAGCGTTTCTATTAAAGGACATGGGCACTTTCTCATCTGAGGTCTGCAGTTTGATTTTCAGGCAGTTCTTTCTTTAAAAGAATTTTATGAAGGATCCACCCTAACTGACTGCCTGCCTGAATGGTTTCTTACTTTCTCCTTTTTCACCTAAGCATGGCCTGGAAAACTCTCTCTGGAGAGTAAACTGTGATAATTATAAGCCTCAACTTTTTATTTCTTGCCTCTCAGGAATAATTTTCCTTGATTGCTGGATGTCTAATATATTGAAAAACATTCTCATGTACTTTATGCCAATTAACAATTTTTTTCCCTGTAATTTCATCTTGGCTGAAAATTGAATACCTGTGTGTTTTTCTTTTGATTTATCCTGTGTAAGGTCATATTGCTTTCTAATCATAACTTGATTTTTAAAAACAATTTAAATTTTTTTCACTACTTCCTTTATAGTTCTATTCCTACCCATCTATTATTAATGGCTCCTCCTCTACCATTTTATTACCCATGTACATGTTTTACCTTTTCTCTGTATCTCTTTTATCTTCCTTCTATACATATGTATTCTCCCAGTGTTTTCGCTCCCCAGACTCCCTGCCCTGCACTGTCCCTCCTCTAGCCTCCCACTCCTCAAAAGACCCCAGTGTGTGATGTTCCCCTCCCTATGCTCACATGTTCTCATTGTTCAACACCCACCTATAAGTGAGAACATGCAGTGTTTGGCTTTCTGTTCTTGTGTCAGTTTGCTGAGAATGATGGTTTCCAGGTTCATCCATGTCCCTACAAAGGACATGGACTCATCATTTTTTATGGCTGCAAAGTATTTCATGGTGTATATGTGTCATATTTTCTTTGGCCAGTCTATCATTGATGGGCATTTGGGTTGGTTCCAGGTCTTTGCTATTGTAAACAGCACTGCAATGAACATATGTGTGCATGTGTCTTTATAATAGAATGATTTATAATCCTTTGGGTATATACCCAGTAATGGGATTGCTGGGTCAAATGGTATTTCTATTTCTAGGTCCTTGAGGAATCTCCACACTGTCTTCCACAATAGTTGAACTAATTGACACTCCCACCAACAATGTAAAAGTGTTCCTATTTTTCCACATCCTCTTCAGCATCTGTTATCTCCAGGTTTTTTTAATGAACAGCTTTCTAACTGGTGTGAGATAGCATCTCAATGTGGTTTTGATTTTCATGTTCCTAATGATCAGTGATGATGAGCATTTTTTCCATATGCTTGTTGGCCACATAAATGTCTTCTTTTGAAAAGCGTTCATATCTTTCACCTACTTTTTGATGGAGCTATGTGTTTTTTTCTTGTAAATTTGCTTTTGTTTTTTTGTAGATTCTAGATATTAGCCTTTTGTCAGACGGGTAGTATACATATTCCTTTGAGGCAAAACTTTATGACCTAAAATGCAACCTATGAATTTGACAAAGGTCTAATCAAAACCACAGTGAGATACTATCTCATATCTGTTAGAATGACTCCTATTAAAAAGTCCAAAAACAATAGACGCTGGTGAAGTTGCAGAGGAAAGGGATCACATACACTGCTGGTGGGAATGTAAAGTAGTTCAACCACTGTGGAAAGCAGTGTGTGGATTTCTCAAATAACTTAAAAACAGAATTACCATTCAACCCAGATATCCTATTATTGGGCATATACCCAAAGGAATATAAATTATTCTACCATAATGACACACATGTGCATATATGTTCATCACAGCACTATCCACAACACCACAAACATGGAATCAATCTAAATGCCCATTCACAGTACACTGGATAAAGAAAATATTGTACATATATGCCATGGAATACTATGCAGCCATAAAAAAGGACTAGATCAGGTCCTTTGCAGCAACATGGATGGAGCTGGAGGCCATTATCCTAAGCAAATTAATGCAGGAACATAAAAGTAGTGCATCTTCTCACTTGTAATCGGTAGCTAAACAATGAGAACATATGAACATAAAAATGGCAACAACAGACACCAAGGCCTACTTGGTGGAGGGAGAGGAGGGAGAAGAGCAGAAAATATATGTACTAGGCTTAGTGCCTGGGTGATGACATAATGTATAAAACAAACCCCTGTGATATTCATTTACCTATATAACAAACCTGCATATATGCCCCTAAATCTAAAATAAAAGTTTAAAAAAACTAAAGAAAATATGTTATCAGGATTTTATGAGGAGTCTTGTTAAAGGAAATTTTACATATTTACATTGTAAATGTGTCTCTTGGCTAATCCAGTCTGCTTGAGAGTAAAATTTCATTAAACTTGGATGATGAAATTCTTCTCCTAATAGTGAAAAGTAATAATAGATCAATATAATTTGACTTTAAAAACTCTAAAATGCATATGACTAATTTTTTTTGTATGAAAGGAGGAGGGAAAAAAGGTCTGTGGCAAAGAAAATTAACTCTGATTCTATTTTTCACACATTTTGAATAAGAGATTCATACCTGCCATTTATACAAGTGTAATTTTTACAGTCCTGAGGGTGATATCCACCTTCTTTATGGAACATTAAAGTGTAGAGTTTTGCAAATAGAAAAAATATTAGGATACATATTGCTGATTTAATATAAATACTTGCACAAGCATCATAGTCCATATGTTAAGACAAAATTACAATTCTTTAGGGTCAAGCTCATTTTCAAGATAGGCTTCAGCTTCAGATAGCGTTTCAGATACACCCAACCAGAGAATTTGTTGGTTCCAAATTAGAGAGATTGTGGATTTTAAACTATAGAGTTCATACCGCAAGGTTAAAAACATGACATTGCAAGATGCAAGAATGTTAGAATGTGTCACTGAACCAAGAATGGACACCATTTGTAGGCTTTTGGCTGTAGTATGTGAGAAAAATTATACATTCTATGTCTTCCTGACATGCACTCTGCAGGCTTCATAATGTTGTTTTGGTAACAGTATAAAGGATTCTTTCTTTATTATTTTTAAATGTATCCTCAAAATAACAGGTATTGTTGTGGTATAATTCTAGTTAAGTAAAACTCTGGCAGAACTATCAAGTGATATAATAAAAGACATTTCTACAGGTTAGTTAAAACTTTACTTGTAGCTGACTCTTGTGAATGGCTGCTAATGCCATGCAAGTATTTAAAGAGTTATTAATTTAGCTGCTTCTGATGTGTTCAACAACACTTTCTAAAAATCACATACAGTGATTCTTTTTTACTTACCTCA
Organism: Cebus imitator; assembly: GCF_001604975.1. Taxonomy (NCBI): domain Eukaryota; kingdom Metazoa; phylum Chordata; class Mammalia; order Primates; family Cebidae; genus Cebus; species Cebus imitator. Next base: position 11,829,304 of record NW_016107391.1, on the reverse strand, counting down.
AGTATTAAGTGAACAGATTTGTATAATTTTGTATGTATAATTTTATTTTAATATATAATGTAGGTGCCATAACTAAGTTCTGTTGAAGAATTGATTACTACAAATATTTTTGTTTTCCTTAATTTGGAAAATACTTTATATAGATATTAGTATCTAGGAATACAAAATGCTACATAATGGAATCCAAACTTTTTATTTTTGTATTTATCCTTTAGAATATGAAAAGTTCATGCATGCCTTTAGGACAATATTAGAGTAAGTTAGTAGAAAGAAAAGTAGAAGAATGCTATTAACTTTTCTGTGTTTTTTCACTTTCCCATATAAAATGTGGTTTCCTATGGCTGGATGGGAAAATGACAGTTGTTTTCTAATAATGTTAATGTCTAGTTCTACTCTCAATGTCTATCTCTGCTCTCTATAAACCATTATGTTCATTCTTTTTTATTCAGGTAGTAACTTGATATAATTAATACATTCCTACCCAAGGCACAGATAAAATAATTATAACAATTCATTCTTACATGTGTTCTCTTAAAATATTGACCTTTTGGTAAAAAATAAAATTTCCCCTCTTCATTTCAAAATGAAAAAATCATAGGTAGCTTCTGTAATACTAGTTGCTCAAGTACTTGTATTCTTTTACAATAGAAACACCTCTGTCAAAGGTTGTGTTAATCTTAAGTAACAAGAATTCCTATTGGTGTTTTCCTTACACATTAAATTTAACCAAATAATTTCAAAAGTCTCAAAAGCTGTGAAATTATTATAATAATTGGAAATGTGTCAATGTGTTGAGTATTTATATATGACAATTTAATTTAAGCTTTCAGGGCACTATTGAAACACATTTCAACCTTAAATGGCCATCCAGGCAGAGGCTTTAAAAGTAAATTGTTTACATTGATTCACAATCCCATAAGCCTTTATAGCAAACTATCCTCTTTGAATTTACATCCTTGCTTAATTCAGCAGAACATTGCTATTTCCAAGACTCACTTAGAAGACTTGAGCAGAATTTTTTAAATATTGTCCTGTGATGATGATGAAGTAAGACTTGAGAATCCCTTTGAAAAACAGAATTGACCACAGACTGAAGAGCCTGTGCTCATGGATAACTGAGCTTCACACCTCTCACTGAAGGTGAGAGAGTTCTGTTGAAGGTGACAAAGTCCTTATCACAGTGCCTGGTACATTTGGGTACCCAAACACTTGTTGCTATAAAACAGCAGCAAAGAAACTGTTATCTCCTCAAAAACTCTCATCTCCACGGAATGGGTATAGGAGATGTGCTTCTTCCTGTGCTTAAGCAACTTTTAAATAGCACTTTAGACACCTTCAAAAGATCAATTACATCAGAGTAGCTATGACTTGTGAAAGTAAAAAAGGGAAGTGAATACCTTAAGTGAATATCTTATGAATACCTGGCAGATAAGAAATGCAGCCCTTACGAAGGAGCCAATTGTACTAGTGGAGAGATTTTAAAAGGAATTAGAATATGTTCTTCAAATTTAAATCGAAGTGGATATCATACTATCTACTATTTCATAATTAAGAAAATGTACAAAGCCCTCTTGTATCATGCCTATAGTTCCTGAAAAGTTATAGGGAGAGATAACCATTTACTGAAAGAAAGGAGAAGTAGAAATCATACACTCAGCAGCAAATGGGATGCCTGAATCTGAATCCCAGCTCTGCCATTTACTAACCATGTGACCTTAGAAATTTTTTCAGTTGCTCTTATTTTTCTTATCTCTTAAATGGGGATGCTAATAATAGTTACATCCGAGGGGTGTTGTGAGGACTAAATGAGTTAACATAGGTTAAGTACTCAGAACTGCCAAATAATGAACATTATGTAAGTATTGACTTATTAATATTTTGTTATTACTTTATAAGTACTAAATTTTGAAATCAGGGAAAGAAAGAGAAAAGCAAAGAAGCCTTGATGTTCCAAGCAAGTAAATACTCAAGTTCAGCCAGTTACGTTTCTATCAAATGTAAGAGGTTAAGGAGTAGACTACTTTCTTTATTTTATACCTGATGGAGCTTGGGCAAAGGGGAATAATAACTGGCTTTCATCAGATGATGTCAGGCATTGATTCAGTCACTTTCAGAGAGTTTCTTTTCTTTTTCTTCCTACGATGAGCATTTACTGTTTTATCAGCCGAAGATCATTTCCACATTCTTCTGGTAATGAAACTGACCCAGTTGTCCTATAGAGCTGATGTTCATGGTTTCTTTGAATAAACATAGAAATTGGCCCTTTCAGTCTTAAAGCTTGAGGAAGCTGCAATTGTCTTATCTGGGTTCCTTTCTAAGGAAATCAACTATCAAGCCTTCCAGATAGTAGCAAGGAGCTGAAAATTACCAGATCACTGCATTTGGACAATAAGATGCCAGACACCTCATCTGTTATGATTGCCTAACTGAGCACCAGCTTCCTGTTGTCCAGCTACTCTTCTTTACCCCTCCCTAATTCCTGTTTTCCCACACATGATTACATTTCTTCCCTGTTATATAAGCTCCTAATTTTAATCAGTCAGAGAGATGGATTTGAGATCTCCCAGCTCCTTGGCTGCAGCACTCTATTAAAGGCTTCGTCTTTGGCAATACTTGTCTCAGTGATTGGCTTTCTGTGCAGCAAGCAACACGACCTAGACAAAACACCTGGTGTTTTGGTAACAGTGAGTGGACACAATTTCCTTTGAAAGTTGTCCCTCCCTGACAAGAATGGCAATTGTATTTCACCAAACCCACTGAGGGTCATTGACCTGGGCCTGGCCAGGCAGCCAACATATTGTTGGATGAATGTTACAGAAGAAGGGCTTCTGATCTTTTATATGGCATTTAATATATAAATACTGGATAATAGAAGCACAGTTTACTCTGAGATCAGTGGGCTGACATCATGAAAGCTTAAGGCTGTCTGCAGATATTTCATTCCCATCTCTTGTCTTCCACCTGGGGGAAGATCAACAGCAATAGAGGAAATGAGGCCAACACAGAATGTGAAGCAGAGCCAAGGGATGAAAGAATTCTGACGGTATCATTTTAAGTATCTGAAGTCTTGAGGCCTTTCCTACATCTGGATTTCCAACATATGTAAGCTAAAAAAAATTGCTTATTTTTCACTTACTCTATTTCTGCTTGAAGTTCTGTCAATAGTGATGAACAAAGAGCCAACTAAAACAAAAATATTGCAAATGCGAAAACCCTAAAATGTAGATTTGACAGAATAGAAAAGGGACTGAAGGGAAGTATCAATCTTAGGTTTTGCAACAACACAATAGCAAAGCAACTGGTAAATCTATAACCTATTATACCTTGGGTCTTGGACCATATATCAACTAAGGGCGGTGTGTCATGGGCATGTTAGAGAGACACCATGTTGTTAATGTGTTTATTACCTCTTGTAACTTTCAATAATATCAAAATGGAAAGTGTTAAATGTTCAGTCTAAGCTGTTCTATCTGAGAACACATAGAGAAAAGCTACATCTTTAGGAAAGTTCCCTGAACTGACACCAGTGACTGTCAAAGATTAGATAATCATAAACTTGGCAGGATTACAAAAAGTTCAATTCCTTTTTATAGAACAAGTTGGATTATCTTTCTAGATTAATTAATTAATCAATCTAAAATGGCAAACACAGTGAGAAATAAAGTTGGAAGTTAGGATTCAGGGCAACAGGTTGGGGAATGAGAGCACTTGATCCTCCGGACTCTTCCAAACACCTGGTGCTTTGCGAACTCTTATGCAACACAAGTATAATTTGATACATTAAAATGTGCTTTTTTGTGTCATTTTAGTTACTTTTCCTGATCCTCTCCCTCCTTCTTACCCTCTACCCTCTGAAAGGTCCCAGTGTGTGTTGTTCCCTTCTATGTGTCCATGTGTTCTCATCATTTAGCTCCCACTTATAAGTGAGAACAAGCAGTATTTAAGCTTCTCTTCTTGCATTATTTTGCTGAAGATAATGGCCTCCAGCTATATCCATGTCCTTGCACTACAAACCATCATGGCACAAGTTTACCTATGTAACAAATCTGTAATTGTACCCCTGAACTTAAAGGTTTAAAAGTGTGCTTTTTACTAGACTGAAGCTTGGAAGCAAAGAGAACATACATTCTCCATCAACATCCCTGCCTGTAATTTTCTATTGCTATTAGACAAACACCAACACAATCTTCAACTTAAAAGATGAAAATTAGAAATAAGGACAAAACTCACGTGCCAATTACTAAGGGTCAGAAAATATTCAGATGCTGCCTCAATTTGAAATTCTGACTGGTAAAAATTCTGGCCTTGATTACTAGCTAATGGAATTAATAAGAGCCAGCCAATTATGGTTTTATGGAAGTTGAATTGTCAGGGAAATCTAATTTTGACCTCCAGGTTTTGATTGCCCAAAACCTAAGTTAATTTTTCTTTTAGGTGAACATTTATATGGAATGGAAAAGGACATTTGAGACAAAATAATAAGGCCAGAGATCATTAAGGGAAGCATTATAGATTTGACAACATTAAAATGTGAAACATTGGCACCTCAGAAATGAACACAAATAAAAAATACAAGACAAACTAAAAACATTAGTAACATAAACCTTAGTATGTTTCATAAATCAATACAAATTGATGAATACATTAATAGAAAAATAGGAAAAAGTGGCAAATGTTCAATTCATAACAAAGAAAAACTAGTCATTAAACATATTTAATAAAATAAATGCATTAAATGGGATAGTTTTTTAATCTATCAAACTACCAAAGATAGTTTACTAATTTTAAGGAAATTAACACTTTTATACACTGTGATGTGGGGCAGAAAGAAATTCTTTAAACATTTTCATCAAACAACTTATCAAGATATTTTTTTAAAAAACTTTAAAGTAGCTATAACGTTTAACCTAGTGAATCTTTTCCTACAAGTTAATCCAATAATTAGCAAATTGAAATATGGGCAAAATCTATATATTTAATAAAATGTATTTCTCAGTGTTATTTACAATTTTTTTCAAATATATATTTTTGATTTTTAAATGGTTATAAACACATATAGTTGTACATATTTATAGGGTATACGTGAAATTTTGATACAAGCATATCGTGTAATGATCAAATCAGGGTAATTGAGGAATCATTACCTCAAACATATATTATTTTTTTCTTCCAATTCTACTTTTTAAAAAATTATATTTAAGTTCTTGGGTACATGTGGAGAATGTGCAGGTTTGTTACATAGGTATACATGTGCCATTGTGGTTTACTGCATCCATACACTATCATTAGGTATTTATCCGACTGCTATCCCTCCTCTATCCCCCCACCCTCTGCTCTCCCTTCCCTATCCCCCCAATCTCGGACAGGCCACAGTGTGAGATGTTCCCCTCCCTGTGTCCATATGTTCTCATTGTTCAACACCCACTTATGAGTGAGAGCATGCAGTGTTTGGTTTTCTGTTGTTGTGTCTGTTTGATGAGAATGATGGTTTCCAGCTTCATCCATGTCACTGCAAAGGACATAAACTCATCTTTTTTATGGCTGTATAGTATTCTACAGTGTATATGTGCCACATTTTCTATATCCAGTCTATCGTTGATGGGCATTTGGGTTGGTTCCAAGTCTTTGCTATTGCGAACAGTGCCACTATAAACATACATGTGCATGTGCCTTTATAATAGAATAATTTATAATCCTTTGGGCATATACCCAGTAATGGGATTGCTAGGTCAAATGGTATTTCTAGTTCTAGATCCTTGAGGAATCACCACACTGTCTTCCACAGTGGTTGAACTAATTTATACTCCCTCCAACAATGTAAAAACGTTCCTATTTCTCTACCTCCTCTCCAGCATCTGTTGTCTCCTGATTTCTTAATGATTGCCATTCTAACTGGCATGAGATGGTATCTCAATGTGGTTTTGATTTGCATTTCTCTAATGACCAGTGATGATGAGCATTTTTTCATATGTGTGTTGGCTGCATAAATGTCTTCTTTTGAGAAATATCCATTCATATCCTTCACCCACTTTCTGGTGGTTTTTTCTTTCTTGTAAATTTGTTTAAGTTCTTTGTAGATTCTGGTTATTAGCCCTTTGTCAGACGGGTAGATTGCAAATTTTTTTTTTCCCATTCTGTTGGTTTCTGGTTCACATAATGATAGCTTCTTGTGCTGTGCAGAAGTTCTTAAGTTTAATTAGATCCCATTTGTCTATTTTGGCTTTTTTTGCCATTGCTTTTGGTGTTTAAGTCATGAAGTCCTTGCCCATGCCTATGTCCTGCATGGTATTGCCTAGGTTTTCTTCCAGGGTTTTTATGGTATTAGGTCTTATGTTAAATCTTTAATCTATCTGGAGTTAATTATTGTATAAGCTATAAGGAAGGGGTCCAGTTTGAGCTTTCTGCATATGGCTAGCCAGTTTTCCCAATACCATTTATTAAATGGGGAATCCTTTCCCCATTGCTTGTTTTTGTCAGATTTTTCAAAGATCAGATGTTTGCAGATGTGTGGCATTATTTTTGAGGCCTGTGTTATGTTCCATTGGTCTATATCTCTGTTTTGGTATCAGTACCATGCTGTTTTGATTACTTTAGACTTGTAGTATAGTTTGAACT
>NW_016107391.1:11756191-11821902 GCF_001604975.1 Cebus imitator | reverse complement strand
CCTGTGGTAAGATGATATGTTGTCATAGTTTTAACTTGCATTTCCGTGATGGATAGTGATGTTGAGCATTTTTTACATATATCTATTGGCCACTTGTATGTATTCTTTTGAGAAATGTCTATTCATAACTTTGGCTCATTTAAAAATTGGATTATTTGTTTTTTAGTTGTTTGAGGACCTTACATATTTAGCTGTTTGAGGACCTTATATATTCTGGTTATTAATCCTTTGTCAGATGATCATATAGTTTGGCTCTGTGTTCCCACCCAAATCTCATGTTGAATTGTAATCCCCCAATGTTGGAGGTGAGGCCTAGTGGGAGGTGATTGGATCATGGGGGTGGTTCAAATGGTTTAGCACCATTCCTCAAGTGTGTCTCATGATAGAGTTCTCATGAGATCTGGTTGTTTAAAAGTATGTAGCACTTCTCCCTCTGCTTTCTCCCCCCTGCTACCATGTGAAGATGGCTTGCTTCCCCTTTGTCCTTCTGCCATAATTTTAAGTTTCCTGAGGCCTCCCAAGCCATGCCTCCTGTACAGACTGTGGAACTGTGAGCTAATTAAGCCTTTTTTTTTTTTAATATTGTACTTTAGGCTCTGGGATACATGTGCAGATCATGCAGGATTGTTGCATAGGTACATACATGGCAAGGTGGTTTGCTGCCTTCCTACCCCCATCTCAGGTAGTTCTTTATAACAATGTGAAAATGGATTAATATGGAAGATTGGTAGCAGGAGTGGGGTATTGAAATAAAGATTCCTGAAAATGTGGAAGCCACTTTGGAAGTGGGTAACGGGCACAGATTGAAACAGTTTGGAGGCTCAGAAAAAGACAGGAAGATGAGGTAAAGTTTGAAACTTTCTAGAGATTGTTGAATGGTTGTGATCAAAATGCTGATAGTAATATGGACCATGGTATCCAGGCTGAGGTGGTCTCACATGGAGATAAGAAACTTATTAGGAACTAGTGTTAGAGCCCCTCTTGGTATGCCATAGAAAGAGACTGGTGGATTGTGCCCCCGCTCTAGAGATCTATGGAATTTTAAACTTGAGAGAAATGATTTAGGGTATCTGGTGGAAGAAATTTCTAAGCAGTAAAGTGTTCAAGATATGGTCTGACTGCTTCTGAAAGCATACATTCATTTGCATAAACAATGAAAGTACCTAAAACTAGAACTTATATTTAAAAGGGAAACAGACATAAGTGTTTAGAAATTTGCAGCCCAACCATGTGGCAGAAAAGAAAAACCCATTTCCGGGACGAATTCAGGGCTGTAGAAATTTGCATAAGTAAAGAAAAGCCAAATGTTAATAGTCATGATAATGGGGAAAATGCCTCTGAAGCATTCCAGAGACCTTCACAGCCGCCCCTCCCATCACAGGCCTGGAGGCCTAGGAGGGAAAAATGTTTTCATGGGACATGGTGTCCTGTGCCCCAGCCACTCCAACTCCAGCCACAGCTAAAAGAAGCCAGGGTACCATGCGGGCTATGGCTTCAGAGGGTGCAAGCCCCAATCTTTGGTGACTTCCACATGGTGTTAGGCATGCAGGTGTGCAGAAAACAAGAATTAAGCTTTGGGAGCCTCCACCTAGATTTCAGAGAATGTATGAAAACCTCTGGATGTCCAGGCAGATGTCAGCTGCAGGGGTAGAACCTTCATAGAAAACCTCTACTAGGGCAGAGGGGAAATGTGGGTTTGGAGACCCCACACTGAATCCCAACTGGAGTACTGCTTAGTGGAGCTGTGAGAAGCAGGCCACCATCCTGCCATGTTGACACATAAAATTAACCATCACATTTAGTATAGCATCTTTCAAGCATTTCCAAATTGGTTTCAAATTATTGGTAGACCTACAACTTACATTGAAAATTTAAACAAAAATAAAGTTCCTTTAAAAAATAAAGATAATATATACATTAAAACAAAACTTTATATAAAATTGCATTAATTAAATAATTATTTTTTGTACATATTTGCAACTTTAGTCTTTCTTGGCCATATCTCTAATATAATCTCACCGGAGTTCTTTAAAGAAAATATATATTTTTAGTATGATCCTACTTTTTCTTATAACATTTCTTCAGTATGTTTAAAGTTGTATTTTGTGACTAATCAATTTCTGATAATCTCAGAGCAAATTCTACTCACTGAAGAACACAGTCAATTGTAATTATTTTCATAATAAAATATATAAATATTTTAACAGAAGTATTGTCACAGGTATAGTAATTTTGTCACCATGTATACTATCATTTTGACAAATATTTTTAGAAGACATCAAATAATTTGCCACCATTTATGGTTATGTTTAATGTTTTGTCTGATGTAAATGCTGCAAGTATATATGGCTTCTCAATGTTATTTCACTCAAGTGAAGAATATAAATATATCCAATACAATTAGAAGTTCCAGTTTTTTTATGTCAAGATATTCCAAGATGTAATTAAATCTCAAATTTAAACTTCATGTGCCTTTTGAGCTCTTGTTGTTTAATTTGATTGGTTCCCATGTGGCTTTTTAAAGTAAACTTTTTTGTTGCATGGCATGCATACTGAAAAGTGAACAAGTCATAAATTATACCGGTTGGCGAAATTTCACTAAGTGATCAACACCAATGTAACTAGCACAGAGATCAGATCAAGAAATAGATTATTATCAGGTTCCCAGAAAGTTCATCCTCATGCCTCCTTCACATCAGTGACTATTGCCTAATGCAGTGACTATTGCATTCATAGTTCCTGGGGCGGAGAGGTTCAGCTCAGAAAAATAACTCTTGCCCATTATCTATATTATTAGGACATTAAAACAGTGAAGTAGCTCAGTGTGTGTGTGTGTGTGTGTGTGTGTGTGTGTGTGTGTGTAAAAGAGAGATAAAAGAGAGAAAGACAGTACATTCAATTTCTGTTGGATTATGTGTTGTTATGTCATTCATTATATGTTGTTATGTCATTCAAAGAAACATCAGGAGTAGACAAGTGCTGGTTAGTGTGTAGTGCTTGCTCCACTTCTGTTTTGATTTGGAGATGATAAATTAAGCAAACTCTTCTTGGTGTGTTCATTTGTGAGGATGGTCAATGTAAGAATTAGATGTGTATCCTTCACACAAATCCTAGAACAACTATTTGGAAAATTCAGTGCCAATTACTCACAGAATAATGTAGTGAAGTGGGTTCCCTGGGTGCCTGGCTTCAGGATGGCAGATGCCTGGGAATCTAACCAAGAGAACAAAGGGAGAGGCAGGTGGTAAAGGTGCTGGATTGGGAAAGCCAATAAATCATATATTTTTTTTCCTGTCCTGAATTTAAAACCAATTAAGAAATAAAACATGGAAACGACACTGATGAGAACCAAATATTGTTTTTAATAATGATAAAGCTAATTGGAGAATTTGGCTTTAGCTTTCATACCAAAGGGCTTGCTAAAACTCATTCCAGGGAAACTTTGGGTCTGCTAAGCAAATATACTGATCTGGGATGATGACCTTAAATGGATGGAGAAGAAATAAGATTAATCCCCAGTGCTTATAGATGTTTAATAGATCAGGCTCATTAATTTAAAATCATGGATCAATGGTGTCAGACCCTTGCCAACCAAAAAGAAATACTATATGTTCTATACCGAGAGGAATAAGAAAGGGATGAAGAAAGATACCTGAACATTACTGAACTTTTGTACTCTGCACAAGAAAACAAAACCAGATTAATGAAGGTTCCTTCCTAATGTTAGTAATCACATACAACGTTTTCACAGAGACTGAGTGTATGTCTAAATGCTGCCTTGTGTTATGATCAAGATAAGTTTAACGTAATGGTTAAAAACTATGGTAATAACATACATCTGTAGAGAGATTTAATAATAAAAATGAATTATTTATACAAATTAGTCAATACTTTGGTCTGTGGTCTATATGCTATATTAAAGTATAAATTATTCCAGCCTTTCAAATACACAGACAAATTTTGCTTAGTAATGTGATACTAGAATTACAGGACTGACCATTTCACCCATTTAAACACAAAGCAACTCTAAGGGACTAAGCAGAAATGAAAAAGGCCAGAAAAATTGATTCTAACATGTACACACTGTAAACAAGAAAACATGACCTTTATCCAAAAAAAAAATTTAGAACACACTATTAGAAAGATGTGTAAGCAGCTGTGAAAGAAAATAGTGATTATTAAAGCTAGCATGGCCTCATTAAACAAGTTATGTCACCATAACTACATTATAAAATTAGTAGGCTATGGAAATTTTAAGGAAAAAATAATAGAAATAATAATTGCAAGAATAACAAAAGTAGCAGTAATGTTTACTTTAATCTATTCTTTTAAGTCTATGACTTAATAGCCTGAATTTATAGACTTACAACAATAGGAATGTTGCCTGATACATTGTAAGAGCTTAAAAAACATAAACTATTTTTATAATTGTTGTTATTACTTTTTAAGAAACTTTAGTTGGGTTAAAAATATAACAGGTTTTCATAAAAGATTTTGGAAAAGTGTTAAATATTGTCTAAATTGATAAATTGGGGCACATTGAAACAGATTTTATTGTTAAATAGGCGAATTTGCAACTGGGTGATGATATTGAAATAATTTAAGACAAAAAAATGACTTCAGTGGCATAATAAAGCTCTACAACTTAGACTCTTCTTACTCAGTATTTTCATTAATGACTTCAGGAAAACAAAGTTATTAGGTAGAAGATAAAATAAAACTGAGGGGAGCAAATCAGGAATCTGAGAACTGTTTCATCCTAGAACAACAGGCTGAATGTAATAAAAATAATTATAATAGTGAAAATTGAAGAATAACACACTTAAGTAAAACAAAAACCCAAAAAAAGAACTGTCCATGTGCATTAAGCATCAGTATTACTTAGCATCAGTATTAGTAGGGAGAAAATATTTGTTGAAAAGCAAGCTTATTAATCAAAAACGGTAAAATAAATTTTCAATAAAATAAAGCAATTCTGAGCTTAATTAAATTCTAATTTGTTGTCTGTGTAAGAGTTATTGAATAAATATCAATTGATAGTAGATGGGGGAAACCATTTTCACTCAGGCTCTAAACTCACCTGTACTGGCCAGTGGTACAATCATGCTCAAAACAGCCTTGAATTCCTGGGCTTAATCGAACTACCCATTTCAGTCTCCCCAGAAGCTAGAGCTACAGGCATATGCCACCAAGCCTGGCTAACTTTATATACATATATATTTTATTCTGTTTTAGGTTTTGGGGTACATGTGAAGAACATGCAAGATTGTTGCATAGGTGGCAATGGCAATGTGGTTTGTTGCCTTCCTCCCCATCACCTATATCTGACATTTCTCCCCATATTATCCCTCCCCAACTCCCCACCCCCACTGTCCCTTCCCTAGTTCCCCCCACAAACCGCAGTGTGTGATGATCCCCTCCCTGTGTCCACATGTTCTCATTGTTCAACACCCGCCTATGAGTGAGAACATGTGGTGTTTGGTTTTCTGTTCTTGTGTCAGTTTGCTGAGAATGATGATTTCCAGATTCATCCATGTTCCCACAAAGGACATGAACTTACTGTTTTTTTATGGCTGCATAGTATTCCATGGTGTATATCTGCCACATTTCCCTGTCCAGTCTATCATCAATGGGCATTTGGGTTGGTTCCAAGTCTTTGCTATTGTAAACAGTGCTTCAATGAATATTCGTGTGCATGTGTCCTTATAGTAGAATGATTAATAATCCTTTGGATACATACCCAGTAATGGGATTGCTGGGTAAAATGGAATATCTATTTCTAGATCCTTAAGGAATCGCCACACTTTCACAATGGTTGAACTAATTTACACTCCCACCAACAGTGTAAATGTGTTCCTATTTCCCACATCCTCTCCAGCATCTGTTGTCTCCAGATTTTTTAATGATCACCATTCTAACTAGTGTGAAATGGTATCTCAATGTGGTTTTGATTTGCATTTCTCTAATGACTAGTGATAATGAACATTTTTTCATGCGTTTGTTAGCCTCATATATGTCTTCTTTTGTAAAGTGTCTGTTCATATCCTTTGCCCACTTTTGAATGGGCTTGTTTGTTTTTTTCTTGTAAATCTGTTTTAGTTCTTTGTATATTCTGGATATTAGCCCTTTGTCAGATGGGTAGATTGGAAAAATTTTTTCCCATTCTGTTGGTTGCTGATTCACTCTAATGATTATTTCTTTTGCTGTGCAGAAGCTCTGGAGTTTAATTAGGTCCTATTTGTCTATTTTGGCTTTTGTTGCCAATGCTTTTGGTGTTTTAGTCATGAAATCCTTGCCTATGCCTATGTCCTGAATCATTTTGCCTAGGTTTTCTTCTAAAGTTTTTATGGCGTTAGGTCTTATGTTTAAGTCTTTAATCCAACTGGAGTTAATTTTAGTGTAACCTATCAGGTAGGGGTCCAGTTTCTGCTTTCTTCACATTGCTAGCCAGTTTTTCCAACACCTTTTATTAAACAGGGAATCCTTTCCCCATTGCTTGTTTTTGTACAGTTTGTCAAAGATCAGATAGTTGCAGATGTGTGGCATTGCCTCCAAGGCCTCTGTTCTGTTCCATTGGTTTATATCTCTGTTTTGGTAGCAGTACCATGCTGTTTTGATTACTGTAGCCTTTTATAGTTTGAAGCCAGGTAGTGTGATGCCTCTAGCTTTGTTCTTTTTGCTTAGGATTGACTTGGCCATGCAGGCTCTCTTTTGGTTCCATATGAAGTTTAAGGTGGTTTTTTCCAGTTCTGTGAAGAAAGTCATTGGTAGCTTGATGGGGATAGTGTTGAATCTGTAAATTACTTTGGGCCATATGGCCATTTTCACAATATTGATTCTTCCTGACCATGAGCATGGAATGTTTCTCCATCTGTTTGTGTCCTCTTTTATTTCCTTGAGCAGTGGTTTGTAGTTCTCCTTGAAGAGGTCCTTTACATCCTTTGTTAGTTGTATTTCTAAGTATTTTATTGTCTTTTTAGCAATTGTGAATGGCAGTTCATTCATGATTTGGCTCTCTTTAAGTCTGTTATTGGTGTATAGGAATGCTTGTGATTTTTTACATTGATTTTGTATCCTTAGACTTTGCTGAAGTTGTTTATCAGTTTCAGGAGATTTTGGGCTGAGATGATGGGGTCTTCTACATATACAATCGTGTCTTCTACAAATAGAGACAATTTGACATTCTCCTTTCCTAATTGAATACCCTTTATCTCTTTTTTTGCCTGATTGCTCTAGCTAGAACTTCCAATTTTCTATTGAATAGGAGTGGTGTGAGAGGGCATCCTTGCCTAGTACCAGATTTCAAAGGGAATGCTTCTAGTTTTTGCCCATTCAGTATGATATTGGCTTTGGGTTTGTCATAAATAGCTTTTATTATTTTGAGGTATGTTCCATCAATACCTAGTTTATTCAGAGTTTTTAGCATAAAGGGCTGTTGAATTTTGTCAAAGGCCTTCTTTCCACCTATTGAGATAATCATGTGGTTTTTGTGTTTGGTTCTGTTTATGTGGTGAATTACGTTTATAGACTTGCATATGTTGAAACAGCCTTGCATCCCCAGGATGAAGCCTACTTGATCATGATGGATAAGCTGGCTAACTTTTTGAAATTTATTTTGTTAGTGACGAGGGTATTGTTATGTTACTCAAGTTAGTCTTAAACTCTTGGCATCTAGTGATCCTCCTGCGTCAACCTCCTAAATAGTTGGGATTAGTGGCATGCACCATTGCACTCAGCAATATAAGCTTTCTAATGATTAACTGAAAATATCCAATGTTGAATGGCCATGTTTGGGGAGCCGTTTATTCTGAATCTTTAGAGTACTTTGAGCAGTAGCTGAAAACCTTGTTTAGCCAGAGTTTCATAATCTAAGGTCAGAAATAAATAAGGAGGTTGTTTAGAAAATGAGGGTGACTATAACCTACTCCTTGATAAATTCTGATCCAAGAAGCCTGAAATAGATATAAGCATCTTGTCTGGTTTCCTTTGTATTTACTCTTTACTTTTTTTTTTTTTTAATTTTAACACTTTCTGTTGATAACCCAGGAGTGGAAATCTAACTGTACTGTGGATCAGACAAGGAATTTCTAAAGCACCTAACATGATTGAGATCTGAAACATACGTAAAGGTGGATTATAAGGGTGTTCCAGGCAGTCAAAACAGCATGTGCAAAGCCTCTGTGGTAGGCAAAAAGCATAATAAGATGAGTAATTAAAAGAGAGCTGGAGTGGCCAGAACAGAATGTGGAAGAGAAAATGGAGAGATGAGACTGGAGAGGTATATATTACTAAGACAACACATGGCCTTGTAGTTGATGATCACAATTCTGATCTTTGTCTAAAAGCAATACAAAGTCACTGAACAGTATCTATTAGAAAGGTGACAGGATCGGATTATAGTTTTGAAAGACTTGCCCTGTCTGAGGGGTGGCTAATAGATTGGAGAAGGACAAAAGATCATACAGGAAATTCAGATAGATGTCTATCTCAGTGGTCCAGTTAACAGATTAGTGATAAGGTATTTTGGTAAAGTGACAATTTAGATGAAAAATTGATGATAAAGTATTGTCGAGACTCTGTTCTTTCAGTGAATATTTATGAAACCACTACCATGTGATAGGTACTATTGTAGGACCTAAGGGTACGCCAGTGAAGAAGCTGAATAAGGTACTTGATTTTGTGACACTTACATATCAGTGGAGAAGACAAGTAAATGCATAAAGAAACAATAAACAAAATAATATAAAAATAATATGTACTTTGATGCTGTGATGTGATAGAGAGTGGCTGAAGAAATGTTTAAATTAGTGGTATCTAGAGAACATCTCAAAGAGAAGTTAAGTGTTAACCTGAAACTCAATGCCAAGAAGGAGCTAGTCATAAGAAGAACTAGAATTGGAGCCTTCCAGACCAAACCAAAAAAAGGCAGTGCAGATGTCCTAATAAGCACAAGTCTAATGTCCTTAAGAAAAAAATGAAGGCTATTTTGTTTGGAAAATAATGAAGAGGGGTACAGTGGAAAGAATGAAGATTGGAGAGGCAGGGCTAGATTGTGTAGAGCCTGGTAGATTATGCTAAACAGTTTCAACTTTATGCAATGCCTATGTAGAAGCATAAAGATTTTGTTTTTTGTTTTTTTTTTTTAATATGAATCTATTTTATTTTATTTTTTTTCCCATTTATTTATTTTATTGCATTTTAGGTTTTGGGGTACATGTGAAGAACATGCAGAATTGTTGCATAGGAACACACATGGCAGTGTGATTTGCTGCCTTCCTCCCCATCACCTACATCTGGCATTTCTCCCCTTGCTATCTCTCCCCAGCTTCCCACCCCCCACCCTCCCTCCCCTATTTCCCCCCAACTGACCCCGTGTGTAGTGCTCCCCTCCCTGTGTCCACGTGTTCTCATTGCTCAACACCCGCCTATGAGTGAGAACATGCGGTGTTTGATCTTCTGCTCTCCTGTCAGTTTGCTGAGAATGATGGTTTCCAGGTTCATCCATGTCCCTACAAAGGACCCTAACTCATCGTTTTTGATGGCTGCATAATATTCCATGGTGTATATGTGCCACATTTTCCCTATCCAGTCTATCATCGATGGGCATTTGGGTTGGTTCCAGGTCTTTGCTATTGTAAACAGTGCTGCAATGAACATTCGTGTGCACGTGTTTTTTGTCTTTATAGGAAGGTCATCAAAATCCTATTGCAGCAATTCAGAAGGGAAGCATTGATAGTGATTTGGACTAGTGAGCCATTGGTGAAAAATGGAGAAAATGAATACAATTGAGATAACTTTGAGGGAAAATAAGGAAGAATTTGTTGTTGGATTAGATGTGGCAGTTCAAGAAGGGCTGCCCTTTTTCTCAGTTTTTAGTTGAACAACTGAGTATGTGATAGTGTCATATCCTCAGGTGAGAAAGATTTAGGAGGAAAAGTTTTTCAGAAAGAAAAGGAAGAATAAAGAATTTCAAATCATCCATGTTGTTTAAGATGCCTATTAAACATCCAAGTGTACATAAAACTTTGATCAAGACTAGAGATATTATCTAGTTTGCATATCTAGAAAGATGATACTGCTATGTATTTTTTACTGATATAAGAAATCCTGTCTGAAGTGTTACTTAATAAAATATGTGGTCCAATGAGATACTAAGCGTAACAAAGGTAAAGTAAGTCTACTGCTGAATTCATTAGTAGCAACAATGCAGTGGTGCTATTAGCTTCCCTAAAGAAAGAATGCTGCTGGGTTTTTTGTTTGTTTGCTTTTTGGAGATGTCAGCAGGTACAGGACATGGGAAGAATGTGTCTTATTTTTTAATTCCATTTATTCTAGTAAACTATATTAATTTCAGAATTTCAATTCAGATCATTCATCCTCTGCATAATCAGTTTCTGATTTGGAGTCTATTATTTATGTATATTATAAATAACATAATAAATAAGAATTTATTATAATCATCAGAGTAAATATAAAGTGGCATCTCATTATAGTTTTGACTTGCATTTTCCTGGAAACTAATGATGTTTGTTATGTTTTTGTGTGCTTATTAGGTATTTGTGTATATTCCATGGAGAAATGTCTATTCAAATTTTTCTTCATTTTTAAATTGGGTAGTAGTTTTGTTGTTGAATTATAAGAGTTAATTATGTATCCTGGATACTAGATCTTTATCAAATATACACTTTTAGATACTAGATCTTTACCAAATATATGATTTCAAAGTATGCTCTCCCATTTGGTGAATTGTCTTCACTTCTTTGATAGTATGGTGGATGCATGAAAGTTTTTAATTTTGATGAAGTTTAATGTATCTATTTTTCTTTTGTTATTTATGATTTTGGTATCATAGCTAAGAATCCTTTGCCAAATCAAATTCATGAAGGTTTACTCCTATGTTTTATGCTGAAAATTGTATAGCTTTACATCTTATATTTTGCTCTTTTGATCAATTTTGAATTAATTTTTGTACATGGTGTAATGAAAGGGCCCAATTTGATTGACTGATTGATTTTGCAAGTAGCTATCCAGTTGTTCCAGTATCATTTGTTCAAAAGACTATTTTTTTCCACATTGGATGGTTTTGCACCCTTGCTAAAATCAATTGGCCATATATGAATAAATTTATTTCTATATTCTCAATTGCATTCCATTGATTTATCATAGCCATTATGGTTTTTTTTAACATATATTTTTTACATATTTATTTATATTTTTACACATATTTATGAGGTTCTCAAATTTCCTCTTGCTATTGATTTCTAATTCCATTCCATAGCAGTAGGAGAACATACTTTATATCATTTGTATCCTTCAAAATGTATTGAGCCTCATTTTATGGCCTAGCATATTGTCTATTCTGGACAATGTTCTATGTGAACTTGAAAATAATATTTGCTCTTGCTCTTTGTGTTCTGTAGATATCTGCTTTTTTAAAAAAACTTTTGACATAATGATTGCACATATTTATGGTGTACATAGTAATGTTGTGATACATACAATACGTAGTGATGAGATGAGAGTAATTTGCATGTCTGTCTTTTTCTTCTATCTAGTTGTCTATAGCTGTTCTCTCTTGCAAACTAGCTAGCCTACAGGTTAGCTTGTACCTTGAATCTCTTCCCAATATGCGTTTACTACAACCTGCATTGTTTTTGAGAGTGCCCTTAAGCTTGACTTCTTCCCCGCTCTGTTGCAATGAAATCAGTTTCTTTGGGAATAAATTAGGAGCTAGCTGTTTCAGGGCCCACTTTTCCTTCCAGGCAAAATCTGTAACCAAGGCTTGGGAGATGGAAGAGGGGACAGTAGCAAGCTTTTCTCCAAGTGCCTACTTTTCTCTAGGAACTGAGTGCTTCTGAAGTGGCGTTAGGAGGCAGCCAGGGATCCTTTCCTTTACCTTTCCTGGCATGAACAAGGGCAAAGATGATCAGGGCTCAGGCTTCTTGGTTCACTATGCCCTATGTAAAGTTTCCATTCTATGAGTGGAGGCTCTGAGGCAGGCTCTCAATGACACCCAGGACTTAGCCTCAGCAACAGGTAGCTGAGGACAACTTGAGAAATGCTGAGGTCCTACTCCTCTCAGGATATTTAAAAAAAAAAAAAAAAGATTTCTGACTGAGAGCTTTGGGGAGAGGGAGCCCTGTGCTTTTGTCTGCAGCCATCTAGAGTAAAGTCTTTACCTTGCTGTGCTGTGAGTGGGTAGTAAGGGAACAGTCTTGCTTCAGATACCACAGACGCTCACCTTTTAAAATAGATTTTCTTTAATTTCTGTTTCTTCATATGCTGTTTATACTTATGACCATTTCCAGAGACTTTAAATGGTTATGTTTTAAAAACGGATTTCACCAGTTTTCCATGCCGTCATTCTGGCCATCAACATCTAATATATGGTTCTAAACACTTTAACTCTGGTATTCAATATTTATGATTATAGTTCTATAAGAATCATTTGAATAAGTGTTACTTGGCCCTCAGAGGGAATAAAAATTCTCTTTTGGCTAAAAAACAAAAAAATAAAACAAAATCTGTCTTAGGGATTCTATGTTATATGAAATTCTTCCTTAACAATTTAATGAAAAGATACATATCTGCTTTTATTTGGTGTTGGTATGTAGGTTGGTAAGAGGTATGCAAATTGCATACCAAAACAGACCTTTCCTCCCACATTCTAAAACTCTTGCTGAGATTGACTCATCTTTCTAGATTTTTGTAGTTCGTTCTCACAGTGCTACTGTAGGCAAGTGTCTACTTTAGTCCTTAACCATAAATGTTAGGGAGTAAAGAATATATTTAGATTGTTGGTAATATATCATCTCTATCATCAAAAATATGGCTGAATTGCAAGCTCTTGATACAGAATGAACAGCAGTCTTCACAAGGAGCAGCAGTACAATGTTAACATCATCATAATCACTGTGCTCTGCCAAGAAGAATCTCCTTCACACAAACGGATCATCATTGAATACACGAGGATGACTCTTTGGCTTCAGACTACACGCAGCACAAGAGAGAGAGCACTGGAGTAGGTTTTCACACTAAATGTGTTGTTAATTAACTCTGTGACCTTGAGAAAGTTATTCAAACCTCTAGACCTCAGTTTGCTCATTTATGGTGTAAGGGGATTGGATGAGATGATCCTGTTAATCTTCAGTAATCTATGACTGCATGTGATATTAGGTGCACTTCTGGGACATAGGAAAAGATAACCAATAATTCCTGCCCACAAATTTGAAAGATATAATATGATAATCAATAAAATATTTAAAAATATAAGGAATTATGGCAAATGTTAAACAGTATAGAAAATAATTATCTCATGGTCAAATAAGGATATTTTGTGGATATAAATCACTTATAAATTCTAGTTATGTATTTAGCTGTCAATAACTTTAAATAGCTAAACTGTGGGAGGGAGAGGTCATTTGCCCAATAGCAAAATGTGAGGTCTGCAGAAATCTCCACAATAGGGGAAAAGATTCATGACAAACTCTAGCATTTCAGAATATATAAGAAAATTAAGATATTTAATTGTAAATCCTTTAAAAGTCAAATTTTAATTACAGAATCTACTAAATGCAGTGAAAAATCTAGCTGCAGTATAATACTGACACCTTAGCCAATAACAGGCTTAAAATGAAACAGCAAAAAAATTGATTTCTGGGTGTAACTACTTTTGGTTTATCTTTTACTGGCTTAATGATGCAGGTACAACAGAATCAAACAAGTAATTGCTGATGGCCCCTATCAACTCCTGCCTCTATCTCTAAGCTGTCAGAAGTGGAAATAGTTGCTCTTATGGGTAATGACATATGTGCGACCATTTGTCTACTTTGAAAGCTCTATGAATAATTTTCAAATTATTTCCCTTGATACACTGTAGTATCAGCTGTTAAAGCCCTCTTCTACTTCCCCTTGTTAAGTTGCACCTCCATGCTCCATGCTCTTACTCATTTTGGATACAACTAAATGTCCCATAGTAAGTCACTTTTCATAATTAGCTAGATTAAGGGAATAGGTTTTATTTTTGGTGGCTTTCCCTATAATTTATTTTCTTTGTAATAGAGGAAAGAGACTTGAACGTGCTGTAAAATTTTTAGATGTCATGTTAGTTAACTCATGCAGTTAGAACAATTTTAAGCTAGGATTTGATGTAACTGTTTTTATTGCACCTACAGTATAACTTCCCTAACAAAAACTTTTTGTTGAACTATTATTTGCATTATAGTATCATATAAGTTTAAAAGCAATTAGACTATGGTTAAAAGAAATCAGATAGAGACAATGAATAGGCAGTTCCCAGCAAGACCGCAGAGGATGAGTGACCACTGCATTTCCAAACAAGTTTTTACTGCCCACAGACCAGGAGATTCTGGGGTGGAAAATCACCACAAGTCTCCAGCACAGCTGTTTGAGCCAGCGCAGCAGGTCTCCACAGAAAAACTCACACAAATCTGGGAAGCCATTTCAACTGGTGCCTGGAACACCTGGGAGACAGAGTCACTCATTCAACTGAAATAAAGGGGGCTGAAAAAGGGAGCCAGGTGATCTGGCTCAGTGGGTCCCATCCCCACAAAGACCAGCAATCTGAAACACTATGGACTGAGAGTTTCACAGCAAGCACAGCTGGACCCGGAACAGTCCAGCTCTGTGGGGACAAGGGTGTCCACCATTACCATCTGTCATAATCTCTGATCGTAGTTTGTATTTCTGTGGCAGTCCACCACTACCAAGACAGTCCACCATTACTGAGGCAGTCCGCCATTACTGAGATAGTCCGCCACTACAGAGGCAGTCCACCATTACTGAAGTAGACTGCCATTACCGAGACAGTTCTAACTATACCTCTATAAACAAAACCTCAAGGAAGTTCACACAGCAGCTGGGCAGAGCCCACAGAAGTTCAGTAACACCTCTGCTCGCAGACTGTGACTAGGCTACTTCCTCACTGGGCAGGGCATCTCTGAAAAAAGGTAGCAGCATGTCAGGAACTTATAAATGAAGCCCCACCTTCCCAGGATAGAGCACCTGGAAAAAAATGTGGTTATGAGTTCTGCTACAGCAGACTTAAACATACTGGCCAAGCAGCTCTGAATGGAACAATGGAGCTCACGGCTCAGCACTTGAATTCCTATAAAGGTCAGATTGCCTCCTGAAGCAGCTTCCCAACCCCTCTATATCCAAAGAGACACCTCACAAATGAGAACACATGGACACAGGGAGGGGAGCATCACACACTGGGTCTGTTGGTGGGGATTAGGGGAGGGACAGCACAGGGTAGGGAGTTGGGGAGGGATAACATGGGGAGAAATGCCAGATATATGTGATGGGAATGGAGGTAGCAAACAACATTGCCATATGTGTTCCTATGCAATATGCAACAATCCTGCATGTTCTGCACATGTACCCCAGAACCTAAAGTGCAATAAAATATTTTTAAAAATTAATAGATGCCTAGGCCAGTCAAGGTGGCTTATGCCTGTAATCCCCCCTCTTTGGGAGGCTGAGGCAGGTGGATCACAAGTTCAGTTCATGACCAGCCTGGCCAATATGGTAAAGCCCCATCTCTACTAAAAATACAAAAATTAGCTGGGCATGGTGGCAGGTGCCTGTAGTCCCAGCTACTTGGGAGGCTGAGGCAGAAGGGCTTGAACCTGGCAGGCAGAGGTTGCAATGAGCTGACATCATGCCACTGCACTCCAGCCTGGGTGACAGAGTGAGACTCTATCTCAAAAAATATATATAGTTATAGATGACCTTTTAGAGCAATTTTAGGTTTTTGGCAAACTGCACAGAAGGTACAGTATTTCATATCCTTGTTACCTCCCTTCCTCACCACTCCCATTCTACTTTCCCTATTATTAACATAGTGTGCTAGTATACATTTATTAGAATTGATGAGTCCATATTTATACTTTATTATTAATAAAAGTCCACAGTTTACATTAGGAAAAAAATGAAAAAAAAAAAAAAAGAAAAAAAAAAAAAAAAAAAAAAAAAAAAAAAAGAAAGTAGTCAAATTAGATATTTCCTATTCAGTGGATTTTTAAAAATATTGTTTTAAAGAAAATTCAGTGGGTTGAATTCAACTGAGTTAATATGTTCTCAATATGAAGACACAGATTTTGTGTGTGCAGAAATTCAGACTCTAGAGTTCTAACAGTCTGCAAGATTAGATGTCTAAAATGGAATTTTACATATTTAATAATTAAGACCCACCCTGCCTTTCTGCCCGCAACAGAATCTAGATGTTTTCAAGGAACTCTCATCTTAAGTCAGTAATTTGTTAGCCAAATTTAAATTTTAAGTTTTGCCTGCCTTTGTTAAATTTATTACTATATATTTCATTCTTTTTGATGCTATTTTAAATATAACTTTTTGTTAATTTCTTGATTGTTCAATGAGAAGGTATAAAGGCAATAAGGTTTTGTACATTGATCTTTTATACTGCAACCTTTCTGAACTTGTTTATTAATTCTAATAAGTTTTTAGATAATTCCTTAGGATTTTCTATATATCAGATCATGTTATCTGCAAATATATTTAGTTACTACTTCCTTTCAAATAGGAATGCCTTAGAATTCATTTTCTTGCCAAATTGCTGGGTTAGAACCTTCAGCACAAAGTTGACTAGAATGGACATTCCTGTCTTGTTCCTGATATTGAAGGAAAGCACTCAGTCTTTTACCATCAAGAATGATCTTAGCTCTGGGTTTTCTGTACAGGCTCTTTATCAAGTGAAGAAGTTCCCCCTCTACTCGTAGCTTGTTTTTCATTCCTATCATAAAAGCATTTTAAGTTTTGTCCATTGCTATTTTTTTTGCATCTATTGAGAAGAATGTATTTTTTGATCTTTTATTCTATTGATATGGTACATTGCATAATATGATTTTTCGATGTTAATTAAATCCACCTTGGACATAGTGTAAAATCTTTTAAAATATTGCTTGGTTTGCTTTGCTAGTATTTTGTTGAAAGATTTTTGCATCTATATTCATAGGAGATACTGGTCTATAATTTAGTGGTTTATGTGTGTGTGCGCTTTGTTTTGTTGTTGTAGTAGTAGTTTTGTTTTGTTTTTTAGATGAAGTCTCACTCTGTCACCCAGACTTGATCTCTGCTTACTGCAACCTCTGCCGCCCCCGGTTCAAGTGTTTCTCCTGCCTCAGCTTCTCAAGTAGCTGGAATTACAGGCATGCACCAACCTGCCCAATTATTTTTTGTATTTTAGTAGAGACGAGGTTTCAAACAAACCCCTGAAAACAAGTAATCCACCCACCTCAGCCTCCCAAAGTGCTGGGATTACATTCTTTAACCAAGGCACATGGCCATGTGTGTGCTGTTTTTGAGTAGTTTTTGTTTCAGGTTAATATTGACTGAATAAAATGAATTAAGACATGTTCCTTTGTCTTCACATTTGGAAAGATTTATGAAGTGTCAGAATTAATTTTTCTTCAAATGATTCATTAAATTTACCAGGGAGGTTATCTGGGCCTGTTATTAATTCAATGTTTATTATATGCTTATTCAAATTTTCTGTTTTTTCTTGTCAATTTTGGTACTGAATGCATTTTTATCAGTTTGCTCATTCCATTTAGTGTATTTACTTTGTTGGTATATAATTCTTCATAGTATTTTTCAACAGTCATTTAAATTTCCGTAAAGAAGGTTGTAATGTCTGAGCTTTAATTCCTGATTTAATAATTTGAGTGTTTTCTTTTTTTTTTCTTGGTCAATTTAGCTAAAGATTTGTCAATTTTGTTTAACTATCTAAACCAACTTTTGGGTTTGTTTATTTTCTCTATTATTTTCCCACACTTAATATTGCTAATTTCTGCTCTAATTTTTAATATTTCCTTTACTTTTTGCTTTAAGTTTAGCTTACTCTTCTTTTTCCAATGTCTTAAATGATAGGTTAGTTCATTTAATTTTATATCTTATCTTTTTAAAAAAATATAGATGTCTGCAGATATAAATTTTGTTCTAAGCACAATTTTAGCTGTGTCCCATAAATTTGCTATGTTATATCTTCATTTCCTTTTGAATTACTCTTTTAAAATATTTTCTAATTTTCTTTGTGATTTCATACTCAAGCAATGGGTCAGGTAGCAGTATGTTGTTTAAGTTCTACAAATTTGTGAATTTTCCAAATGTCTTTTTGCTATTGGTTTCTAATTGAAATCTATTGTAGTCAGAGAATATTCACATCCTTTGCATGATTTCAAACTTTTAAAATTTGTATACCTTTGTTTTGTGTTTTATCATATTTTCTCTTCTGTATAATGATCCATGTGCACTTGAGAAGAATACATATTCTGCTGTTTTGAGTTAGTGTGTTCTATAAGTGTCTGTTATATCTCCTTGGCTCATAGTCCTGTTCAGGTCTTCTGTTTCCTTCTTGACTTTTCCCTAGTTGTTCTATCCATTATCGAAAGTGGGGATTGAAGTCTCCAACAATTATTGTTTCACTGTGTCTTCCTCCATTTTTTTCAGTTTTTATTTTATACATTTTGGAGCTGTGACACTATGTACACATCCATACATTTCTAAACAAACTCCTATCTGTTTACATTAACATTACATTATCTCTCTATAGACATCACTTAATTATGTTTCAAATTTATATCTGTAGACATGTATTATCTTACTTAATATTAGCTTACTTAATCTTCATTTCACCCATCTTCCAGAGTACATTACTCTACTTCAGAGCTCAGAAATCTAAACCTACATTTTTCAGAGTTCTTTGCAGCTACAGTTCTGTCAAAATTAAATTTTAAATATACAAAATTTGGAAGATAGAAGTACACAAAAGCAGAGCTTCTCTTATTCTTCTTACTGCCTACTTTTGCTGATAAAATCATGAAAGTATAAAGTTTTTCTGCAGCTATTTTCCATTCACTGTTCTTTAGTTTTCTGGCTATCCAAAGGTAGTTTAGGAGGTACAAACAGTTATTGGAGCTTTGATTCTATCTTCTAGTTTATAAATCTTAATGTGTAGGTGTGTTGAACCCAACAGTTTTAAAGATGATCTAGTAAACATTGTGGTTGTGTCATTGAAGCTGTGCCTGCACTCCATCCCCTGATGGCAAGGCTGCCCTAAGTGACACATGCATATGGAAGCCCTGCTGGCGTTCTTACTGGTCCTGACCTGTGGTGACTGCTGAGGGCATTTGCTACCAGCTAAGTTGATAAAGAAACTCAAATTTGTGTGAATTTCATTCACAAATGATATTGGCTGTAGGTTTGTCATATATAGCTTTTATCATTTTATGATACATTCCATCAATACCTAGTTTATTGAGAGTTTTTAGCATGAAGTGCTGTTGAATTTTATCGAAGGCGTTGACTGCATCTATCGAGATAATCATGTGTTTTTTATCTTGGTTCCGTTTATGTGATGGATTACATTTATGGATTTGCATATGTTGAACTAGTCTTGCATCCCTGGGATGAAGCCTACTTGGTCATAAGGGATAAGCTTCTTGATGTGCTGTTGCAATCTGTTTGCCAGTATTTTATTGAAGATTTTTGCACTGATGTTCATCATGGATATTGGCCTGAAGTTTTCTTTTATAGTTGAGTCTCTGCCTGGTTTTGGTATCAGGATGATGTTGGTCTCATAAAATGAATTAGGGAGGATTCCCTCCTTTTGTATTGTTTGATACAGTTTCAGAAGGAATGGAACCAGCTCCTCTTTGTACATCTGGTAGAATTCGGCTGTGAACCCATCTGGACCTGAACATTTTTTGGTTGGTAGGCTATTGATTGCTGGCTCTACTTCAGCCCTTGATATTGGTCTATTCAGGGTTTCAGCTTACTCCTGGTTTAGTTTTGGTAGAGTACAAACCCTTCAAAAAATCAATAAATCCAGGAGCTGGTTTTTTGAAAAGATCAACAAAATAGACAGACCGCTATCTAGATTAATAAATAAGAAAAGGGAGAAGAATCAAATAGGTGCAATAAAAAACGATAAACTGGATATCACCACTGATCCCACAGAAATACAAACTACCCTCAGAGATTACTACAAACAGCTCTACTCACATATACCAGTAAACCAGGAAGAAATGGATAAATTCCTAAAAAATGTATCTTTACTCTTTGAGGTTTAGAAAGATAATGGGTGCTGCAAATTAAAGGCACTTGATCTTATAAATAACATTGAAAAACTGATCGTACTTGAAGATGTTTGCTATTAGGATAATTTGAAATCTCCTACTTTATATTGCCCTGAAAAAAGGAGAAAATACAAAATTAAAGGTTACCAATTTCAAGATAAATTTCATTCAGTTAAAAAAAAATCTTCCAGGAAAGAATATAAACTAACAAAGTTGGATCATATTGCTTTTAGGGATCTTTATATTTAAGACACAGAATAATAACTCAAATTCTCATTAAGTGGTATCAACACCTGACATTTTATCATTTATCTTGTTTTTCTCCTTCATCTAAAAAATGTTGATGAGATTCCTGAGATTATTATTTAAGTTGCACACTAAAATTTCTATTAAAATACATTTTAAAGAAATAGAAAACTCAATATCAGTCTTAGTATATCAGATGCTACTCAAAGGAAAATAATAAATCCTACAACAAAACTTTTAAAAATATGAATCAAAGCGGTGCAATATTTGCTTGATTATTATACCACATATAATTCATCAAAGATATGATTAATCTGCCTACTTTAGCATGAGTCAGAAAAGTGAAGAACATAGAGTTCCCTGTTAAGTAAGCATAGGCGCTATATCATCTTCTTGGTCCACTGACAATCCAAGTAGAAATATAAGCTCCAGTTCAGTTCTCATTTGAGAACTGCTTTAATTTAGGTATTACTTTTACCGATTACTTTGTAGAATCTCCTGGATTCCATATTCATATTTTTCTGTTTCATTCATTTATATAACAAAAATTTATTATTTGAATAAAAATACACCACTAGAGAAAGAAAGTCTTTGTATGTGAATCAATTGGCCAGAAAACTGTCAAAGACTTTTAATACATTCAAATTACCTATGTGGAAAGAACACACTTAAAACAAGCTGTAAACATTCTACTGTAATTACATTTCTCCATATACTCCTTTATCCCACACTGATCAGTACAGATACAAAAGCAAGATTCATTCCCAATCTGATTTTTCTGATTTGTATCCTTCTACCCATAGCAGTAAAACAGATTTCCAAGATGTAGTTGTTTAACCTTTTCTTTGCCTTTTCCTATTAAAATATATCTTATTATTTATGTATTTTTTCTTTTTTGCCTTTGAACACTCATTCTAAATAATTTTCTTTCAAATTTATGTTTGCCTCCTTCTTTCTTTTATATATTGAATCCAAAACATTTATTTGATATTTATTATTCATTATATACTTTCCTGAGCTCTGGGGTATCATAATGAGAAACATGGTACACATTTGAATGTTTTTCATAGACTTCAAAATAATGAATGTAAAATAATAATATAAAAATAATATAAATATAGGATTTATATTAAAAAGTAGGCATTCTCCTTTACCAAACTTCTCTCTGATCCTATCCCATGGACCCTTGACCAGTTTCTCAAGTTTAATGTGCACCCTTTCATTTTCTATGCACTCATACAAATATATGTTACCTTTTTAAAAAAATAGAAATTTCTACCACGTAAAATCATGCTACTTAAATTTCTTCTTATTGTTGACATGGTGACTTAACAGTCTCTCCATTTCAGAGCATCTAGATCTCATTTAACACTGTATGAGTTTTTACCAAGGTGTCTTAATTAATTTAATAATTCTCTACAGATTAACATCTAATTTTTTACTAATGTTTTACCAATATAATCAATCCTATAATGACTATCTTTATACATATGTGTAACTATTTTTATAAAGAAAATGCATATGTAGGTACATGTGAATTTTTCATGAAGCATATTCCAAAATTGGACCTCTGTGATTAAAATAATATCCACAACCCTTATTTCAATACATAATTCCAAAACACACTGCATAAATGTATATTGCTATCAATATTTGTGTTAAATTCCTATGGCTAATTCTCACATACCACCCTCACAATAGTCATTTTAATTTTTATGCATCTGAAATATATTTCTGTGTTAATTTGTATTCTCCGATTTCTGGTGAAGTAGAACATAATTTCATATGAATAATATAGGATATTGTTACTCCTTTTGCGAATTACTTGTCTTCGTCCAATTTTTGTCAAGTTACTTTTTGCTTATTGATATGCAGGCATTATTTATATATGATAAGTATTTAACCTTATTGTATTTTACATGTGACACCTATTATTTAATGTATAATAAATATAATAAAATCCTTTACATTTCTACTACAGTAGGTGCTAATGCTACTGCAAAAAAGTATTATAAACTGAGTCGTTCAAATAACAGAAGCTTGTCTCAAAGTTCTAGAGGCTGAAGTCTGAAATCAAGGTGTTGGAAGGTTAAACTCTTTCTGATAGCTTTGAGAGAAGGATCTGTGCAGGGTCTTTCTCCTTGGCTTGTAGAGGGTTGTCTTCCTGTTCACATGATATTCTTTCTGTATCTTCATATTATCTTCTTTCTGTACATATCTGTGTATATCTGTATCCAAATCTCTACTTTCTACATAGACACAGGTCATATTGTATTAGAGCTCGTCCCAGTGACCTTCTTTTAACTTCCATTACCTCTGTAAAGAATCTATCTTCAAATAAAATTTTATCCCAGGGTACTGAGTGTCAGGACTTCAACATACAAATTTTGGAACACAGTTCAATCTATAACATTTCACCCTCTGTATCCTCTAATTTATGCCTTTCACATGCAAATATATTCCTGTCATCCCAACATCCCTGAGCGTCATAACCAATTCCAGCGTCAACTCTAAGTCCAAAATCTCATCTAAATATCATCTAAATCAGGTATGCGTATGCATGAGACTGGAGGTATGATTCACCTGGAGGAAAAATTCCCCTCTAGTTATGAACCTGTGAAACTAGACAAATTAGCTGCTTCCAAAATAAAATGGTGGGACAGGCATAGAATAAACATTCCCATTCCAAAAAAAAAAAAGACATAGGAAGGAGGAAAAGGATCACAGGTCCCAAACAAGTCTGAAATCTAACAAGGCAAATTCCATTAAATTTTTAAGGCTTTATGATCTGTCTTACAGGCCCACAGTAGTGGTAACCCCACTTTCTAGGCCCACCATGTTGGCAATCCCACCCTTTCCACTCTGAGCAGAGGGCCAATCCCTCTGAACCCAAGGAGATGAACCAAGCAGAAGATGGTCCCATACACAGGGTTGTGCACTCTGAGCTGTGGTTGCAGTGGGAGCCCTGACATGCTCTGAACCACCTTCCAGGTTATTATTCTCTTTTCTGAAAGGACAATTCAAGTTAGTATTATTGGCCCATTACTTTCCTGTGGAATTCTAGAAGTCTGGAAACCTTCTTTCATTTTATCCCATCTCTGTTCATCTCAGTTTACTCTGGCAGCATTTCTGCTGGTATAAAATTCTCAGAAACCTATTGGCCTCTCATGCAATTCATGGGGTCGTCTATCAGATAAGTGGATCATTCCCAGGTCTTTCTTGGTTAACTCTTCTCTATTCCTGGCTTCTGCTGAGATGGTTGATTAGAACTGTGAGTCACATGCCTAATCTCTTCAGCAAAGGATCATCCAACCACACCCTGGATATTCTCTATAGAATGTGCTTTCTCATTTTGTATACCATGTATAAGTTGAGAATTTCTCAAATCTTCAAGCTCTAGTTCCCTTTTGCTTACCAATTTCTTATTCAATTTATGTCTCTTTTCTCATATTTTACTATAAACAGTAAGGAAAACCCAGGCCACACTTTCAACACTTTGCTTAGAAATGTCTACATTCATCTACTTTCCACAAAACACTACAACACAATTCAGCCATGTTCTTTGTCCCTATAATAAGCATTGCCTTTCCTCAAGTTTCTGATAATATGTTCATTTCCATCTGAGACCTCAACAGAAGCACCTTCAGTGTTACTATGTTTACCAACAGTCTCCTCAAGACAATCTGGACTTTTTCTATAAAGTGCCTCAAAACCCTTCCAGCCTTTATCCATAATCTAATTACAAAACCACTTCCACATCTTTAGGCATTTGTTATAGGACCTACCATTTAAAAAAATTATTATTTTTTTTTGTACAGACAAGTTCTCACTATCTTTCCCAGACTGGTCTCAAATTTCTGGTCTCAGGCAATTCTCCTGACACAGCCTCCCAAAGCACTGGGGTTAAACATGAGCAACTGCACCCAGCCTCCTCCCAGTTCTTCAGTGAAAAAAGTCAACAGCCGTCACACTTGCATGTCTTTTTTTGCTAATTCAGATATTCTTCTAGGTGATGGCGATAAAGAAATGACAAAAGAAATTAAGTTCCTTCCCTCATGAGACATCATTTTTATTGGGATGAGATAGACAAATGGATAAAGAAAGAAATAAACATATAAAGTCAGCTTATGATACAGAATCTAGACAGTAGAAGTAGGGCAAGGATGAGGGGTGGAGAGGCTGCTATGTAACATACTGTAGTGTTCAGGAACAACTTTCTCTGATGAAGTGACATTTCTGCATTGACTTGAATGAGGTAATATAATATATCACAGGATATATGGGGTAAGAAAATTTCAGACAGGAAAACTCGGTGTAAAGGCCCTAAAATAGAAATATGGTTGGCTTTGTTTAATGAATAGCAGAAAGGGCAGAGTTGGTTAGAGTGCTTTGAGAGCAAGCTGTGGCATGTCTATACTATGGCATTAATTAAAATGATGGCTTTCTCATGGGATCCACAGAGAACCTCATCAGGTGCCAGTCTCAGATGTAAGTGATGTGCTTATGACTCATTTCTCTTAAGGAGTTGGTTTTTAATCAAGA
Source organism: Cebus imitator (assembly GCF_001604975.1). Lineage (NCBI taxonomy): Eukaryota > Metazoa > Chordata > Mammalia > Primates > Cebidae > Cebus > Cebus imitator. The sequence goes on along the minus strand of NW_016107391.1, from coordinate 11,796,997 downwards.
TAAACTCTGCTGTACTTAAAGCTTGACACCTTGAATTATTTTATTTTATCTGATACAATTATCATTACAGATTTTATTGTGCTTATTACATATATTTTGTATCTTTTTAAACATGTTTATATCATTTTAATTAGATTTATTCTTGCAAGTAGGATATAAGTGGATTTAGATAATATTTTAATGGAATTTTAGAGTCCCAGACTTCTTTTTTAAAAAATTTGAGACAGGATCTCACTCTGTTGCCAAGGTTGGAGTGTAGTGGCATGAACCTCCCAGGCTCACTTATGTGATCCTCCTACCTTCACCTCCTGAGTAGCAGGGACTACAGATCTGTACAACCACTTAATATTTGATGTTTATAATATAATTTTGCTATATGGGATTAAATGCATAATTATTTACTTATTAAAAAGTAAGTAAAAATAATGTTTGGTTTTTTTGATGAACACAGGCATTTAAAATTTGGAGTCTTGGGCAACAGTTAAATCTAATATATGCATCTAAATCTCATTTACATTAGCAAGTAGGTGGTTATGGTAAAATGTTTTTAGCAGTTTGTTTTGAAATCTTAGGATACTCTTCAGTTAAACCGAATTAGCAAGAAAAAATTTTCCCCATGAAAACTGCATAAATATGAAGAAATCTGACATAAAATTAGCATCCTTGATCATCTTTAATAAGCTAAATTGTGGTAGATAATACATCTGTGTTTTTAAACAAATTTTTAATAGTATAAATGTTCTTTGTGAAATTTGAATTATCTTTTGCGAAATCTTGAACTACCACTAGAAACCTGAGAGCCACTTGAATCACTGGATTTAAAAGAGTCATCCATGAAAATATAGGAGTAAATACCATACAAATAATTTATAATTAGTTTGATGGGCTAAATATACTAGTTCTCTTTTTGGGGGCTTTGAAACTAATTTTTAAACCATGTAATATATTCTTTTTTAATATTAAAACATATTTTAATTGAAAAGTAACAATTGTATGTATTTATGGGGTTGCAGTGGGATGTTTTGATATATGTTTCCAATATAGAATGATTAAATCAGGCTAATTACATATCCATACATTACATACATTTTTGGGGGGAAACATTTATTTGAGGGGAAACATTTAAAATCTCCTTTTTTGGCAGTTTGAAGTATACAATGCATTATTATTTTTTATAGTAACAATCTGTGCAATAGATCACTAAAGTTTATTTTTCCTGTATTACCCTTTGATTGACATCTTCTCTTCTCCCACTCTAGGCTCTCCCTCAGCCTTTGGTAATCTTCATTCTACTCTCTACTTCTTTGAGTTACATTTTTTTAAGATTCCATGTATAAGTGAGATCATACAGAATTTGCCTTTCTGTGTCTGGTTTATTTCACTTTGCATGATGTCCTCCACATCTGTCCATCTTGATGCAAATGACAGGATTTCCCCCCATTTTAAGGCTGAATCATATTTTATTTTGCATCTATGCACCACATATGCTTTATCTATTCATCTGATGAGGAATACCTAGGTTGTTACCATATCTTTGCTATTGTGAATAACACTGCAATGAACATGAGAGTGCGGGTATTTCTTCATCAGCAAGATATTTCAAATGAGAAATACCTAGTTTGCTCACCTAATTTCCTTTAACTGAACACATTAGTTATTATTTTAGAAGATTCAAAGAGGCTTTCTAAGAAATTTAGCTTCATAACAACTAAGATAGCTATGTCTTGAGAGATTGAGCAATTAAATCACTTTGATAAGAGCATACAAGGTCTTTTGTATGATTAAATTTATCTAAATCTGGCTTTAAAAAAATGATAATACTCAGAAAAAACTATTTTTTTGCAACTCAAAACCATGCAAGATGTGAGAAATCAGAACTTTAAAATGATCATATTGATACCTAGGGTATTTCTTTCTTAACAACAGCTTTATCTACAGAAAATTTTATACACACATACACACACACACTCACTCACATACACTCATACACACAAACACACCACACACACACACACACACAGGCACACACACACATTTTAGTTTTCCAAACTCATTGCTATAATCTCTAACAAAATAATAACTTTTTATTTTTTTGAGGTGGAGTCTTACTTTGTTGCCCAGGCTGGAGTGCAATGGTGAGATCTCAGCTTACTGCAACCTCCACCTCCTGGATTCAAGGGATTTTCTCCCCTCAGCCTCCCAGGTAGCTGGGATTACAGGTGCCTGCCACCACGCGCAGCTAATTTTTGTAGTTTTAGTAGGGATAGGGTTTCACCATATTGGTCAGACTGGTCTTGAACTCCTGACCTCAGGTGATCCACCTGCCTTGGCCTCCCAAAGTTCTGGGGTTACAGGCATAAGCCACTGCACCTGGCCCAAAATAAGAACATTTTAATCTCTACATGATACACTCTGGCTGGAAATGTAGGCACCTTCAGAGTATAAAGTGATTAGCATTCAAACAATTTTGCTTTCCAACAAAAGCTCTGGACAAATTGATGGGCAAATTGAACAAACTATCAGTTCCATCTCATTATTAAAGAACAGCATTTTGGCAATTTCTCTGCCAGGCCCTTTGTTTTAATTTTTTAAAAATGGCTTATAATTTGTGATAGACGGGTCCACCAGATTTTGCAATGCTTTCATCAGGTTCCCTGTGTCTTTGAGACCAGCTGAATCTCATTTGCCTTCCATTTTGGATTATACATTTGGAGGAACATGTAAAGGCCTTGGCTATATAGGCAGTGGCAGAATGATTCCAGAACTGTTCTGACCATTGCTTCCAGCTTTAATTCTATTTTTTTAGTCTTTTATTATGTTGACAAGGCCAAGCTGTGAGTTTGATTATTAATGCTTCTATAAAGTCTTGGTGTTTATGATACCATTAGAGCAAGAAAAATCAGGACTTGTATCTTAACTACACATATTATAATTTAAAGCGATTTTAAATTATCTAATAATAATGTGATGAAACTTTTAGATCAATCAAAAGATGGTACTTTTGCCACAGCAAATAAAAGGAAAAACTTTGTATATGCTAACATCATGGTTTCCTTCAATGAGAGTTGTATTATTCAAAAGTGTCTGATATAGAAGCAGAATTAAACAAAAAAGGATTCCCTTTGGCAAACATTTAGGCAGCTAGTATTAAACTATTCTGTATTTAAAAAGAAAATCTTGCCACTCAGATACCTCCATACTTATTTTTAGTTTAATTCATTCTGTTAGGCATATGGAGAAATCATGTTGATGGCCACCAGAAGTTCCCGAGAGAACTGATAAAGACTTTTTTCTACTTTTAGTGAGTAAAATTTTAGGACAAAACTGATTTTTAAAAATTATTTTGGGGGAACTATGATGACATTTTAAAGTGTCCCTTAGCAAGGTTGAACTAGATTACCCAGAATTCCCTTTCTTATGTATTTTCAATTAAGGTGAAGTACAAAGGAGATTCCCAAAAGATTTGGAAGACCTAGGGAAGGAAGTGACATTTTATAGCTGACCTATACTGTTGCTGATCTGCTGCATCGTTTCAATGGCATAAAGCAGCATCTGGATCTGCAGTTGTTTAGCCTTTTCTGGATTCATCTTCAGTTTTTTTGACCCCTGGGCCAGGTAAATGTTTAGCTCTGAGATAAAGGCTTTTGCAGATACCGTTTTAACCAAAAACAGAGGCAACGAGAAAAGACATGCATTTCAGTTTATCCTTGTGGGGTTTCTGGCATGGTTGCAATCTTCCCTTCCTGATTCCCTGCCTGTGGACTTCAGGCTCCAACATAAGATACAGAGATACAGCTTTCAAAAGACTTCTTAATCAGCCCTCATAATTGTGTCAATCAATTACCAGTATCAAGTACACATATGTATATATACAAGTATGTATATCTATATAAAATATATCTATCTTGCTGGTTCTGCTTCTCTAGTTGAACCCTAAATGGTACAGAATTCTTCACTAAGCACTGGCCATCACTGAAAGTAATTGAATAGATTCTATATCTTTTGTGGAAGATACTACTATTTTGTGCTCAAAGATGCAGGAATGGCTCTATCTGGAATGGAAATAGAGTGTAAGGTACTATAAGATTGTAGATGGTAAAAAGTATGGGAAATCAATATATAACATTCTCATTTTTTACATTCTATTTGTCTTTCTTATCTTGAGACAACTCAACATGCTTGCTAACAAAAGAATTGTACAGTTTAAATTTATCTTCATTTCTTTTTCTTATACCCATTAAAATTCTATTTCTGTAATTAAAATATCATAGCTTGATAGCCAATGCATTATTACCTAGTTATATAAACAAGTTACCTCAAAGAAATTAGAAAAATCATCAGAATTAATAGCAATTAAGTGCTGGAAGAAAATGAACCAATGTTTTCACAGCTCTGAGGGAAAATAACTTTGAATCTAGAATTCTATACATAGCCCAACTTTTAATAGAGTACAAGAGAAAAGTGAAATTATTTTCAGTAATAGAATAATTCAGAAAGCTTTTTCCCATGCACTCTTTCTGAGAAAATAACAGTGTATTCTATGAAAACAGAGGAAATTCAAGAAAAAAGATACATGGAATCCCAGAAATAAGATAATTCAACCAAAAGAGCAAATGGAAAGAAATCTGAGGAAGATAGCTGGGCAGTAAAACTGAAAAATAAGTAGTCTACAATTAATGGGGGAGGTCTTAGGATTTCAAAAAGAACATCCTTCGGGAAAAAAGTATTCTCACTGCAACAACTAATATGAGGATGGAGAACAATTTTAGAGATAACATTTATTGTTGTCCTATTTATTTTTTCTTTTCTCAAGAAACAAGAAGTCAATACAAATTTCTGAGATAAAAGTAGGGAGAGTTGGACAAGAAATTCATAATAAAAATACATAATTTTGAGTAATTAATTTTGTGCTAGAAAATGGTATCTACGGGAGACAAGTATCATACTTTTTTCTCTGCCTAGAACCTTTTTAACATCTCTTCGAGGGTAGGAGAGTTTTGTCCATGGTTTTGTTATCCCTAAGGCAGAAAGTCCACAATCATTTCTCCAGCCTCCCTTCAGTCATGTATGTAATCCAGTTTGTGCCATTCAGATGTACCTTTATAAGACCTTGATTCAAAAGTAGATGATGTGAAGAAGCAAGTGCCATTCTGACATGGGGTCAAATCAGAGAAGAGGCAGAAGTGTAAACATCAAGTGCTCAGAATAAACAGATATATTTTAGGGACTGTGTCTTTTGGAGGCAGCAGTGGGTTTTCTCTGGATTCTGTCTGTGTTGTCAATGTTTCTCCTTACATTGTCCCCAGACTTGATTTTCTGTTGTGGCACAGAGTCTACAAATGCATGTATTTTTTGTTTAAACTACTTAGCCTGGGTTATGTCATTTAAAATTTTTAAATTGACTAACAGTAATTGGGACCAGCAGTGGTTAGAGTGAGTAGGATTTGAAGAAAATTAGTATTAACAGTGATTATTTGACATTAGTAAAAATCTCACTATCATTTGGGAATGCAACTCTGGCAACCTATACCTGCAAGAGATAAAATAGTTAATTGAACTATCAAGCACACTTACCTAGAATCCAGTATAGACTTAAGGCAAGACTTTTGAGACCTTATAGTCACTGCCTAAGAATAATAAGAAGGACATAAGGCTTCTTCTCTGTATGCTGGAGAGTTCAAAGAAACACATGGACTAGACTGATATCCCAAATCTTTGCTCAAATCATGATAAAAGAACCAAGGACTTTCTACGACTTTACTAAAAAAACCTTTCATCTACTGCTTTCACAGTGTTGAAATCACTTTAAAAATCCAATTATAATATTGACTTTGTAAATTACTCCAGGCTTTGGGGGTTCCACTTATAGAAACCCTGTAAATTTCTGTAAGTGGAACCCCCAAAAGGTTTATGCTGCTGAAAACTTTGAAAATTTATGTCTTAAACTATATTAATTTTAAATAAGCCACATATTTCTCTTTGAGTTCTAGGGCATAAAAAAAGTTCTCCCAGGTTCTTAGCACATTCATGGCAATGGTTATATCCTCTGCAACAAGCTATAACATCCTTTAGAGCTATGTAACAAGTAGGCCAACTAACAAGAGCTAGCAGATAAGTTCAGAATAACTGAGACCTCCAGTCAGAAGGGGAGGCCATGCTCACTAGAAAAGTCTTTTCCATAGGCCTCCATCCAATGCCCACAAAAAAAGCAGGAGGTTGTAAATTGCCTCCTCTGATGCAGGTGCACAAGCAATTTTCAACTGCTCCCTGGGTTAGGCATTAAACATCGACTGCTTTTCTGGGCACGAGTCTCATATAAAATTAAAGCCTAAAGGTCTTAGAAGGGATTTGAATCCCCTAACCCCAGGACCTAGATGAAGATCCACTGCTTCGTGTCCCTGCGCAGTGACGGACGCCTGTAATCCCCGCACTTTGTGAGGTCAAGGCGGGTGGATCGCCTCAGGTCAGGAGCTTTCAACCAGCCCAACTAACATGGTAAAGCCCTGTCTCTACTAAATACAAAAAAAAAAAAAGATAAAGAAGAAAAGAAAAGAAAAATTAGCCGGGCTTGGTGGTGCATGCCTGTAATCCGAGCTACTTGGGAAGCTGAGATAGGAGAATTGCTTGTACCTGGGAGGCGGAGGTTGCAGTGAGCCGAAATCGCACTATTGCACGCCTGCCTGGGCAACAAGAGTGAAACCTGTCTCAAAAAAAAAAAAAAAAAAAATCCACTGCTTCTAGGCAAGGGTAGAAGCAGAGGCCCTCAGCTCCAGGGGAGGAGCAGAAATCACTTGGTCCAGGCTCTTTCATGGACACCAAATAGAAATTGGCTACAGCTGGGGAAGAAGCAGGAAGCTCTCCTGTCCAAGACCCAACAAATATATAGGCAGAGTCTGACTGCCAAGTAGAGGAGGGGCAGGGATGCTTAAAAGACCATTTATCCAAGGCCAAGGATCACAAGCCCTGCACAGTATTGAAGCTGAACAAGTAAAACTGAAAATAACTTTGCTACACCACCATAAGCTCAACAATCCATCAATGAAGAAAGAACAAGAAAATGTCCTGTCTGTGGCACAAACATTCAGGAACTACTGAAAGCTGAGGAAATTGGAAACACTGAGAAAAAATACTCTGGCATCTCAGGCCGTATACTAGGTACAAAATAGCAGGAGCCTAGAACTGGAGGAATTTGAAGCCACTGAAGCACAGATAGCTGTGGGACAATATTGAAGACTTTAACATAGATGGGATTAAATCCACAAATAACAAGACAAAATCAAAAGGGCAGTACAGAGGAATATTTGAAAAGGTATTGGCCAAGAATTTTCAAAATTGAAAGAAAATGGACCATGTATTCAAGAAGCTTAGAAATCTCTAATATAATAAACAAAATTTTAAAAAAATAAACCAAATCAAACATCACCTAGATACATTATATTCAAACTTCTATCATTAAAGAGAGTACCTTGAAGATATAGGCAGAATAATAGTATTACAAGATACAGAGGAACAAAAGTAAGAATTACAGCATACTTTTCTTTAGAAACTATATAAGTAAAAAAAAATAGAGCAATATCTTTATGTTCTGAGGGAAAAAATTCATCCAGATTTCAATATGTACCAAATATATATTTTAATAAGGGCAAAGTAAATAATTCTTGGAAAAACAAAAGCTGAGAGAATGTAAGCATACCTGCATTCAAGAAATAAATAAATTTCTTCAGGCATAAGAAATAGTATAACAAATGGGACTCTGATCTACACAAACAATGTGAAAGCACTGGAAAGGGTAAAGGTAAAGACAAATATAAAAGGTATTTTTTTTTTACTTTTAATCACTAAAGGATAATTGACAATTTAAAACATAATGAAAACAATGTATTTGGTGGTTATACCACATCAGTGGTATATTAGTTCATTTTCACACTGCTATAAAGAATACTTCCTGAGACAGGGTAATTATAAGGAAAGAGGTTTAATTGACTCACAGTCCTGCAGGCTTAACAGGAAGTATGACTAGGTGGCCTCAGGAAACTTATAATCATGACAGAAGAGGAAGCAGGCATCTTCCTCATGAGGTGGCAAGAGTGTCAGCAAGAATGAGAAAGTGCTGCATTTAAAACCATCAGTTCTCATGAGAACTCCCTCACTATTATGAGAACAGCATGGGGAAAAAATGCCCCCCCATCCAATCATGTGTGTGTGTGTGTGTGTGTGTGTGTGTGTGTATTATATATATATATATATATATATATATATATATAACGAGGACAATTGCCATGCCTATCACAGCAAATCAATTGACATTACCTGTTGTACTTTTTGTCCTGTCTTTATGAGATTAGCTGAAGTATAGGGGAACCATTATTTATACACACACACACATACACACATACATACACACACACAAACATACACACATACACATACACAGAGAGAGAGAGAGAGAGAAGAAGGGATTTATTAGGGGAATTGGTTCATTTGATTATAGACGCTGGTAAGTCACATGGTAGGTCATATGCAAGCTTGAGAACCAGAAAAGTCAGCCAATAGTGTGACACAGTTCAAGTTCAAAGGTTTCAGAACCAAGGAAGTCAATGGTGAACTCTCTCGGCCTAAAGCCAAAGGCCCAAGAACCCCAGGGGATGAGGGTTTTGCAGGAAGGAGTGCAAGTCTCAAAGGGTGGAGGATCTGGAATTCTGTTGTCCAAAGGCAGAATAAGATTGTCCAGGCGCTGGAAGAAACAGCAAGAATTCTCCTTTCCTCTACGTTTTTGTTCCATTCTAGCAGGCTGATTAAATGATGCCTGCCCATAGTAAATGCAGATCTTCTTTACTCCGTCCACTGACTCGAATGCCAAACTCTTTTTGAAACACTTTCACAGACACCCCTAGGGCAGTTCAATATTCTAATCTAATGTCAAACCACCTGGAATATTTTTAACAGAAGAGGGCCAGGCTCAGTGCCTACTGAAGCACTGAGAATACTTAGTGCCTTTCCAGCTACCTGAGTATCACTTAATCCAGTCATGTTGATACCCAAAATCAGCCATCATGGTTAGTAACAGGTAAAATGTACTTGCTAGTAGCTCCATCCATGTAATTCCTCAACAATTAATATTCTGAGCCAGTCTTTATTTGTTATATGAATGACTACAGTCCTTATTACTTTCTTAAACTTCTTCCTCTGAAAATACAGTCACTTGGACATCTTCAATGTAGTATGTAATTCTTGATAATTATTGATTCCAAGTTGCTCCACCCTTGAATATGGCAGTGCATGGACATACAGCTCATATACCCCCAAAATCCATATATTGAAACCTAATCTCCAATAGTGATGGTATTAGGAGGTGAGGCCTTTGGGAGGTGATTTATCATGAGAATGGAGCCATCATGAATGGGATAAGGGCCCTTATAAAAGAGGTGCTACAAAGCTCCCTAGTCCTTTTTGCCATGTGACAATCCAGGCAGGCCCTCATCAAACACCAAACTGCCAGGTCTTTGGAGTTTCCAGCTTCCAGAACTGTGATAAAGAAATTTCTGTCATTTATAAGCCATCCAGTCTATGTTATTTTCGTAATAGCAGCTCAAACAGACTAAGGCAAATGGTGTGCTGATGAATTCAAATATCCCTGTGGCAAAAAGCACACATGTATATTAAATATCATCTTATAAAATGTAAATTGTGCCTGATGGGACCCTGAGACAGAAATGAAAAAGAAGACAATTGTCATGTCTATTATAGCAAATCAATTGACTTTCCCTGATGTACTTTTTGTCCTGTCTTTGCTATATGAGTATAGCTGAAGTAATAGGGGAACCATTATGTTTCTGCCCCACAGTCTACTCTGTCTCTAGAAATTCTGCCTTGAGTTCTGGATTGACAGGACTATTAGAAGAGTTTCAGGATTGGTACTTTCCCTTCAACTATTTTCCTAATCAGGGCAACTATCCCTTGTTGCCCTCCTGGAAATTAACATTACTTATGAGAAATCAGAATAAGATCATTAGCATGTTTCCAAGAAGATAAGGAGCCCTCCTTATTTGCTACCATTAATACCAATGCACACATCCCTGGTTTATACTTTCTTCCTCTTTCGTTTTTTCTTTCTCCCCTCCCCTCCCCCTCCTCTCCTGATCTCTTCTCTTCCTCCCTCTCTCTCTCTCTCTCTCTCTCTCTCTCTCTGACTCTATCTCTCTCTCCTCTCTCTCTTTCATTGATTTCATCATCTAGTCTAGCCCAGTGGGTATTCTTTGAGCTTTCAGGCTGAAGACCTTGACAAATACAAGGAAATTTTACCAATGTTCTATAGCAAAGTGATGCATATGCATGAAGCTATGTTTTTGTCCTTGACTGTCTCTTCTTTCTCTGTAGGTGGAAGGATTGAAACAAATGATGCATTTTTCATATAGCAAGAACATAGATTTTTTTCCTTTTTATTTCTCTCTGCCAAATATACTGCATCTCTCATAAATGCTGGTGTAATTTTCTTTGGCAAGTTTAAGCTATTCCATGCACTTAGTCACATACTTTCAAATGCGTTTTTGTCACAGAAATGTAGTTCCGCTTTAGAAAGACCATCAGTCCTGTGATCAGGGCCTAAGATCAGAACCCCATTTGCCTACTCATACATCTTTCTGGATTTTTTAGCAGCTTTATTTCCCACTTATTATTTGTCATGTATTCTACCAAAAGCTTTAAAACAGTTTTCAAAAAAATATTTTAAACCTTAGATGCTTTAGAATAGTTAATATTGTTTCCATTTTACAATTGAAATTGAGGCATGGATGGGCTAAATAAGTTGCCCAAGATCACAAAGTAAATTGTTGTGGGATGGAAAATGGTATTTTTGTCACCAAGAATGTATTTATTTAATTTCTAATAATAACCATCAATTTTTAGGGCATCTGTTTTTCAAGCTCTGTTCTACAAGCCCACTGTCTTCCTGGCTGAACATCCCTATGATTGCTCCTGAGAGAAGAGGGAGCTGTAGCCATTTCCCACCAAAAAAATAAAAATCATAGCATGGAAGAGAGAAGACTATGCCAAGAGATGGGAAGAAATTCAGTTCTGATCATACTATTTGATCCTTGAATTTAGCCCTGCTTGAATCCAGATTCCCCTAAAATTTTTTAATTATATGAACAAATTCCCATTACTTGCTCAAGCTAGTTTAAATCATGTTTTCTGTTACTTGTAATGATACTTTAGTGGAGCCAGGCTTTAAACCCAGCTCTGCATGACTTTAAAGTTGATGTAATAATCTATATATGAAAGTGCCTTTCAATGGTTATTATACTGAGGACAGAGGAAGTTCAAGGAAATCTTCACTAATATCTATTGACTTATAAGTAAAAGATACTATAATTTCCTTCTTCTATTAATAATGAGAAAGTTGTCTTGTAAGAAATCAAATGTATGCAATGTGGCAATTTATTGAGGAAATGCAAAAGTAGTAGCTGGCTTTCTCAAAATGATAACTTACATTATATATGAGTTTTTCATCATTAATGCCATTATAATTTTCTGTAGACATGGGGCATATTTTACTTGAAAGTCTCCAGTTAAGAGAGATCTCAATGTTATTTATTTCTTTTTCCAAAAGCAATCCTTTGATATGTGACATTTTTCCCTGCTAGCTGGAATTATGTAACTGTTTCTTAATAGGAGTCACATATAGGGCCCCTTTGCTTTACTTCTTTTCTTTCTAGTGCCAAATCAATATATTCTAGTAATGGGACAGATGACTCTGTTCTCCTCCTCCCTCCACTAACAAGGAAATCACTTCACTTCATTTAGACTCTTCAAACCTGACCTCATATTTAAGCCATCAGAATGAATTGGAGCCAAAGGAAAAATGTCTATCCTCAAAGACACAACCCTTAGCAAGGCTGATAAAAGACTTTTGCACGTGGCACATGAAGAATTTGCTTCTCCTTGTGCTGGATGAAAACACTGTGTGTTAATTTTTGAATGATACTTATGCTTCCTAGCTCCAAAATGAATAAAGTTCTGTGACTGTCAAGACACTCATTCATTAATGCCCTTGGCACAGAAATAGTAGCAAATCTTGTGGCCCATGTACTGTACCCACCTTAGCCAGACTGCTGGATAGTTTCTGTATATGACTTTTCTGACATTGTGTGTGTGTGTGTGTGTGTGTGTGTGTGTGTGTGTGTGAGAGAGAGAGAGAGAGAGAGAGAGAGAGACAGAATTTCTTTTTTGTCACCCAGGCTGGAGTGCAATAGCATGATCTCGTCTCACTGTAACCTCTGCCTCCCAGGTTCAAGTGATTCTCTTGCCCCAGCTTCCCAAGTAGCCCAAATTACAGGCACCCACCACCACGCCGAACTAATTTTCATATTTTTAGTAGGATGGGGCTTCACCATGTTGGCCAGATTGGTCTCGAACTCCTGACTCCAAGGGATCCACCCACCTCAGCCTCCCAAAGTGCTGGGATTACAGGTGTGAGCCAACACACCTGTCCCATTACTTCTCTGAAGTTAGTGCCAGCCATTTACTGAGCAATGAGTAAACATGGGAAAAATTAACAATTATGTGTAAAACATGGCAGCAACATAAAGCAGATGTAGTGAGTTTGCAGAAAAAAATCCCAAGACACAGAACTGCTTGATAAAACAGGCTTAGCAACTAGCTTTGATTTCATTTAGATTCTTCATTTTTCAGGCTTCCAAATATTGCCTCATTACTGCTCTGAGTATGGGTGCTGCCTCCTGTAGGCTGGGGGATGGAAAACAATATTTTTCATATGTAAAGACTAATTTTACTGTGAGATCTCTTAATGTATCAGTTCTCGACTTAGACCTATGTGAGGTATGGAGTTGGGAGGGAGTAGAGGGAAGGTATGGAAACTTTACAGGGTTGAGTAGAGGCCAAGAGACCAAGACCTGTTTATGCAAAAGATCAATGGGCAGTTAATTGCCTTGAGACCTCTGCCTCAATTTTAACTTTGCATCCTTGCCTAGGGGGAAAAGAGTGGAGCATTCATTCATTAACCTATTTATTGAGAGTCTGTGATTATCAGTCACTCTAAGTGGTGGTAGTAAGGTGAAGGTTTAGGGAGGTAGAGTGAAAAGAACAAAATGATTTTTATCCTGAAGAAAATCATAATGAGTGGAAAATTAAAACATAATTTTTTAAGTCAATGGAATAGAAATACATTCAGGGTATTTGAAAGTTCAAAGGAGCCTCCCATCATTTCTCCCCATACTCCAACCCCATCACACACACTTTCACCCACTAAGACTTTTCCAGCTTGGATTCCTTCCTTGAGATACCATTCCTCACCTGGCTCTACTTAGTTGACCAGAAGTACTTTAAAGATTATATCTTTATATTTTGTATCTGCAGGAGTTGAAATACAGTGAACATTCAAGACATATTCGATGAATAAAATACTGTCCAATCCCTTTGTTTTATAGATTGGTTGATGAAGACATTGGGTGAAAGGACTTTGGGCCAATATTGAACATCTACAGTGAAGTTTATTTAGTGCTGTTTTTTGTTCACTGGCCTATCTACTCCAACCTGTCTTTTGTCTTTACATCACATGACTGCCCAAGGTGCTCTCTGTTATAATACATACCAGTCCAAATATACATTATGACAGACAATGCAGCTGCCCACATCTGTCAGATGGCTCCTTCTGTGACAACTGAGGATAAGAATTTTTTTCCTCCAAGAATTGAAACTAAGACTTCAAGAAACTTTGACAGTTAACTGTATCACCCTCAGTGGAGGAATAAAAATCTCTTTGACATCTAAGACAAAATGGCCATTTACCATCTATCCAAAAATTCTAGTGAGGACAACCATACTTTCTGAGGCATGTTGAATAGCTAAATTTTAGAATTCTTTCTCACAATTGGCTGAAATACGACTGAAGTTTCACAGATTTATCCTTCTTCCTCATGATGAAACTAAAGATGTTTGTTAAGTGTTCTCTGTGACAAGTTGGTCTGATTGGACCTTCCATAGGATTACATATTCCCACATCCCCTCATGGCATGGATCTCATAAGGATGGATCTGAAAATCAAAAAGATCACTGTTTTTATTTAAGTACTGATGGCGCTATACAAATACATATAAATATGTGGGTTAAAAAAAGGAGGTGGAGGTAGCATGGCTGTAAGAAGAGTGAATATTCTAATGACCTGTCTTGAGTGAAGCTGATGAGACTTTGAGTATTACTGTACCTGTTAAGGCTATGCATCTTATTTAGAGAGAAATTTGGAATTTGTTATTTAAAAGTAAGTTTAAATAGAGTACTAATATCTAGGAAGGTCAAGTTTGTTAATTCAACACAAATAAAAATCCAAGTCATGGTCATTCAGGACACATAAAGTCAAAGTAATTTCAAATAAAATTACTGCTTGACTGAATGCTTAAACAATTTTGGATTGCTGGAGTAAATCAAAGAATACTCATAATGTTAGCTCATTAGATTCACAGAGAGATGTGCTGATTTAATTCAAGCGTACTGCTGTTCATTTCAACTTTACCTTCTTTTCTTTGGATTATTAGATGCTTTTGTTAATCCTTTTTGACAAGCTGCATCTAGTCTTGTGAATTTAACCCTTTTGTGAATTGTCTTTGCTATTAAAAATTCTGTAACTATCAATCACGTGAATCATGTGGAGTCATGAAAAATGTCTGATCCTTGAATGCACATCTTTTCTCTCTCCATCTTTCTATGTACAGAATAAATTAGAAGCTTATCTCTGATGTTAATATTTTTGATAGTTTAAATATGTCACTTTACATATGATTTCTATGTAAACATTATTTCTAAATATGATAAAATTAATCCCAGAGTTAATATAGGTTCAGCTGATATTTTGTCTCAGCTATTATTTTATAGTTTGGTGAACTATGGGAGATTTAGGGTGAAATCTTAATTTATTGTTGTCACATAATGTTTCCCTCCATATAGGAAAAGAGAATATTGTTAAAAACTACAAAATTACCCTAAAAAGAGGATCCCCTTTTTTCTTTAAGATATGTACAAGTTCGCACTCAGAAAAGTTGAATGTTACGTATATATCTCTGGTATTTTAGGTTTTTCACTTTGGGGACTGCATGATAATTCTCAGTAAATCCATTTGAGAAAAGATCTGTTCCTCTGTTTAAGAATTGTTTAAAGACTGCAGTAAATGGTAGTGTGGTAGTAGATAAATTCTATCCCCTGCTTCACCTCTAACCACTGCACTCTTAGACCATGAACAAGTCTGAAAAATAAACTATCATGTTATATTCAATTATTAAGTCAAGTGGACATTGTAATCTACCCTCTCCCTAATGTGTCTGCCTCCAACATATGAAAACCACAATAGCTTGACCCCAAGGATTCAGACTGTTGAATTTGCACCTACCAAGCAGAGGTGGTGGACAGCATTATGCGTAGTAGCTGAAAATCGTTTATATTTTTATTTTAATAGGGAATAAAGAGAACTATAAAAATCCTTTAACTGTTTCCTCCTATCTATTAGTGTCTCAAAATTTTTGACTCATAGCAAGTAGAAAAATCACAAGATTCGCTTCAAAACAAAAATATTAAAACCTCAACTGCATGGTTTTCTATGATGTAATGCAGTTATTATAAACTCTGCTTTGTCTCATAAGAATACATTTATTCACTAAGAATATTCAGAAGAAAGGAAAAATAAACATATAAATGTTAATATTTGTCCCATTTCAGCTTTGCGCAATGGCAGTATTGCAGCCAATGAGGTTTATCTGAGGTGCAATTATTGCTAATTGAAAACTTTTCTCAATACCCCACCATGAAGACTTAAAATACAGTAGGCATTGGCAAATTTGACAGTCTTTACGGAGACTGAATAATTAAAAAAAAAAAAAGATTTGTCCCATTTCATACCTCGTCCAGCATGGTTTATTTTCAAATTGCTACAAACATAGCCATTTTTTCTCTAGAACTCTTTCCCCAGGAGACTGAATTGTAGAGATAATACTGATTGGAATGATTTCCATTTTATACTGAAAGACAGCTTCTTAGGTGTTATAAGAATGGTAAAATATAGACTGTGTCTAAACAAAATACAGCAAACAAATGCAATCTTGGGGCTATCTGGGCTTAAAAAAAGGATTTTCTATTGTAATTAGCTAACCATTTCAGAAAAAAAAAAAATAATGTCTGAGTTAACTCATTTAATCTGGCCATCTATCATTGTCATTTTAAATATCTATATCGAGTATTTGGGCACAAGTTTTGTTTATAGGTACATGAGAAAATATAGCATATAGTTAATATATTAAACTGGCTGTCTTTATATCACAGCATCATTTATTTAATCTGTTATGTCATTTAACCAAAACCAAACATTGAAAAGCAAGCATGGATATTGTAGTTTTTTTTTCACAGAAAAAAAGCTTGACTATTATTTTTATGAAGTTGCAATGAATTACAATTTTCATTCACACCTCATTTCAAGAAAATGAGCAAAGGATATTTATAGACATGTTTTTGATAGATACCTCAGTGACAATGGAAGTCACTTTTAAATTATAAGGTAAAATGTGAAACTAATAGGTGAAATTTGACATGTTAAGAGTTTCATCTTCCTCAAATATAAAGATAAGAACCGATGTAGTTTGAAAATAGCGCAAGTCTTTCACTATCCTATGGATAGATATTTTGGAAAACCTATCACTTTTACAAATTAAATTTAGAACTCCACTGCCTGGTTTTTTCTTTGTTTATATATTTGTATTCCATCTTATCTTAATAAAGTTATAAGAGGAAAACATCTGTATGATTTACATTTTATTTTCCAGGGTGCTTCAGTAGGCTACATATTAGTAAATCTATCCTAAATCCACTTATTTTTCAACAAATATTAATTATTATGCAACAGGAACCATGTGAGGTAATGGAAATAGAGTAGTAAATCAAACAGACAGAGTCTTCATTCTGAAAGAATAAGAGAGATGAACATAAACGCTAGTAGAAGAATAAACTGTAAGTTGGGGTAAATGCTATGAAAGAATAAAAAGGAATGAAGAAAAATGTGTGTGGGGGGGTGGAATGAAGCTACATTACATGTGGTAACATTCTTTGAGAAATGGATATTGAAATATTGAATTAAATAGTTAAATGGTGGTAGTTGCATAAAAACTGTAATAAAGTGAATGACAAGCAGAAGAACTCGGTGAAGAAAAATGTGGCAGGCATATAATGAACAATAAAGGTATTGTTGTATTGAGCAACCCACCAGGGAGAAAGCAAGAAGGATCAGATTCATGAAGGCACTTGAATTTTTATTCCAAGTGCAACAGAAAGGCTTTCAGCAGAGAAAGGAAAAGATCTGCTTCAAATTTTAAGATGATATGTAAGGAAGGTGGCAAGGGTGCAAGCAGGGAGATTGCTTGAGAGGCTGCTACAGAAGTTCATATGAGGATCAACATGATAGACAAATGTGGTAGCTTTAGACAAGGAAGCAAGAGAAATTCATAATATATTTAGAGGAAAATTGACTGAAACTTGAATCATTGAAACTTTCTAACAAATTGGATGTCATGGTGAGCAGGAGGCAAGAACAAACTGGAAGAAAAAAAAAGCTTCTAGGTTTCTGCCTTTAGAAATTTGGTATATGATAGAACATTTACTGATATGTGGAAAATTGGAAATTTAGTAAAAATAAAAGGTTCTGTTCTGCATTTTGAGTTTGACATTTTTGAGGCATCCATTTATGGATATTAAGAGTTGAATTGGAATTTAGAACCCAGAGGAGAGATTTGGGCTATAAATATATATTTTTTATATTATCAATACATGGGTTTTATTTGGGATAATCCTTTTTTTCTACTGATAATATGATCATATGTTCAGGATTAAGTACAGCCCCAGCTACAATTCAAATCATTGTAATTAGTGGGAAAGAATATTTAGGGGCTCATAGGTTTCTTGATATTTTCTCAATAAAACTAGATTATATCCTTTGTAGAGACATGAAAGGATCTGGAGACCATTATCCTTAGCAGACTAACACAGAAACAGAAAACCAAACATGTCATGTTCTCACTTTTAAGTGGGAACTAAATGAAGTGAACAGATGGACACATAGACAGGAACACCACGTAATGGGGCCTATTACAAGGTAGAAGGTAGGAAAATGGAGAGGATCCGGAAAAATAACTAATGGATACTAGGCTTAATATCTGGGTGGTAAATTAATCTATATAACAAACCCCCATGACACACATATACCTGTGTAACAAACCTGCACATCCTACACATGTACCCATGAACTTAAAATGAAAGTTAAAAGAAAAAACTATATCTGTGGTTACTTAGCATTTTCACAAAAACAAATTTATAGAGTTATACAGAATGATACAAGACACAGTTTTTCACAAAATAGTATAAGACACACAATAATGAAATTTTTCCTTTTGCTATGAATAGTCAAATCATGCTATCAAGTATGAAGTCTCCATGGATTAGCCTAGAATACAAACTTTCATTAAACCAATTGCATTTATTTCTGTTAGCACTCATCCTTTTGAATTCTGACTGCTTGAATTCAACAATTGATCAGAACTTTCTAAAATTATAAATTTTATCTTCTTACCAATTTCCTCTTGTCCTTAGATAACAATTTAATGAATGGAATATCATGTCAATGAAAATACCACTTGTTCCAGGAGGTACATATAAAATAGCAATTTCACAATGGCAAGAATATTACACAATAAATTCATCTGAGTAACCAACTGAATAGTTGATTAGAATCCCAGATTTTGTTTAAATAGATAATATGTTATCATTACTTAGTTTAAAAAGATTTACTAACTTCCATCATGTGATAATTTATTTTATGCACTGGAGAAGTCATTGGGGAAACAAAAAGTAAAGAAATAATTTATCAGCATTCAAGGGTTCAAATGGGAAATTGAAAGGTAGCAAAAAACCCATGTAATATCATATGATAAGGACAATAATAGTAACATGTGTAAGTAATAGTAACATGTAAACATAGTAACATGTAGTAACAAATTAGAAAAGTTAGTGGCATGCCTACCTGAGTAGCTTTGAAAGATAAGTCAGAATTCACAAGAAGAGTAGGGAGAATATCACATGGAGAAAACAGTGTGAGCAAAAATGCAGATGTGGCCACAGGAGGAAAGCTGGTCCCTGGGCCTCCTACCTTCTCTTCCCAAACTCCATTCTCTCACACTTCTCTTCTTTGGCCACTCCTATGAGCTAGGTATGATCACATTGAACATGTAATCTAAATTCATGAAGGTGAAACTGGGAAGAGGCTGGTATAGTACATGGATGAGGGTTGGCATCATTTAGTGAAAGAACTGAAGGATTTCTGGTGCCAGGAACATGGTTTAGAAGAGGGAGACACACATTATCCCAGTGAACTTGTCTCTTGCCCTGACTGAATGGTGGTACTGGCTGCAGTCACCTACGTTTTCTCTGCTTATGAGATATATTAGTGTAAATGCACACTCTCAATCCTTAAGATATTTTTCCAAGTGCTAATATTGATTACAGTATTCTCCATAATAGGATGATCAATGATGGTTACCTAAGACAATGAAGAATAAATAAAATTATTTAAAATAAGTGAAGAGAATGTAGCCTTTTCAGCAGTTTATATTCATTTAAAAAATTATGCTTCATTTCCTCTTGTAACTTAATAAAACTAAATGTAACAGGATGGTTTTTTCTTAATTTTTAACAAGAATGCAACACTTTTCTCTAAAAGTTTTGATAGTTGATATTGTCTGTCATCTTCCTTGTGGGAAAACAGTTCAATTAACTTATGTATTAAAAAGTAATTTGCTACAAGAGAAGAACACTCGTCTTCATTCTATCTCATTTTCATAATCCTTTGAAACACCCTAAACATAATGGAAAACAAATAAATATGCCAGACAATTTATAGAGTTACATAGCAGTCCATCCTCTTTGCTCACATGTATTTATTTTGCCATTTCTGCTTGAATGTTTTATCCTCTGATGAATGCAGTATTTTCTAATTATTTTGAAGAAGGCCTAACAGAGATAGGATTAATCCATTAAACACGGTCTTGTTCCTGCAACTTTGTTACCTATTTTAGAAATTTAAGTCTTGTTATCACTTCAGTTGATAAACATGTTAATAAGAAATTTGACTGAGAAAAATAAAAGCATAAGAAAGAGATATTCCCTTGACACAATAGAGTCCTCTACAAATGATTTCTTATAACTTTTCTTGGGTGAAAATTCTAACAAGTCTTCACTGATTAAATTTCATGGTCCCCTAATAAACAATCCTATCTTTACTTTGATACAACTAATCACAGAAGCCTAGCCAATGTATTATCTATAAGGATTTTTGTCCTCAGTTGACATTTACTTTTCAGATTGTAAACCAAAAATAAAATTCTAAGCTATTCAACTAACTGAATGGAACCCACCTCTTGGCCAACAAGATTCCCCAGTCTCCACAAAAAAGAAAAACGTTCAGACCCTGACAGGAAGTGGGAGTTGAACCTGCCTCATTATACCCTCCTCCCTTTGTTGCTTCCCTTTTATCCTAACTACTAATGTGAAGGTCCAGAACCCCTGACAATAATACAGCTGCACTAGGTTGCCATTCTTTAAAAGAAAGCTGTTACTTGAGTTCAACAATTGATCAGAACTTTCTGAAATTACAAATTTTATCTTACTTCTCACCATTTTTCTCTTGTACTTAGAGGCAACAGGGTTTACATTTCATTAAGTTTATTCCCACATCCTTGGTGAGATTTGCCCATGATTTCAGACTTTTCCTGGAGAAATAAACCCTATTCCCAATTCAAAATGTGATGGATTTTGAGAATTTTGGATTGGGAAAGACTTATAAATGAATTCTATTTTATTTCATGGGCATGTAGCACAGGATAAAGTGGCAAGAATCTTCAACTGCTATATATTTGCCATGCTTGTGAGAGCTAAAGAAGGAAAGTTTAATGTTTCTCAAAGAGCAAAGACAAACATATTTCAGAGGGCTGAGGATCAGCATCACTTAAAGAACAAACTGAGGAGGCCGGGCGCGGTGGCTCACGCCTGTAATCCCAGCACTTTGGGAGGCCGAGGCGGGTGGATCACGAGGTCAAGAGAAAAAAAAAAAAAAAAAAAAAAAAGAACAAGCTGAGGAACAGGGGATCCCTAACAGAGTCAAGAGACTGAAGGAGGATAGGTTTATGGGAAGGAAGAAGTGATGAATAGTATGAGATGTCATCTAGTGGTCAAGCAAGATGATCTGAAACATTTTTCTTTGTGTTTATGAATATGAGAATTTGGATGACTTTATAGAGAAATTTAAATAGAATGATAAATAGGAAATATAGAACGTCTAAGAAACTCAAATAAGAGAACTTTTAGAAGAAAAAATGCATGTAAAGAGAGATATTTGTTATATAAACTTGAAAGAGCTCTCTGAGAGGATTAGCCACATCATCTTTGTGTGTGTATTGATTGGGGTGGTTTTCTGCTAAAAAACTGAAAATCTGCTAGACAAATTCGAAAAGAGCTGTGCCACTACATCATGTCTTTTTAAACATGTTCTCTACTACTTTAAATTTTTTATAAAAAATTTAAGTAATTTGGCTTGGCACGGTGGCTCAAGCCTGTAATCCCAGCACTTTGGGAGGCCGAGGTGGGCAGATCACAAGGTCAAAAGATTGAGACCATCCTGGCCAACATGGTGAAACCCCGTCTCTACTAAAAATACAAAAATTAACTGGACATGGTGGTGTGCNGAGAGAGAGAGAGAAAGGGTCAGGAACTAGGATTTCTACGCTTAAAAGAAACATATTAAGTTGTAGTTTAGGCAAATGTTTTATCCTGTTTTAGTTTTGTAGCTATACCTCTAGACTATATTTTTACTAGATTTTAGTTTGTTATTTAGTGGCTGTGTTCCTAGAAAGCTAATAATATGTTGAACACAGTCCAAATTTATTATGTACAGCTCCAAAATTCATATTGAAAATTTTGGCCTTTTAAATAATGATTTTCAAATAAGCTTACTCATTGTGTTATGCCAAATGTTGTTATGATTTATGTGTGCTTGTTGATACAGTCATCAAAGATAATTCAAAACACAGCAATCTTTGTTATTTTTCAGGGAGTAACTTCTCCAGCATATTCCTTAAATTGTATAATATTGAAGGAAGAAAAATGGATCATAAAATTTTCCTGATAAGTGATTTTTACTTTAAAAAATGTGATTAAAAAAAACCACTGGTGTTATTTGAAGTAAAAGTAAAGTTAATAGTGAAAATACAATACTATTTTTATTGTAGTGAGGGCTGTTTTTTGTTTATTTTCAAAATGTTTTCTCATAATGACTCTTTCAGGATATTTTAAGCTATTCTATATAAAAGTACAAATTTCTAGGATATAGTACCAGCTTGTTACTAATACAGGCTGAATTGTCATCTTTATTTCCCATTGTAACATTTATGAAAATGTACACATATATGCAACATTATTAGAGTCCTACAAATTCAGTTTAGATATATTTATCTAAAAGGTATCAAAGGGATCTTCACTAATCAAATCACAAAGAGGTTGTAAATTCAAACACAGAAGAAATAGAATATTTCTACTACCTCTTGGAGAGATGTGGGCTTCAGGAATGAAAAACTTAACAGTAGCATCCTTTAAACTGGGGATCTTGACAAGAACTAGAAAACCTAGTAACAAAATCTAGTAAATAAAAATCTATCTAAATAATTATTTTATAAATGTCTTTTAAAACATAATATAAAGATAATAATGGTAAAACGCAATACTTACCTGTGTGTAAAATCCCAGATTTTAAAAATCAAAATGTAGAGTGAAATGAGTGGGTGAGACTAAGTAAAATCATACTTGATTCTTCCTTTTATTTAAATAAAATATAAATGGATAAGTTATTCTTTATGATGTTAACTGGTAAAATCTATTTTTCTTAAAAAAAAAAAAAAAAAGTAATTTTTACAAAAGTTTTACTTGATTTTACATAATTTAAAAATGGTATAAACAGGCCATCATATTTTTATCCTATTTTAATGGGTTTATTATTTAACAAGTTGTTCCTTACACCAACACCTTTATCCAATTTAATGAAATATTTAATAAATTTTCAGTTTAATATATAACTGATTCAATGTATCTAATTATTTGTTGGTTTATGATGATATTAATAAAGCAAAAATCCTAAATAATAATAAAAATGTGTTTCTATCTAGCCATACTTTTTATGTGTACTGTACTTAGAGTTGCAGACAGTGGCAGTTCATAAACTCATTTCAGTGTACCAGTTTTTCTTAACACCTATGAATAATATAATTTTTCCCCTGCTCCCAACTCCAAAAGCTTCCTACTATTTAATTCTATTCATGTGTTATAATCCACACTTATTCCCTCTAATTCTGTTACTTTTGCCTTAAGTTGTAAAAGTGATAACAACATAATTCTAAAACATAACCTAGACCTTAAGTGCTGAAGAGTTTCTTGGCTTCCATTATATGCCTTACCCATACTTCCATATATTAAATTATTTCATAAAGTTAAGGTCTGTACATTCTCGCATAAACATCATTGATGCACAAGGTCTGGAAAGAGAATAGGAGGGGAAACAACTAAGGTAATCTGTGAATTCATTCAATCTGTTTATGGCTGAGCCCACTGAACTTTATTGAGGAAAAGTCATGCACCTTGTAACTAAAGGCTAATCTCCAGAACGAAGAGCCCCAAGTGGTCAGATAGCAAGACTCATCCCTTATCCTCTAAATATATAGATGTTTGCACTGAAGAACATGGGTGAGGAAGTATAATAATTGATGATTTTGAGAAAAATGCACTCTTTTCATGGAAAATTTTCAACATATTGTGATCTAGAAGCAAGTAGAGCAGACAAAGAATTGGATATGTGTTGAGTGAGTACTAGACAGAGATGTATGGACCAAATAGAATGCCAAGTATTTACATTTGGACACTATTGCACCACAAATAAATATATGCAAGATAAGTTACTATGCAAAATTAAAGATGACAGGGTCCTCAAACACCCAGTTTTTAGGTTAAAGGTCAGTGTTATCTCCCATTTTCCAGAGTCATATAGTGCATTCATCAAACGTTATTGATTCTTGGGTGATTAGCCCAGTCATGGAATTTTTCAAGGATGCTTTACATTAAATTTCTATACGATTTAGGCCACAAGTTTGTTCCTATTACTTCCTTACATTTTATATGCAATATAAACAATATTACCTGTTGCTTAATTGTTACTGATGTTTGTCATTATTTCATCTAACATAAATATTTATACAAGTGAAACAAGAAGCTCTGTAATATGGGAACTGAATGAAGCCACTACATGGAGAATGATATGCATTCCTCAGAAACCATGTGTAGTCAGAATTTCCATGTTCCTACAACTTAAACCTTCCTAAAATTTGACTCTGATGACATACTGAAATCCATAATCTTATTGCCACTTCTTTTTTTCCCTTAATTTAAGAAATTGGCATAAAACACAACTCTATTGCTAAAGAAATTTGAGTTTTCTAAAATCCTAGTATAAATAAGATTTTAAAATAAAGCAAAACGAAGAATAATGTATATGGCTTTGGACTTCTATAGGCCTGGATTTCCTGAGAGACTTTATAATCTGTCTCCAAAATCTGGGCTCTGCTACCTATTATAGGCTGACATCTATATAAATAGTGTATACAGACTACTTCTTATTGTTATATCTCCATTTAATAGCCATAAATTATTTTGGAAGCTCAAAGTGTCGAGATTTGAGAGAGCTTAACTGTTCACTGAGAGTAATGACAAGATACAATGCTTAGAAAATTGTGTTTGTTTGTGTGTGTGTGTGTGTGTGTGTGTGTGTGTGTGTATTCTTCACATACATCATAAGAAAATGAATATTTAAGTGGCACTATCATTAATGTTCTAATTCCAACAGATTTCTGGACTTTCAGTATGACCTTTTAGCTTTTGTTCTCTTTAAAGAAAATTCATAGTACAAGACCTGTGGAAAATTTAATTCATTCTCAAATACTCAATTTCCTTATAGTTTCCTGTACTTGTCATTCTCCTGAACACAGACAGTATACTAAGTATAAACAAGGTGATTTCTAAACTTGAAGTAAAGGGAATGATGAGATACTCTTTCACACTGAATATGGGTAGAAATCACCCAGCTCTCAGGATGCTTGAGGAATAGACCACTGGTAGCTGATAAGAACACTGAAGAACTAGGAATTTATCAGATCTTATTTTCACTGCAGATTCTAGTATAACTCCTCATGATGAAAAATACCTATTGTTATCAATTCCTCAAAATTTTTATCTTTATATTTCTAATCTCTGTATATCTGAAATACTTGTTTTAAATGAGAAAAATAATTTTCTTTAAATCTAATCACTCATGTAAAAAGTAGTTTTTCTTGTCTTAGTGATACTCGTTGATTTTCTAGATGCTCCCTAACTTGCTCAGTAGGCATATGGGTCATTCAACAGATACACTCGACTGGCTTTATTTGAAAGGATCTATAAAAGGCACGCACTGCTCAGAGAAGTGCTCTCTGCATCCAACCTCAAAGTAACGTTCCAAAAGAATTAAACCACTGCAGAGCATCTATGCTGCCTAGCTACAAAAAAANGAGAGAGAGAGAGAAAGGGTCAGGAACTAGGATTTCTACGCTTAAAAGAAACATATTAAGTTGTAGTTTAGGCAAATGTTTTATCCTGTTTTAGTTTTGTAGCTATACCTCTAGACTATATTTTTACTAGATTTTAGTTTGTTATTTAGTGGCTGTGTTCCTAGAAAGCTAATAATATGTTGAACACAGTCCAAATTTATTATGTACAGCTCCAAAATTCATATTGAAAATTTTGGCCTTTTAAATAATGATTTTCAAATAAGCTTACTCATTGTGTTATGCCAAATGTTGTTATGATTTATGTGTGCTTGTTGATACAGTCATCAAAGATAATTCAAAACACAGCAATCTTTGTTATTTTTCAGGGAGTAACTTCTCCAGCATATTCCTTAAATTGTATAATATTGAAGGAAGAAAAATGGATCATAAAATTTTCCTGATAAGTGATTTTTACTTTAAAAAATGTGATTAAAAAAAACCACTGGTGTTATTTGAAGTAAAAGTAAAGTTAATAGTGAAAATACAATACTATTTTTATTGTAGTGAGGGCTGTTTTTTGTTTATTTTCAAAATGTTTTCTCATAATGACTCTTTCAGGATATTTTAAGCTATTCTATATAAAAGTACAAATTTCTAGGATATAGTACCAGCTTGTTACTAATACAGGCTGAATTGTCATCTTTATTTCCCATTGTAACATTTATGAAAATGTACACATATATGCAACATTATTAGAGTCCTACAAATTCAGTTTAGATATATTTATCTAAAAGGTATCAAAGGGATCTTCACTAATCAAATCACAAAGAGGTTGTAAATTCAAACACAGAAGAAATAGAATATTTCTACTACCTCTTGGAGAGATGTGGGCTTCAGGAATGAAAAACTTAACAGTAGCATCCTTTAAACTGGGGATCTTGACAAGAACTATAAAACCTAGTAACAAAATCTAGTAAATAAAAATCTATCTAAATAATTATTTTATAAATGTCTTTTAAAACATAATATAAAGATAATAATGGTAAAACGCAATACTTACCTGTGTGTAAAATCCCAGATTTTAAAAATCAAAATGTAGAGTGAAATGAGTGGGTGAGACTAAGTAAAATCATACTTGATTCTTCCTTTTATTTAAATAAAATATAAATGGATAAGTTATTCTTTATGATGTTAACTGGTAAAATCTATTTTTCTTAAAAAAAAAAAAAAAAAAAAAAAAAAAAAAAAAAAAAAAATAGCAAAAAAAAAAAAAAAAAAAAAAAAAAAGCCAACAACTAAGCATAAAGAGACAAGAGTGTTTTCTGAATAATTAGAGGAATAAAACCAAAAATAGTTTATAGAGGAAAAAGTCAAAACAGAGTAAAAATCAACAACTAAAAATCAGAAGGAATCTAGAAAATGTCCACTTTAATCATAAAATAAATGTTTAAATACATAAATATAAAAATGTAGACTATACACATATAAATATGTGGATAAAAACACATACAAAACTTAGCTTTGATTTAAGAATAAAATCATGGTAGATTTTCTTGGGGAAAATGCAGTTAAAAAGTTAAACCTCAAAAATATATAGAAAAAGGCAAAATTTGAGAGCTTTGTAAATATACTTTTTCAAGGATAATTTTATTAATTTGTGGCTTTAGTTTGAAAATTGTTAATGCAAAAATTAGGAGAGGTCTTTGGTAAAAATATTGAAATTTTTTTCATTATGAGTGCTCTACTACAAAATGTAGTGTCAGAGACCATAGGGTCAAGCTTTTGTAGGTACAACAAAAACAATTTGTTTAAAACTGCACAACTAAATGGAAACTGAACAATCTGCTCCTGAATGACTATTGGGTAAATAACAAAATTAAGGCAGAAATAAATAGGTTATTTGAAACCAATGAGAACAAAGACACAATGTACCAGAATCTCTGGGACACAGCTAAAGCAGTGTTTACAGGGAAATTCATAGCACTAAATGCCTACATAAGAAAGAGGAAAAGATCTAAAATCAATAATCTAACATCACAAATAAAAGAAGTATAGAAGCAAGAGCAAACAATTTCAAAAGCTAACAGAAGACAAGAAATAACAAAGATCAGAGCAGAACTGAAGGAGATAGAGACACGAAAAATCCTTCAAAAAAATCAATGCATCCTGGAGCTGGTTTTTTGAAAACATTAACAAAATAGATGAACTGCCAACTAGACAAATACAGAAGAAAAGAGAGAAGAATCTAATAAAAATAATAAAAAATGATAAAGGGGATATCACCACTGATCCCACAGAAATACAAACTACCATCAGAGAATACTATAAACACTTCTATGAAAGCAAACTAGAAAATCTAGAAGAAATGGACAAATTCCTGGACACACACGCCCTCCAAAGACTAAACCAGGAAGAAGTCACATCCCTGAATAGACCAATAACAAGACCTGAAATTGAAGCAGCAATTAATAGCCTGCCAACCAAAAAACGCCCAAGACCAGATGGATTCACAGCTGAATTCTGCCAGAAGTAAAAAGAGAAACTGATACCATTCTTCCTGAAACTATTCCAAACAATAGAAAAAGAGGGACTCCTCCCTAATTCATTTTATGAGGCTAGAATCATCCTGATATCAAAACCTGGCAGACAGACAACAACAGAAAAATTTCAGGCCAATATCCCTGATGAACATCAATGCAAAAATCCTCAATAAAATACTGGCAAACAGAATCCAGCAGCACATCAAAAAGCTTATCCACCATGATGAAGACAGCTTCATCCCTGGGATACAAGGCTGGTTCAACCAGGCTGGTTCAAAACTCTGAATTGAAGAGGGTGATAAACATAACTGGAAATGAAGAACATAAGGTCAGAGTTCAAAACTATCATAGTATAGTAGAAAAAACACCAGTCTGCAAGTTAGGAGAATTTAGGGAGATTCTCTTAGAAGAATTTTGGTACAATTAAGCATAGGACAAATCCTTTTACTCTTGACTTTCTCAGATCTCATATTCCAAAATTGCACAGTACCATGTAGCTCCAATGTATTGAACTTAGTCAAAAGTTAAAGTTTTCCAGTGCATATCACCATAAGAAAACTGTATACACTTTTGAAGGTATTCTGTTATGTAGTAATAAATACAGCTTAAGAAAGTGCTATAATCATTAATTTGCAGGGAATTTATAGTTAAAATACATATTTGTTAATGTATGTTTGAAAACACATTATAATAACAATATTGATTGGACTTGTGGTTCACTGTTATTTTGTAAAAATAATAAAGAATTAAATATAATAAAAAGTTATTACATATAATAAAGGCTAACAAGAAAAGAGATTTTACAATTGATAATAAATAAACTATTGCAGAAAGCACAAGTTGGCAAACTATGGCCCAAAACCCAAATCAAGACTACTTCCTGTTTTTGAAATAAAGTTTTATGTGAACATAAACACATTCATTATGTATTATCTATGGTTGATTTCACCCTGCAGAGATACAATCGGGTAGTTGCCACAGAGAATATATGGCCCACAATGCTTAAAATATTTACTATCTAGCCTTTTATTGAAAAAGTTTGTCAACATCTGATAGAGGAATTTCAAGATAAAAAATGCTAACTAATGCCATACTAAAGATACAACCCAAATTAACTAAATTTTATTTTGGAAAGAGTTTTTGGACTTCATAAAAACTAAGTAAATAAACCTTTTATGATGTAAAGGACAGAAGGATCTTAATATAGTTTTAAATATCACAAATTTGAATCCCTAGGAGCTGGTTTTTTGAAAAGATCAACAAAATAGATAGACTGCTGGCCAGACTAATAAAGAAGAAAAGAGAGAAGAATCTAATAGATACAATAAAAAGCGATAAAGGCGATATCACCAATGATCCCATAGAAATACAAGCTACCACCAGAGAATACTATAGACACCTGTATGCAAATAAAACAGAAAATCTAGAAGAAATGGATAAATTCCTGGACACTTACACCTTACCAAGACTAAACCAGGAAAATGCTGAATCCCTGAATAGACAAATAACAAGATCTGAAACTGAGGCACCAATTAATAGCCTACCAAACAAAAAAAAAAGTCCAGGACAAGACGGAATCACAACTGAATTCTACCAGAGGACAAAAACAAGCTGGTACCATTCCTTCTGAAACTATTCCAAAGAATACAAAAAGAGGGAATCCTCCCTAACTCATTTTATGAGGCCAACATCATCCTGATACCAAAACCTGGCAGAGGAACAACAGAAAAAGAAAATGTTGGGCCAATATTCCTGATGAAAATCAACGCAAAAATCCTCAATAAAATACTGGCAAACCGAATCCAACAGCACATCAAAAAGCTTATCCATCATGATCAAGTTGGTTTCATCCATGGGATGAAAAGCTGGTTCACATATGCAAATCAATAAAGATAATGCATCACATAAACAGACCCAAAGACAAAAACAACATGATTATCTCAATAGTTGCAGAGAAGGCCTTCGATACAGTTCGACACCCCTTCGTGCTACAACCCCCCAATAAACTAGTTATTGATGAAACATATCTCAAAATAATGAGAGCTATTTATGACAAACCCACAGCCAATATTATGCTGAATAGGCAAAAGCTAAAAGCATTCACTTTGAAAACCAGCACAAGAAAAGGATGCTCTCTCTCACCATTCCTATTCAACACAGTATTGGAAGTTCTGCCCAGAGCAATCAGGCAAGAGAAAGAAATAAAGCTCAGATAGATAAAGAGGAAGTCAAATGTCTCTATGCGAAGACAACATGACTATATTTAGAAGACTCCATTGTATCAGCCCAAAATCTCCTTAAGCTGATAAACAACTTCAGCAAAGTCTCAGGATACAAAATCAATGTGCAAAACACAAGCATTCCTATACAGGAATAACAGAGAGACAGAGGGCCAAATCATGAGGGAACTCCCATTCACAATTGCTACAAAGAGAAGTAAATACCTAGGAATACAACTTACAAGGGATGTGAAGGACCTGTTCAAGGAGAACTACAAACTGCTGTTGAAGGAAATAAGAGAGAACACAAACAATTGGAAAAACATTCCATCCTCATGGTTAGGAATAATCAATATCATGAAAATGGCAATACTGCCCAAAGTAATCTATAGATTCAATTCTATCCCCATTGAACTACCATTGACCTTCTTAAAAAAAAAAAAAAAAAACACTTTTAATTTCATATGGAACCAAAAAGGAGCCCATTAGCCAAGACAGTTCTAAGCAAAAAAGACAAAGCTGGAGACATTATGCTACCTGATTTCAAACTATACTACAAGGCTACAGTAATCAAAACAGCAAGGTACTGGTGCCAAAACAGATATATAAACCAATGGAACAGAACAGAGGTCTCAGAAATAATGCAACATACCTACAACTATCTGATCTTTGACAAACCTGACAAAAACAAGCAATATGGAAAGGATTCCCTATTTAATAAATGGTATTCGGAAAACTGCCTAGCCATATGCAGAAAGCTCAAACTGGATCAGTTCCCTACACCTTATGCAAAAATTAACTCAAGATGAATTAAAGATTTAAACATAAGACGTAAAGCCATGAAAACCCTGGAAGAAAACCTAGGCAGTACCAATCAGAATATAGGCATAGGCAAAGACTTAATGACTAAACACCAAAAGCAATGGCAACAAAAGCCAAAATAGACAAATGGGATCTAATTAAACTTAAGAGCTTCTGCACAGCAAAATAAACTAACATTAGAGTGAACTGGCTACCTACAGGATAGGAAAAAATTTTTGCAGTCTGCCCATCTGACAAAGGGCTAATATGCAGAATCTATAATGAACTTAAACAAATTTACAGGAAAAAAAATACCCCATCAAAAAGTAGGCAAACGATATAAACAGACAATTCTCAAAAGCAGACATTTATGCAGCCAAGAAACGTATGAAAAATGCTCATCATCCCTGATCATCAGAGAAATGCAAATCAAAACCACACTGAGTTACCATCTTGCACCAGTTAGAATGGTGATCATTAAACAGTCAGGAGACAACAGATGCTGGAGAGGATGCGAAGAAATAGGAATGCTTTTACACTGTTAGTGGGAGTGTAAATTGTTTCAGCCATTGTAGAAGACAGTGTGGAGATTCCTCAAGGATCTAGAACTAGAAACACCATTGACTCGGCAATCTCATTACTGGATATATAACCAAAGAGTTATAAATCGTTCTATTATAAAGACACATGAACACATATGTTTATTGTGGCACT
This sequence comes from Cebus imitator, assembly GCF_001604975.1. NCBI lineage: Eukaryota > Metazoa > Chordata > Mammalia > Primates > Cebidae > Cebus > Cebus imitator. The sequence continues at coordinate 11,765,062 of NW_016107391.1, read as the reverse complement.
GGTCACAATAGCAAAGACTTGGGACCAACCCAAATGTCCATCAATGATAGACTGGATAAAGAAAATGTGGCACATATATACCCTGGAATACCATGCAGCCATAAAAAGGATGAGTTCACGTCCTTTACAGGGACATGGATGAGGTTGGAAACCATCATTCTCAGCAAGCTAACAGAAGAGCAGAAAACCAAACACTGTATGTTCTCACTCATAAGTGGGATTTGAACAATGAGAACACATGGACACAAAGAGGGGAACATCACACACTGGGGACTGTTGGCGGGTGGGGGGGTAGGGGAGGGGACAGCATTAGGAGAACTACCTAATGTAAAAGACAGGGTGATGGATGCAGCCAACCACCATGGCATGTGTTTATCTGTGCAACAAACCTGCATGTTTTGCACATGTACCCCAGAACTTAAAGTACAATTTTAAAAAGTTTTTAAATATAATTCACTGTACTCCACATTTAGAACAAAAGGTTATATCTTACTCTAATTAAAAGTCAGGATATTTTACATCATTAATGGTATTCATAATTTAATACACATGGGACGCGTTTGGTGCACTTCTGAAATGTGCCATAACCATTGATTGAAACAAAAGTGTATTCTTTGATTTACAAAGTCTTCACTGGTATTTCTTCTTCCATATAAAAGCCTTTCACTCAGACAGAGCCCTAGTATTTTCAGTGACTAGCCTGGCAAGCAGTATGTGCCCTATAAGTTAAATAAATAAATTTCTTCTGGAAAAAATATTTGTAAACTTTGTCTTTTGTTACCTATTGGATTATGAAAGGAAGATTTTGGTTGTTCATTTTTCTGTAGACATTTGCAGGTAAATAAAAACAGGCCATGGAAATGATATTAATCATAAGCACACAATTTCCAGAACTGCCTTTCACTTGAAGATAATGAAACAGTCATGGCTGGTTAGATTCTGATTTACTTTAAGTTTCTATAGCTGATATCTCCACTTAAATAAATTTGTAAGTCTCTTCCTTAGATACTGAATTTATCCAGAAACAGTCTTTCTTTCCATGACTTTAAATGAATATTGATTTTTTTTAGCTTTAAAAGCCATCAATTGAGTTTTAAAACGTATCAGTAATTATTATGAGAATTAAATAGTGCAAGCAAATTTACCCACTATAATTAATCTACTTGAGACACCAATGATCACAATTTTTTTAACATAAAATTTTATTCCTTTCTATAATTGGTCCAGTGGCATTTCAGTAGGAAGAAGTACAATAAGAAGAGTGCAGCTATCTCCATCCATATAGAGCTGATTATAATATAGAAGTCCTATAACTGGTCATTTCCTTTCAGAAGCTTATTAATATGGTTCGGCTCTGTCCTCACCCAAATGTCATCTTAAATTATGTCTCCAATAATTCCCATGCATCATGGGTAGGACCCAGAGGGAGACAACTGAATCATGGGGGTGGGTGTTTCCCATGCTGTTTTTGTGACAGTGAAAAAGTCACATAAGATCTGATGGTTTTATAAAAGGGAGTTCCACTGAACAAGCTCTCTTTGCATGCCTCTATGTAAGATGTGACTTTGCTCCTCCTTTGCCTTCCACCATAATTGTGAGGTCTCCTCAGCCATGTGGAACTGTGAGTCAATTAAACCTCTTTCCTTTATAAATTACCCAGTCTTGGGTATGTCTTTATTAGCAGAATGAGAACAAACTAATACAGTAAATTTGTACCAGTAGAGTAGGGTGCTGCTGTGAAGATACCCCAAAATGGGGAAGTGACTTTGGAACTGGGTAACAGACAGAAGCTGGAGCACTTTGGAGGGCTCAGAAGAAGACAGGAAGATGTGGACAAGTTTGGAACTTCCTCAAGACTTGTTGAATGGCTTTCACCTAAGACATTTCACCAGTGGCTTATCACTATGCTTACAGTGATATAGACAATAAAATCCAAGCTGAGGCTGTCTCAGATGGAGATGAGGAACAGGAGTAAAGATTACTCTTGCTATGCAAAGTGACTGTCAGCATTTTGCCCCCACCCTAGAGATCTGTGAACTTTAAACCTGAAAGCAATGATTTAGGGTATCTGGTAGAAGAAATTTCTAAAAAGCAAAGCAATCAAGAGGTGACAGAGCATAAAAGCTAGGAATATTTGCAGCATGATGTGGCAATAGAAAAGACAAACCTATTTTCTGGGGAGAAATTCAAGCCAGCTGCAGAAATTTGCATAAGTAAGGAGAAGCTGAATGTTAATCACAATGGGGAAAATATCTCCAGGGCATGTCAAAGACCTTAACAGCAGCCCCTCCCATCACAGGCCTGGAGGTCTAAGAGGCAAATTGTTTTCATGGATGGGGCCCAGGGCCCTCCTGCTCTTAGCAGCCTTGGGACATGTTGCCCTACATGCCAACTGCTTCAACTCCAGCTGTGGCTAAAATGGGCCAATGTACAACTCAGGCCGTTACTTTAGAGGGTACAAGCTCCAAGCCTTGGCAGTTTACATGTGGTGTTGGGCCTGTGGGTACACAGAAGTCAAGAATTGATGTTTGGTAACCTTGGCCTAGATTTCAGAGGACGTATGGAAATATTTGGATGTCCATGCAGAAGTTTGCTTAAGGGGTAGGGCCCTCTGGAGAACCTCTGCTAGGGGAGAGTGGAAGGGAAATGTGGGGTGGGAGTCCCAACACAAAGTCCCCACTTGGGCACTGCCTAGTGGAGCTAAAAAAAGGGTCACCATCCTCCAGACCCCAGAATGGTAGATCCAACAGCTTGTGCCACGTGCCTAGAAAAGCCACAGACACTTAATGCCAGACCATGAAAGCAACCAGGATGGGAGTTGTGCCCTGCAAAGCCACAGGGGTGGAGCTTCCCAAGGCCATTGGAGCCCACTTCCCTGCATCAGCATGACCTGGATGTGAGACATGGAGTCAAACGAGGTCATTTTGGAGATTTAATCTTTAATGACTGCCTATTGGATTTTGGACTCACATGACATGTAGCCTCTTTGTTTTGGTCAATTTCTCCCATTTGGAATGGGTGTATTTACCCAATGTCTGTACCCCCATTGTATGTGGGAAGTAACTAACTTGCTTTTGATTTTACTGGCTCATATGAAGAAGGGACTTGCCTTGTTTTAAATGGGACTTTGGACTGGGGGTTTTGAGTTAATCGACTTTCGAGTTAAGACTTTCGGGGACTGTTGGGAAGATATGATTTGTTTTCAAATGTAAGAACATGACATTTGGGAGCGGCCAGGGACAGAATGATATGGTATGGCCATGTCCCCACCCAAATCTCATCTTGATTGTAGCACCCATAAATCTCACATGTCCTGGGAGGGATCCAGAATTATGGGGGCAGGTATTTCCCTGTGTTAGTCTCATGATAGTGAATAAGTCTCACAAGATCTGATGGTTATATAAAGGGGAGTTCCCCTACATACACTCTTTCCTTGCCACCATTTAAGATATGATTTTTTTCCTCCTTCACCTTCTGCCATGATTGTGAGGCCTCCCCACATGTGGAAGTGTGAGTCAATTAAACCTCTTTGCTTTGTAAATTACTCAGTCTCAGGTATGTCTTTACTAGAAATGTGAGAACAGACTAATACAATGATAGAAGAAAAGAAGAATGAAGGCAGTGTTTTGGCTCCTTAAACATCATTTACAAATCAGGAAGTAAAAAATATGATTATTTTTCTTCTTACCCAAATGTTTTAACATTTGAAAATTTTAAGGAAAAATTAGACAGTACCTGAGGAATATGTCATTATCATTGCCATTTTAAATAAAATAAAATATATTGTTAATTTCACCTTTTCATATACTCTTTGTTATTGATATTTTAAAATATTTGCCCCTCTTTTTTCCTGTGAATAAGATTTTCTTGCCTTTTCATTTATTTAGCCATAGAAATTGGTTTAAGTCCATAAAGTATACACTGTAAAGGGCTTTTATTCCAAAATGTACTTGAAATTGCAAGTGACAGGTGCAACTATCAGACTCTCTGATAAAACCATGGAGAAATTTAAAGAGACAGCTCCTATAAGGTCTCGGCTACACAAAAGAGTTTCTAAAAAGTTTAATGGAATTGTCTCATAGCTCTTTGCCTTTTAAGCCCAAAGTAGAAATAAATCTTGATTGAAGATACACATAGTTGTGGCTTTTGTCTAACAGAGTGGTTTATAATCTTATATGCAAGAATTCCATGCAATTTTTAAAGGATTGGTGCCATTTTGGACTGAAAGAATAGCAATTGTGCAAAATGAAAAGAGGACTACTCCGCTAAATTTCTATGGGTAGAAAGCAGTGTGAAGAACTACTCAGATGCAAATATTTGCATTTTTCATAGAAGAGCAGTGACTCACAGGATAGGACCAAGATTACAGAAGGCAGAGCCAAAAGCCCTAGAGAACTATTCTCAGGGAGCCACATGAGTTCTAATCAACAACATTTCATGCTCCCAGAGCATGGAGAATAGGTCGGTATAATAGATGCAGGCTTTTGGTAAATTCAGTATGCAATTATAATTCAAAAAAGTAAACACTTATTAAGTTAGAAATAAATGAGAACTGCCAAGGCCTACCAAAGAATTTCCATAAAAATCTAGAGCAACATCTTAAATATGGGAACAATGGGAACAATTACTTAAAAATAAGGAACAAGTTCATGATATACACTACCACCACATCTATTCTATTTTATTGGCAGTCTTAAGTAGTATAAGAGAAAACAAAAAAAGCAGTTAAGGCTATAAGGAAAGCAAAATTATTAGAGAAAATTTTTATCATTTACATAGAAAATGCAAAAGAATACATAAATCTTACAAAAGAACAGAATATAAAAAGTCAATAGTATTTGAATACATCAGAAACAAACACCTGGAAAAGAAAAATAAAGAAATCATTTTCAATAATTCAAATACAGTACTATTTATAATAATAAATAATAAATCTATCATAAGATATATAAAATATCTACAGGTAAATTAGAAAACTTTTAGAGCTATTGAAAATAATTTTAAAATGCAGAGATACCATATTTATAAAGAGAAAAACCTTATATTACATAAAAATCAATTTTCCCTAAATGGACCTCCAGATTTAATATAATTTTAATAGAAATGTATGTTTTTTTAATGAAACTTGTTCAGACTGTTATAAAATTTATATAAAAGAATAAAAAGAGCTAATAAATATCCTGGACTCATCTGAATAAGTGAAGGATGAGTAATTTGTCCTATTAAATACCATAAAACTGTAATAATGTAAAAAGTATGTTATAGGATCAGGGATATAAAATATGGCTTATCTGATAAACGTGTTAAAAAATATCCAAACATTTATGGAACATTGTTATATGACAGAGATAGTATGCCAGATGGCTGGGTAAAGTTGAAATTGTTTAATAAATAGAGAAGTTGAAATTATTAGAGACTAAGAAACATAGCTAGCCAAGTGAATAAAGACAAAATTAAGTCTCTACCTCATAGAATATAAAAATAGATTCCAGAGGTATTAAGGACTTAAGCTTCTAAGTAGAAAATAGAGGTAAATACCTTTTGGACTTTAGAGTGAGAAAAGTTTCTTAAATAAGTAAAAACCACATTGACTGTACAAGAAAAAAAAGGTAAATTTGCATTAAAATTAACAACATTAGTTCATCAAAACACTAGGTCAAATTGGGAGGTGATATCTGTATTACAGACAACTGCCAAAGCATTGGTATGGAGAATAAATAAAGTGCTTCTACCGGTCAATAAGAAAAGCAAAGTAAAAATTAAACAGAAAATGGTTGAAAGTTATAAATGGTAATTTTAAAAATAAGATCTATGAATGGCAATAAGCATATAACGAAACAGAATTATTAATGATGCAAAAATAAAAATCAGAATTGCTGAGATACCACTTACTTTCATTTGTTTAAAAATAAAAAGAAGGAATTAGACAATAAGAAGTAACCAGAGGATCTTTACACATTGCTGAAGGAAGTGCAAACTGGTGCATTCACTTCAAAAATCAGTTTAGCATTTTTTCCTAAACCAGAACATGGCGAAGAAACTTGATTTCTAAATATAATATCAAGAAAAACCACCCCGTATGTACAACAAAAGATACAAAAATATTCACAGCAGCACTGTTCACAGTAGCAAAAACATAAAAATCACTTAAACACTGATGAATAAATTAGGGTATATCACACAATAGAATATTAGAAAATAGTAAAAGTAGAAGTTCTAAGCAATCATATAAATGAGTTTTGGGAAAATATTAAGTTAAGAAAATCCCCAAATATACTTCAATACGGTTTAAAATCAGGTAAATATATGCTTGTTCACAGAGTATCTAAATGCTATAAGAAATTACTAAAGGAATGACAAACATAGAATCAGAATAAAGTTTGTTTAGACTGAGGAGGGTATGGAAATGGAATATAGAATAAATTTTAAAATTATTTTTAAAAAGAGGGAAATACTTTACATTGCCTGACATTTCATCCTTTGAGAGTATGCCTTACAGTGAACAAGACATAGGCCGTTACAAAAAAGGGGGACGGTATTCTCTTATGGATATTGGTTTCCAAGAACCTCCCATGATGTGAGAATCCAGCCAAACAGAATGTGATTCTAGTATATAAAAAATTAGTAATTAGTAGATTCTTATGTTGTGGCACCTTAACTCAAAACAAGCACCTTTTCTGAAACTCATCTGGAGGGCCAGCCACAAGACACCTATATACCCCCAGTTCCCCACCAGTGGTCCCTGGTTTATTAGGAACTGGGCTGCACAGCAGGAGGAGAGTGACATGCCAGCATTATCACCTGAGCTCCACCTCCTGTCAGACCAACAGTGGCAGTAGATATTCAAAAGAGTGTGAACTCTATTGTGAACTGTGCATGCAAAGGATCTAGGTTGTGCACTCCCTATGAGAATTTAATGCTTGATGATCTGAGGTGGAACAGTTTCATCCTAAAACCATCCCACAACCCTGTCCGTGTAAAAATGGTCTTCCATGAAAATGGTCCCTGGTGCCAAAAACATTGGGGACTACTGCCCTACAGGAAGCATTAAACTTATTGTGTGATGGCATCTCATCCAACAGGACAGTTTCCTAAGATATATTTGGTGGTAATTTTTTTACTTAAAGTTTTCTTCTTATTAAATTATTAACAAATATGCTCACATTATATTCTAACTTTGTATACATTAACAATTTTGCATTAAATCATTCTAATTTTCTTTACCAAATGTATTTAATTAACTTGAAATGAATTATAATTTTATTTATAAGAAGAGATATCTGTAAGTGATTTTGCCCTACTGACTTGCCCTGCTGCTTCTTCTTTTTTTTTTTTTTAATACATATTTTATTGCATTTTAGGTTTGGGGGTATATGTGAAAAGCATGCAAAATTGTTGCATAGGTACATACACGGCAATGTGGTTTGCTGCCTTTCTCCCCATCACCTATATCTGGCATTTCTCCCCATGTTATTCCTCCACAACTCCCCACCCCCCAATGTCTCTCCCCTAGTTTCCCCACCCAGACCTCAGTGTGTGATGCTCCCCTCCCTGCGTCCATGTGATCTCATTTTTCAACACCTGCCTATGAATGAGAACATGTAGTGTTTGATTTTCTGTTCTTGTGTCAGTTTGCTGAGAATGATGGTTTCCAGGTTCATCCATGTCCCTAAAAAGGACATGAACTCATCGTTTTTTATGACTGCATAGTATTCCATGGTGTCTGTGTGCCACATTTTCCCTGTCCAGTCTATCATCGATGGGCATTTGGGTTGGTTCCAAGTCCTTGCTATTGTAAACAGTGCCACAATGAACATTCGTGTGCATGTGTCCTTATAACAGAACGATTTCTAATCCTTTGGATATATACCCAATAATGGGATTGCTGGGTCAAAAGGAATTTCAATTTCTAGGTCCTTGAGGAATCGCCACACTGTCTTCCACAATGGTTGAACTAATTTACACTCCCACCAACAGTGTAAAAGTGTTCCTATTTCTCCACATCCTCTCCAGCATCTGTTGTTTCCAGATTTGTTAATGATCGCCATTCTAACTGGTGTGAGATGGTATCCCAATGTAGTTTTCATTTGCATTTCTCTAATGACCAATGACAATGGTATCTTTTCATATGTTTGTTGGCCTCATATATGTCTTCTTTTGTAAAGTGTCTGTTCATACCCTTTGCTCACTTTTGAATAGGCTTCTTTGTTTTTTTTCCTGTAAATCTGTTTTACTTCTTCCTGAATTAGGCTTCGGAAGATGCAAGTGTCCAGGAATTTATCCATTTCTTCCAGGTTTACTGGTTTATGTGCATAGAGTTGTTTGCAGTAATCTCTGATGATGGTTTGTATTTCTGTGGAATCTGTGGTGATATCCCCTTTATCATTTTTTATTGCATCTATTTGACTATTCTATCTTTTCTTTTCTATTAATCTGGCTAGTGGTCTATTTTGTTGATCTTTATAAAAAACCAGCTCCTGGATATATTAATTTTTTTAAAGGGATTTTTGTGTCTCTATCTCCTTCAGTTCTGTGTCTCTATCTCCTTCAGTTCTGCTCTGATCTCAGTTATTTCTTGTCTTCTGCTAGGTTTTGAGTTTTTTTGATCTTCTTCCTCTAGCTCTTTCAATTTTGATGATAGGGTGTTGATTTTAGACCTTTCCTTGCTTCTCATGTGGGCACTGATTGTTACATATTTTCCTCTAGAAACTGCTTTAAATCTGTCCCAGAGATTCTGGTACATTATGTCTTTGTTTTAATTGGTTTCAAGGAACATCTTTACTTCTGTCTTCATTTCATTGTTTATCTAGTCAACATTCAGCAGTCAGTTGTTCAGTTTCCATGAAGCTGTGCAGTTCTGAGTTGGTTTCT
>NW_016107391.1:11714262-11755646 GCF_001604975.1 Cebus imitator | reverse complement strand
TTTTTTGCTCTCCACTTGCTTGGTAAATATTCCTCCATCCCTTTATTTTGAGCCTATATATATCCTTGCATGTGAGATGGAATTCCTGGATAGAGAAAGGGAACACTGCTTGGTTTTGGCTTTTTATTCAATTTACCAGTCTGTGTCTTTTGATTGGGGCATTTAGCCCATTTACATTTAGGGTTAATATTGTTATGTGTGAATTTGATCCTACCATTTTGATTCCAGCTGGTTGTTTTCCCTGTTACTTGATACAGTTTCTTCATTGTGTCGATGCTTTTTACCATTTGGTACATTTTTGGAGCGGCTGGTACTGGTTGTTCCTTTGTGTGTTTAGTGATTCTTTCAGGAGCTCTTGTAAAGCAGGCCTGGTGCTGATGAAATCTCTAAGTAACTGCTTGTTCATAAAAGAGTTTCTTTCTCCTTCGCTTATGAAACTTAGTTTGACTGGATATGAAATCCTAGGTTGAAAGTTCTTTTCTTTAAGGATGCTGAATATTAGTACCCACTCTCTTCTGGCTTGTAGGATTTCTGCTGAGAGATTCACCGTGAATCTAATGGGCTTCTCTTTGTGGGTGACTTGACCTTCATCTTTGGCTGCCCTTAGCATTTCCTCCTTCATTTCAACCCTGGTGAATCTGAAGTTTATGTGCCTTGGGGTTGCTCTTCTTGAGGAATATTTTTGAGGTGTTCTCTGTATTTCCTGGACTTGAATACTGGCCTGCCTTACTAGGTTAGGGAAGTTCTCCTGCATAATATCCTGAAGAGTGTTTTCCAGCTTGGATTCATTCTCCCCGTCACATTCAGGTACACCTATCAAACGTAGATTATGTCTTTTCACATAATCCCATATTTCTTGGAGGCTTTGTTCATTTCTTTTTACTCTTTTTTCTCTAATCTTGCCTTCTCATTTTATTTCATTGAATTGATCTTCAACCTCTTTCTTCTGCTTGGTCAATTCAGCTATTGAAACTTGTGTATGCTTCACAAAGTTCTCATGTTGTGCTTTTCAGCTCCATCAATTCATTTATGTTACTCTCTGAGCTGTTTATTCTCATTAGCATTTCCTCAAACTTTTTTTGAAAGTTCTTAGTTTCTTTGCATTGGGTTAGAACATGTTCTTTTAGTCCAGAGAAGTTTGTTATTACCCACTTTCTGAAGCCTGTTTCTGTCAATTCATCAGACTCATTCTCCATCCAGCCTTGTTCCCTTGCTGGTGAGGAACTATGATCCCTTGTAGGAGGAGAGTCATTCTCATTTTGGGTGTTTTCATCCTTTTTGCGCTGGTTTCTTCCCATCTTTGTGTATTTATTTACCTTTGGTCTTTGTAGTTGGTGGTTTTCAGATGGGGTGTCTGAGTGGATGTCCTGCTTGTTGATGATGAAGTTATTTCTTTCTGTTTCTTAGTTTTCCTTCTAATAGTCACACCCCTTTGCTGTAGGACTGCTGGAGGTCCACTCCAGACTCTGCTTGCCTGCAGCTCACCTGCAGCAGCTGCAGAACAGTAAGGGTTGCTGCCAGTTTCTTATTTTGGTAGCTTTGTCCCAGAAGGATACCTGCCAGATGTCAGTTTAAGCTCTCCTTTATGAGGTTATTCCTTGGATATATGGGGGTCAGGGAGCTGCTTGAGGAGACAGTCTGTCCTTTACAGGAGCTCAAGTGCTGAGCTGTGAGCTCTGTTGTTCCATTCAGAGCTGCTGGGTGGGTGCGTTTAAGTCTGCCAGAGCAAAACTCATAAATACCTTTTTTTCCCAGGTGCACTGTCCTGGGAAGGTAGGGCTTTATTTATAAGTTTCTGTCTTGCTGTTGCCTTTTTTCAGGAATACCGTGCCCAGTGAGGAGGCAGCCTAGTCACAGGCTGCCAGCAGAGGCATTGCTGAGCTGTTGTGGGATCCACCCAGCTGCCATGTGAAATTCCCTGCCGTCCTGTTTATAGGAGTATAGTTTGAACTGCCTCAGCAATGATAGCCTGCCTCTGTAATGGCGGACTGCCTCGGCAATGGTGGGCTGCCTCGGTAATGGTGGACCACCTCAGCAATGGTGGACTACCTCGGTAGTGTTGGACTGCCTCCGTAATGGCAGATGCCCCTCCTCCACAGAGCTGGACCATCCCAGGTTCAGCTGTGCTTGCTGTGAAACTCTCAATCCAGAGTGTTTCAGATTGCTGGTCTTTGTGGGAGTGGGACCTGCCATGCCTGATCACCTGGCTCCCTGCCTCAGACCCCTTTTTTTTTTTTCAGTTGAACAGGAGACTCTGTCTCCCAGGTGTTCCCATCACTAGTTGAAATGGCGCCCGTATTTGTGTGAATTCTTGTGCCGATACCTGCTGTGCCAGTTGAAACAGCTGTGCTGGGGGCTCATGGCGCTTTTTCTCCCAGGAATCTCCCCGCCTGGCTCCATGTTTCAGTCCCCTTTTTTTCAGTTGAACAGGCGACTCTGTCTCCCAGGTGTTCCAGTTGCCAGTTGAAAAGGTGCCCAGATTTGTGTGAGATTTTCTGCAGAGACCTGCTGCACCTTCAGCCACACTGGAGGCACTTTTCCACCGAGGAATCTCCTGGCCTGGCTCCAGTTTTCTGTCCCCTTTTTATCACTTGAATGGGTGAGTCTATCTCCCAGGCATTCCAGTCACCTGTTGAAAAGGTGCCTGGATTTGTGTGAGATTTTGTGTGGAGACCCACTGTGCCAGCTGAAACAGCTGCAGTGGAGACTCGTGTTGCTTTTTCACCCAGGAGTCTCCTGGCCTGGCTCCCTATCTCAGTCCGCTTTTTATCAGTTGAATAGGCAACTCTGTCTGCCAGGCACTCCAGTCACCAGCTGAAATGGTGCCTGGACCCGTGAGAGTTTTTTGTGTGGAGACTTGCCACACTGGCCGAAACAGCCACGCTGGAGACCCATGGCGCCCCTCCAACTGGGAATCTCCTGGTCTGAGGGCAATAAAAATCCATCTGGAAATTTGATGGCCACTCACCCTCTGCACTCTCACTGGGAGCTGCAATCCAGAGCTGCGCCTACTCATCCATCTTGGACCACTCCCTCCCTTGCCCTGCTTCTTAACAACATCTTATTCATCTGTGTATCTAGCACCAAGTGCTGTACACATAGTAGGTACTTGGTGCTAGATATTTAGAATTTACTGTAATACCTAAAACTCAAGACATTTTTGTTGAGAAAGGAGTAAATGAATGGGAAGGCAAATTTACATAATGATTATAAGAACCCAAGACCTGAGTTTGAGTCTTCCTTCCTCTTTTACTAACTATGTGAATCTATAAATTTTAGTCTTTTTTATTTGCTGGGTAAAAAAGCAGATTACAATAGCAATCACCACCAAGGGCTATCATGATGATGAAATGATGGCATGTATGTAAAGTAGTTAACAGTGTGCCTGGCACATTTAAAATGCTCAATAAATTTAAGTTATTGCTTTTATTATCATTATATATATATAGATATATATAATGATTATATATATTATATATATTATATTATATATATAATATAATATAAATATTATAATATAACTAATATTAATATAAATAAATATAATAATATATAATATTAGAGAGAGAGAGAGAGAGAGAGAGAGAGAGAATGCTTTGAGCTTTGAAGACTTTCTCACTACTTAGTGATATCCAATTAAAAGAATTTACTGTAATACCTAAAACTCAGTAAATTTATTGCGTGCTTCAAGCCATAAAAACTGAAATGTTACATTAAAACTTTGTTATGCACTGAAAGATTTCATCATATCAATGATCTTCATGCTCCAGAAAAGATCATATAAACCACACCTTTGATTTTCCTTTTCTAAGCAGGGAATGGTGAATGTAGAATAAATGTTCAGTTTATCCCTTCCTTCCTTAACAAAAGATTAGCCAACTTTTCTAAAGAATTGAACAGTGCCAGGCCTTTCCAAAACACTCTCCTTATTGCAAAATTGTTCCAAGTACTTTCTAAAAGCTTCTAGTTAGACTTAGAAGAAGAAAACATATATACAGCACCCTGAATAACAGTGCTAGTTATTGCAACTTGGAAATTTCTTTCCTTAGGTTCAGTAATAAGCAAGAACCAATGTGAAACATTTCACATTTGAAAGGGCAGTTCTAGAGTGGCATGATGGCTTCATTCTTTGGTTTACTAGATAAATGATAAGCATAGTGGCCAATGAAGCCATGAGCATTTCTAACCCTTGCCTCAATGCTTTCCTCTAGAAAACTTGTCAAGTGGGGCCACAGTTAAACCCTGAAGGTCATAGGGCTGTCTACTAAACAATTCTTAATATCCTGTAGTTGACTGGAAACTTCCAAAAAAACATATAAACTCAAGCCAGCATAATTTAATCAAGGGATAAGAGTGACAGGAGATAAAATCAGAGGAATGGTCAGGAGCATCATCAGGTAGGGCAACCTGATAAAAAGATTAAATGATTTTTTTAATCCATAGATTTTTTTGAAAATTGAGATAAAATATGCACCTTATATACAGTGACATACAAAGATGTTAGACATTCTGTTTGATTATCTTAACAGACATATACACCCATGTACTAACCATCCCAATGAAGATATAGAACATGTTCAACACTCCAAAGTGTTCCCTCATGCCCTTGTTCAACAATACCCATACCCATAGAAATAAATGTTTTGCCTACTATCACCATTAATTCATTATGTCTGATTTTGAGCTTTGAAGAAATGGAATCATACACTGTTAACAGGGTGTACTATTTTGTATCTTGCTTCTCTCTCTCAATATACTGGTTTGGAGATTTATCCCTATTGTTGTATGCATCAATAACTTGTTCCCTAGTATTGCTTAGTATTATTTCATTGTATGAAGGTACCATGAATTGTTTACCAAATCTCCTGTTGAAGGACATTTGAATTGTTTCCAGTTTGATGTTGATATAAATAGAACTGCCAGAAATATTGTAAAAGTGTCTGTGAGGACATGTTTTCATTTCCCTTGGATAAATATTAAAAAGTGAAATTTCTGGGTAATAGGGTAGATGTAGGATTACATTTATAAGAAATTGCATTTTACAGAGTGCTTGTTCCATTTTATACTCCCACCAAAAATGTATGAGAGTTTCTTACTAATATTTCATTTTGTCTTATTAATAATTTTACTTTGTCCATCTTTTAAATTTTAGTCATTCTAGTGTATTTGAAGTAATATTTCATTGTGCTTTTTAATTTTCATTCCCTGAATATTAATAATAATAAATGCCTTTCAGTGAACTTATTAAACATGTAAAATAACTATTCAAGATTTTTGTCCATTTTTATTGGGCTATTTGTTGTCCATCATTAATATGTAGTTATTTGTATATTCTAGATGCATATTCTTTTTTAATATAATGTGGTGTCTTTTGTAAGCAGCTTTATTGAGGTATAACTGGCAAACAATATACTATACATATTTGCTATATACAAGTTGATACATTGGAAGCATGTATGCCCTCATGATACCTTAGTGAAAACATAATGAATACATCCATCACCAAAATATGCCTCTCATGAACTTCACTCAATTCCTAGGCAATCACTATTGATTTGCTTTCAGTCGCTACCAGATTAGTTTGATTTTTAACAACTTTATGTAAATGGAATAATACAGCATATAGTAATTTGTGTCAGGAATCTATTACCCAATATAATTAGATATTCACATATAATATTGTATATATCATTTGTTCAGGTTTTATTGGTGAGTAGAATTTCATTGCATTAATATACTACAAAGTGTTTATATATTCATATGTTGATGGACATTAGGTTATTCTTAGTTTTCTGTCATTACAAATAAAGCCACTGCACCCATTTATCAACAAGTATTTTGGTTTCCTTAACTTTTATTTTAAGTTCAGGTGCAGGTTTGTTATACAGGTGAACTCATGTCATGCGGGGTTTGGTGTACAGATTATTTCAGCACCCAAGTGTTACACCTAGTACCCATTAGTTATTTTTCCTGATCCTTTCCCTCCTCCTGCCATCCATCCTCAGGTAGAGCCCAATTAATATTGCTTATTTCTATGTGTCCAGGAGTTCTCATTATTTAGCTTCTTCTTATACATGAGAATGTGCAGTATTTGGTTTTCTGATCCTGTATTAGTTTGCTAAAGATGATGGCCTCCAGCTCCATCAGTGTTCCTGCAAAGGACATGATCTCCTTCTCTTTCATGGCTGCATTGTATTTCATAATATGTAATACATACTACATTTTCTATATCCATTCTACAACTGATGGGAATTTGGGTACATGAATCCATGTATTTGCTATTGTGAATAGTGCTACAATGAAAATACACGTGCATGTCTGTTTACACTAGAACAATTTATATTCCTTTGGGTATGTATCCACTAATGAGATAGTTGTTTTTAGCTCTTTGAGGAATTGTTATATTGCTTTCCACATGATTGAACTAATTTAAACTCTCACCAACAGTGTATAAATGTTCCTTTTTCTCCACAAACTCATCAGCATCTGCTATTTTTTTCTTTTACTTTTTAGTAATAGTCATTTTTAATGGTGTGAGATGGTATCTCACTGTGGTTTTGATTTGCATTTCTCTAATGATCAATAATATTGAGCTTTTTTCATATGCTTGTCAGATGCATGTATGTCCTCTTCTGAAAAGTGTTTGTTCATATCCTTTGCCTACATTTCAAAGTGGTTGTTTGTTTACTGTAAATTTGTTTAAGTTCCTTCTAAATGCTGGATGTTAGACCTTTGTCAGATGTATAGCTTGCAAACATTTTCTCCCATTCTGTAGGTTGTCTGTTTACTCTTTTGATAGTTTCTTTAGCTGAGCTGAAGCACTGTAGTTTAATCAGATCACATTTGTCACTTTTTGTTTCTGTTGCAATTGCTTTTGGCATTGCCATCATAAAATTGCCCATTCTTATGTCCAGAATGGTATTGCCTAGGTTGGCTTCCAGGGTTTTCACAGTTTTAGGTTTTACATTTAAGTCTTTAATCCATCTTGAGTTAATTTTTGTATATGGTGTAAAAAAGGGTCCAGTTTCAGTCTTCTGTATATGGCTAGCCAGTTATCCTGGCACCATTTATTCAAGAGGGAATCCTTTCCCCATTGCTTGTTTTTGTCAGCTTTGTCAAAGATCAGATGGTTGCAGATGTGCAGCCTTATTTCTGGGCTCTATTCTGTTCCACTGCTCTATGTATCTGTTTTTGTATGAGTAACATGCTGTTTGGGTTACTGTGGCCCTATATCAAAGAATGAAGTTGGGCAAGGTGATGCTTTCAGCTTTGTTCTTTTTGCTTAGGATTGTCTCGGTTACTCAGGCTCTTTTTTGGTTCTATACGAATTTTAAAATGTTTTTTTCTGTGAAGAATCTCAATGGAGTTTAATAGGAATAGCATTGAATCTACAAGTTCTTTTAGGTAGTATGGTTATTTTAATAATATTGATGCTTCGTATCCATGAGCATGGGAATGTTTTTCCATTTGTTTGTGTCATCCCAATTTCTTTGAGCAGTGGTTTATAGTTTCATTGCAGAGTCTGTCACCTCCCTAGTTAGCTGTATTCCTAGGTATTTAATTCTTTTTGTGGCAATTGTGAATGAGGGTTTATTTCTGATTTGGCTCTAGCTTGACTGTTGTTGGTATATAAGAACACTAATGATTTTTGTGAATTGATTTTGTATCCCAAGATTTTGCTCAAGTTGTTTATTGGCTGATGGAGCATTTAGGTTGAGACAATGGGGTTTTCTAGATATAGGATCATGTCACCAGCAAATAGGAATAGTTTGAATTCCTCTCTTTCTATTTGGATGCCCTCTTTTTCTTTCTTTTGCCTGATTGCCCTGGCCAGGACCCCCAATACTATGTTGAATAGGAGTAGTGGGAGAGGGCATACTTGTCTTGTGCCAGTTTTCAAGGGGAATGCTTCTAGCTTTTGCTCCTTTAGTATAATGTTGGCTGTAGGTTTGTCATAAATGGCACTTATTATTTTGAGGTATACCTAGTTTACTTGGTATACTTCAATACCTAGTTTATTGAGAGTTTTTAACATGAAGGATGTTGAATTTTATCAAAAGCTTATTCCTGCATTTATTGAGGTAATCATGTGTGTTTTGTCTTTAGTTCTGTTTATGTAAAGAATCACATTTATTGACTTGCATATGTTGAACCAACTTTGCATTCCAGGGATAAAGCCTACTTGATCATGGTGGGTGAGTGTTTTGATGTGTTGCTGGATTCTGTTTGCCAGTATTTTTTTGAGGATTGTTGCATCGATGTTCATCAAGGATATTGGTCTGAAGTTTTCCTTTTTGTTATATCTCTGCCAGGTTTTAGTAACAGGACAATGCTGGTCTCATGGAATGAATTAGGGAGGAGTCCCTCCTTTTCAATGTTTTGGAATAGTTTCAGTAGGAATGGTACCAGTTCTTCTTTTTACATCTGGTAGAATTCAGCTGTGAATCCAGCTGGTCCTGAGCTTTTTTTTTGTTAGAAGGTTATTAATTACTGCCTCAATTTCAGAACGTATTACTGGTCTGTGGTCCAGGGATTTAATTTCCCCCTAGTTTAGTCTTGGGAGGGTGTATGTGTCCAGGGATTTATCTATTTTCCATTAGATTTTCCAGCTTATGTGTATAAAGTTTTTCATATTCTCTGACAGTTAGTTGTATTTTTTGAGATCAGTGGTAATATCTCCTTTGTTGTTTCTAACTGTGTTTATTGGGATCTTGTCTCTTTTTTTCTTTGTTAGCATAGATAAGTCATTCTGAATACATATGCTTTCATTGCTCTTAGGTGAATACCTTAATGTGCAATGGCTGGGTCATATATAATGCTAGGTGTATGTTTGATTTTTTCAGAAACTGCCAAACTCTTTTTCAAAGTGCTTTTACTATTTTATATTACCACCAGCAGTGGAAGAGGGTTCCAGTCCAATATATTCTTGTTAACACTCTGAATTATCATTCTTTAAAAATTTTGCCTTTCAAGTGGGTATGCAATGGTATCTTATTGTGGCCACATCTATAATCATATATAAAAAAACAAGAGAAGGAGACAAGAGAGATAATGAAGCAGAAAACATTTAAAAAAAAAAACTGGCCAAAACTTTCTAAATT
Organism: Cebus imitator; assembly: GCF_001604975.1. Taxonomy (NCBI): domain Eukaryota; kingdom Metazoa; phylum Chordata; class Mammalia; order Primates; family Cebidae; genus Cebus; species Cebus imitator. The sequence continues at coordinate 11,746,545 of NW_016107391.1, read as the reverse complement.
TGATGAAAGACATTTATCTATCCACACAAAAAATTCAATGAACTCCAACTAGGATAAACACAAAGACATCAACATCTAGACACATCATAATCAAACTGATGAAAGACAAAGATAAACAGACACTTTTTAAAGCAGTGAAAGAAAACAACTCATCATGTGGAAGGAAATGTACCATTAATAGCTGACATCTCATCTAAAGCATGGAGGCCATAAGGCATTAAACTGATATGTTCAAAGTGCTAAAAGAAAAATGAAATCTGATTACCAAGGGTTTATATCCAGAAAAACCATCTCTCAAAGATAATGACATTCCAGAATAAACAAAATTTTCAGAATCCATTGCTAGAAAGGATAGAGCCAGGAGTTCTACTCTTGCAGTGTAACTCCACAGACCATGTTCTTGGTTCTTACTGCACATTGGTTCTCACTGAGCATTCAGTGCCTAATGGTTTTCCCTCAGAGATGAAGTAAATCATCTAACTGTTACTTCTTCAAGTACAGCATTAGAACATAAAAGCCTAATTTTCTCATACTTCTAAAAGATGCTGTGAGCACCTCTTTTTCAAAAATGTTTTTTAAGACTGCTTCTCCAAACCCATTCTTAAGCAAATACTTTTAAAACCAACTGCTTTACATTAAACTGAAGATCCATTGAGCTCTCTGGAAACTGAGTCTTACATAACTACCTGTGTTTTTTTGTAAGATGTCAGTTGGGTTAAGTGTCATTTATGTTTTACATAAAATTATTTTGAATACCCTATTCCATATTTTTGTGGAAAGTAAAATGTTCTTCTCATGATCGCTGTGAATTTCAGGAGGATTACATTCTTAAAACCTTTTCTTGCACTGATGTCCTGCTACTTTTGACTTATTTATTTATTCATACCTCATGTTGTATGGCTGTTTTCTTCTCTTGCTCCACAGGCCATAGAGCATTCATGTAGGTTTCCCAGGTCTCCACACACCACCAAGGCACACTATTCATCTGTGCATAGCAGGTTTTAATAAAGGCATGGTATAATAGAAGAGAAATGGTATTTGTGCACTTTAAAAATATTTTAGCATAGCCAACAGGCTTCCGGAGTTATGCACAACAGTCTCTGTTCCACAGCCAACTTGTTAATTATCTCCCCTTTACTTTTCTTGTATTTTCAAAGCTCCTCTATTTTATTTCTAGTGAGCTCTTTATTGTGAACAGTGAGAGTATCATTTTGTTTTGCTGTCTCCTTTCAAACATGTGGTTGTGTCTGCTTATTCAGGTATTCTTTCAAATAAAAGTCCATATTCTCTAGAAAGAAACAATGCCCTTTCCAAGGAGTCAGAAGCAGGAGGTATTACTTGTGATTTTAAAATAGCAATTCTTGATGCTACATTTTAAAATGCAGTACATTTCACTTCCTGTCCCTTTGTCATATGCAGCAGACAAATATCTTCTTATTTGTCATTATTTTCATGTAACCTCCTAGCTTTCACCAGAGTAAACATATTTTAGAAAACATGTTTCTGTGGCCAAGGTATGTACCAGGTGCTGGAACATCTAGGTTTATGATCAGTTAATATTGCCACTTAAACTGAGTTTCTCCACTTGTGACCTAGGGATAGCAATGGTTGAAATAAAGTTTGATTTGCTTTTCAAACGTGCAAACTAATGTGATTTATTAAATATGCATTTTAAATATTAAAATGCTATATAGGTATTAAGTATTATTATATTTTCCATCCATTCCTTTATTTTAAATTATTTAATGAGTGCATATAATTCTCCAGTGACCTTATAGGTACTAGGGCTGAATATAAAGGAAAGTTCCTACTTTCATGGGTCTTATATTTCTCACATGTTTATGAGAAGGTTTTTAGGTAAAAAAAAATATAAGGTTATTATATTTTCTCTTCTTCTAAGCAAAAACATTGACTATTGAACTTCATTCCTTCTATGGGATTTTATCTAGTCAGTAAAGCCTACAAATTTCCGATAAAAGTTGATATAACATTGAAAAACACCTTATTTAACATGCCAACAACAAGGACATGCACAGAATGCAGGCAACAACAGTACATTGTTTAACTCCCCCAATCCTAGAAAAGAGAATGATGAGGTGAACTGTGTATAGGTTTTTGTCTCTGAGATTTTCCCTTTAAATGCATTCCATTTGAAGACATTCATTCCATTTATTAATGATCACAGAAATGGAGATTTCAAAGCCAGGAACTAACATTATAAAACTGAGAGATATAAATTGCCTTATAATGAATCAGAATCAAACCTTTAAGCCAAAAGATATAAACACAATCTTTATGACTTATATTTCCACCAGATGCCAGTACTACATATTTATTATATTGGGACTTTAAAATTACAGCTTGTGTAGCATCACAAATGATCCCAGAAAATCTTCATTCCAGTTTACAATAAAAAAGGATAGTTTATGAATGAGAAGCCAGAGAATATGATTCAGTTCAACCTATGGCACTGATGCTATTACCTCACAAAAATCAGATGACAGTTTCTTAATTAGCAACCATGGGGTCAATATTTAAAGCTCTTTAATCCTCAGGCCAATGGAGATAACACTAACCTTCCTATGATGCTTATGATAGTGGAAATAAGATACACATAATTCAGTCGCCACTGCAAGAACTATTGTCTACTATGCAAATTGTGACATTTGGACTGTTGCTGAAGATAGAAAAGTAAATTCTTCATGCTTTGGCTTGAGAAAAACTGAGTGCAACAAGGTAAATGAAAACAGAAAAAACAACAACATTACCTATGAAATTAGGAGAAAGCCACACTTCCAAACCATAACCTGTGAAACACTGTTGTCAAAGGGAATTAAAGATAAATAAAGTTGGTAAAGAGCAATTACATGCCTCTTCAGATAAAAATCAATATGCAGAATTCTCCAAGGGGTGAAAGCACATTTTAAATATCTGAGTCAGTGATTCCTTCCTTCTAATAATAATATCTAAATGTGCCAACAAAATATAATTCTGGTTGCCTTTTTAACAGGTAGGCAAGTCGGGTCTTAAAGACACACATGCACACACATATATACACACACACACCAACACACACTCTTCATTACAATGATCAGACTGTTAGTAAAGTTATATGGTAAGTAAATGGGAAATGGCAATTAGCTCTGCAGCTGAAATTGGTCCACCAAGAAGAAGCAAACATTAAAACACTCCACAAAGTGCCTGTGGTATACAAGGCTTCCCTGGAAGCCAGGTACACTTCCTGCTGGATCATGGAAGACCATTTTCCCAAAGCGCAATGTTAACAAAATAGACTAACTTCTATTAAATCAAAACTTTCTACTTCATGGTATTGAGTACCAGCTGTTCATAGAAACAACTCATCCACTAACATACCCATTCCCTGGAATAAAGCCTCACAGATTCAGTCGTGGTAAAATACCACAGCCAAGAGATCTGTGCTTCCTAATTCTGGGCTCACTGTTCTTGGATTGAACCAGGAGGCCTCGTCTACTGCTTTATGCATTTGATGTTCTGTTCCAAAGTCAAATTTTAGCTCTTGCAAAGTTCTGTAGTTTCCTGAGGTTGGGGATCCCTCCATCAGAGAATGTAGTTCTTCGGGGGGGAAATTCATAAACAATATCATTTTGACCACATAATATGAAAATAAATCAGTTTTATCTTCCCATTAACCCTTTTATCTCATCTATTCACAATGATCTTTATTTCCTCAAGATCCATATTCCCCCATCAAGCTTATCATTCTCCCCGGTTTTCTACCTTGAATATTGCCCTCATATTTTATTTTGGGAACCCTGCTGGTTTCCTGTGGCTGCTGTAACAAATTACAACACACTAATGGCGTAAAACAGAAATTTATTCTCTCACTGTCCTGGAGGTCAGAGATCTAAAATCAGTTCCACTGGGCCAAAACGAAGGTGGCAGGAGAACTGCAAGCCCTCTATAGACTCTAGGGGAGAATCTTGTTTTTGCCTCTTTAAGCTTCTGATGGTTGCCAGCATTCATTGGTTTGTAACCACATCACTCCAGTATTTGCCTCTGTTTTAAAATAACCATCTCTGTGTTTCAAGTCTCCCTCTGCCTCCCTCTTATAAGGATATGTGTGATGGCACTTAGCGTCCACCCAAATAATCCAAGATAATCTCCCCATCTCCAGCTACCTAACATAATTACATCAGCAAAGACTGTTTTTCTATAATAGTCACAGCTTCTAGGGATTGAGATTTGATAGCTCTGGGGCCACCATTCAGTCTTTGACAGAACCTATAGGTCAAAATCTATGTTCATTGGTCAAATGTCAGGCAAAGTGTTAGTCTTTCTCTCTGCCTTAAATCCTATATACTTGATAAATTAACGTACTCCAAATTCAAACCAGTGTAGTATTCATGGAAGAATTCGCACATTGTTGAAAAAAATCCTTTCCACCACCAACTCCATGGGAAATTATACCTGGAAATCTAGAATTTCAACAGCCAATATTTGAACCAGACTTGTATTCTTAGTGTGGTCATGCTAGACTCCCTTTTACTTTGCATCATGTGCCTTAAGCCTTCACTTAGATTCTTGTCTCTATAAATGTCCTGGTTATGGTTCCCTACCTAAAATAACTACTACAATAAAACACACTGTATAAAGCAGCAAGTATTCTTCATTGACCTTCTTGGCCTTCTCTTTCAACTATGTTAAAATTGTATGCTGACACTATGCATAGCTACATGTAAATTGTCTCTAAGGAATTTTTTCCAATAGCTCATATCAGTGACTTCCTACTTAAATCTTTATGGTGCTGGCTTTCAGAGGTTTCTTGAATCTGATGTCTTTTACGGGTAAAAATTTAATAGATTATGGATACAAGTTTAACTTTTGTAATATGTTCTCTTTTTTCTTTTTAGTAAGGAATGAATTTGATCTCTAAGACCTTAAGTCCTCTCTTAGTTATCTCCTTTTCCACTTTCATCACCAGGAAATGCTCCAGTTTGCTCTTGTATCTCTCTGAAGTTGAATTGCACCCTGACACTAGTTCTTAATTCATGTTAAATATTGTCCCATTGCCAAACATCTTAGTATCTTGCTAGTCAAAGTGTCATGTTTGGGTTGAAAAAATTGATACAACATGGACATTTGTTAGAAATGAAAAATTTCAGATATATTGAATTAGATCTACTGAATTACCACCATCATTTTAGCAAGATCTCCAGGTGATCTCACAAAATATACATTAAAGTCTAAAAAGTGCTTTCTTAACCAAAACAATTCTAACGTCACATTTAAATGAACAATCTATAAGCTTAGTAATTGTTTTTCTATTTACATTTGCAATGATTTCATTCTGTTTTCTTCTCCATCTCAGTTCAGTTGGCAGTCACCAATTACACCAAACCCCAAAATTATTTATCTTTCTTCGAAGAAGAAAGAGAATAATGGGGAGAAGATACTAGCAGTTTCCTTCTAATACTCCAGAGGTTGGGAAGAAAATGATTTTGAAGGATGCCAACTTTCATATTGGATAAGTAAATTAATATAAAATCTGTAGCAGATGATGGATTGGTGATAAAAATATGTAAGTACATTAAAAATCAGCTATTTATTGAGACACGATGAACATAGTATAGCAAATATCAGCTTAGTAACATGTTCATTCATTGTTTTCTCATATTCTTAAATGACTATATCACAGTATCTTCTGTTTTAGTTCTTAGCTCCAAAGCAATTTTTAAAATAAATTACCAAAGCTTATTAATGTATAGCTGTAATTCTCAGTTGCATTAAAATACTGTTGAGATTTTTCTTTAAAAATGTCTCTAAGGACTTTGTTTATAAGTTAGATACCCTGTGCCTTAATCACAGACTGTAAGAGTCTGTCATTAGTAGAACATTACAAACCATCTTACTCTCAAATAAGTGAACAAGAAAACTAACTCTATATTATTATAACATTAGAGAGAAAGCACCCGTGCTTTGTACCTGCTCACATCTTTTCCATGCTGTTTAAGTCAACATCAGTTGCTCTAAACAGAACAAAATTGGGAAAAGAGAAACTGCAAGCATTTTTAAAAGGACTCCATTGAGAGTATAATGTTATATTTCTTCTCCACGCAAAAATTTTGCATATTCTGGTAGCACTGTTAGTGAGAGTTGGTGAGTCTGAATCAGAAAAAAGAGATGAAAACAGTTGAAAATATTTTGCAAGACTTGCTTGTAACTCATAAATAATAGGCTAACCCTTAACACCTATAAGCATATGTTTGCTTTTTTAAAATGGTGACTAAGGCTGAGAAGTTCATCCTACTTTTCTACTTTATCTTATTTTAAAATTTTTAATTCTACATAGTAGGAAGTAAAGTTTTTGTATGATTGTCTAGTATTAAATCCTTTAAAATATGCTTTACATTATTTATATTTTATAGAAATAATTTCTAACATTGAGTGTTTACTGTGGAGCAAATATTTGTCAATGTATTCTCCTCATAACTTTATGAGCTGTAGGTTATGTCACCAACATTTTTTTATAAACGATGGAACTGAAATAGAGAGATTATATCACTTGACAGTAAGTGACGGTGGAATTCAATATTTGGCAGTATAAACAATGCTAATTATTTAAAATAAATTCAAATAAAACAGAAAAGCATAGTAAACAAAAGATTTTCTTAAATTATTTGAAGCATTAAGTCTCCCAATATTTTCTGAGTGGATGTATGTGTGGGTTAGGGCATGACTTCAATGTTCTGGCAGGTAGTCAGTAACTCTGCCTTAGCCTTCAAGTCCTGTTTGTGCAGAGTCTCAACATTAAAGGTAAAAGTAGAGATAAGGTCTTCTTGGGTCTTTCCTGGGCATGTACACAGTCCTGCACATGTGCACGACCTTTCATATTCTCTGAAATATGTTACAAGTTCCTACAGACTTCTCATTCCCCAGAAATATTTTTTAAGCTTTTGTTTGTTTGTATTTTAAATTTGTCTACCATCTTGTTAGCTGTAATCAGGCAGCTGTGATACTAAAGAATGACCCCTGACTTTTTTGAGAAATGTCCTGGTGATAGGGCATTTTGCATGGAGTGAGCTCCTAGGTCAAATCAAGACATGAAGAGAAGCTCAGGGAACAAAAGATCTCAGGTAGCTTCCAGGTAGGTAAAATGGTCATAATTTTATGAGGTTGGGACTTTTGTAAAGTTGTATACCAGTGCTGCCTCCTACAGTGGTAGCTAGACTGATGGTTTTTACAACTACGAGAGTTGCAAGGCTGTTGATTTCTAAGGTTACCTAAGAGATGAGAAAAAGGGGAATGGGAATAAGGAGTGTTAAAATGCTACAAAACTTGCCATTCTTACCATTCTTAAATTGACTGAACTTTAGGTAGTCACCAAGTTTTCATCATATTGTTATGTGAACTATTCTTGTAGTTTTATCTTGGTGACATGCTTCTGTCAGATAGCAGGTAAAGTTATCAAGTCAAAATTTTTTACAAACTAGCTGTTGAAAAATACTACTAATTACCTTCTAAATGTGTCCCCTTATCCTTGAATGTCAACTTTAGCAGTAATTATACTATTGCTCTAATTCTTCTTGAATGGAAAGTTTTATAAGCCAATCATTGAGTATATAAACAAAGGTAAACACCTCATGATGATGGACCAGACCCCTAAGAAAAATTGTGTTGTGAGAAATAACATTTAAAATAACATAATTCAATGATCCTGTGTTTACATTTTAAGCATTTTTTGTTATTCTGATTTTTAAGGAGAAATGCAAATCAAAACCACATTGAGATACCATGTCATGCTAGTTAGAATGGCGATCATCAAAAAATCTGGAGACAACAAATGCTAGAGAGGATGTGGAGAAATAGGAACACTTTTACACTGTTGGTGGGAGTGTCAAGTAGTTCAACCACTGTAGAAGACAGTGTGGTGAATCCTCCAGGACCTAGAAATAGAAATTCCATTTGATCCAGCAATCCCATTACTGAGTATATATCCAAAGGATTATAAATTGTTCTATTATAAAGACACATGCACATATATGTTCACTGTGGCACTGTTTACAATAGCAAAGATCTGGAATCAACCTAAATGCCCATCGATGATAGACTGGACAAGGAAAATGTGGCACCTATACACCATGGAATACTATGCAGCCATAAAAAATGATTAGTTTGTGTCCTTTGTAGGGACATGGAAAAATCTGGAAACCATCATTCTCAGCAAACTGACACAAGAAAAAAATCAAACACCACATGTTCTCACTCATAAGCAGGTGTTGAACAATGAGAACACATGGACACAGGGAGGGAAGCATCACATACTGGGGTCTGTTGGGGGGAATAGAGGAGGGACAGTGGGGGTAGGGAGGTTGGGGAGAGATAACATGGGGAGAAATGCCAGATATAGGTCATGGGGAGTGGAGGCAGCAAACCATATTGCCATGTATGTACCTATGTAACAATCCTGCATGTTCTGCACATGTACCCCAGAACCTAAAGTGCAATAAAAATATATATATATAAGTATATATATATATATATATATATACACACACACACACACACACATATATGTATATACATATATACGTAGGATTTTAACAAGAGTTTTTATTTTCAAAAATAAACTTGTTAAAGCTTAGGTAATTAGCTTCTCAGAAAACCAATTGATGCATTCCAACTAGTAAGGTTGATAGAAGCATGGAGATGGTTCTTAAGAGTTTGGCCTTTGGATTCAAATGTTGCAAACTCCTTAGATTTAAAACCTACCTCAATCACTGCTAGTTGTACAGCAGAAAGTATGCATGGTACTTAACCTCTTTATTTCTCTGTGCATTCAATGTCATTGGGGATAATTATAGTGACAAAATCATAGGGTTGATATGATAAGAACTGAATTAAATATGAAAAATAATTAGAATAGAGTCTGCCTCATAGTAAACATAAAATAAATGTTTATTTTACTGTTGTTTCATGTAACTCCTATGATATTTGCATTGAAATCACTTTATACCAATAAGCTAGATAAGGGATCAACAGACTATATGTCTTGTGGGGCAAATCTGGTCCCATGCCTACTTTTGTAAATACAGTTTATTTGGAACACAGCTATTTCCACATGTTTATGAATTGTCTATGACTGCTTTTGTGCTATAAGATAACTATTACATAGTTGCAACAGAGACTGGGCAAATAGCAAAGCCTGAAATATTTGCCATCTGGCCTTTAACAAACAAGTTGCTAATTCTTGTATTATATCACTCAATAGGATCATAGAAATCATATTGCTGGATTCTGAGCTTCCACTGGGTATTTATGAGATAAAGGAGTGCGGCTAGGAGAGGCCAGTAAACATTCTTGATTGGAAGTCTTATCATGGCAATACTATCAAGGTGGGGCCCTTAATTCTGAAAACTCATGAGCTTGATTTTTGTGTGTTGATTTTGTGTCTCTAATTATCACATGAGACTGATAATTAAACCAGAATATGAGTAATGAACTTATAATAATAAATATTGGTTAAGTAAAGCAGGTTCTGTTCTTCCTTATACAGCAGGTTATTTGAGAAGATTAATAAAACTGTTTCAAAAAGTATGAAGAACCCTGAAACCAGATAAGAAGCTGGAAAAAGTTTTCAAAGATTTACCTATGAACTAAGCAAGTATTTTTTCTCAATCTTTATATTGAGTAGTTATTAATCTTAAGAATGTTAAAGAGGGAAAAAATGGAAACTAAAAATCTAAAACAAATACTAGTAAATTGTATGAAACAGTATGCTAAAATAAGAGATGACCAAGATTAGATACTTCCTTTCCAGAGAATCAAGAAATCTTGAATATTCAGAAAGCTATTTAAAGCACATGACTATATCAAAGAAGAAAATTATAGTTATTTTAATAGATGTCAAAAAATGTTTAACAAAATTTAAAAAATAGATATACTGCTAGCTAGACTAATAAGAAAAGAGAGAAGAATGAAATAGACATAATGAAAAATGATAAAGGGGTATCACCACTGATCCCACAGAAATACAAACTACCATCAGAGAACACTATAAACACCTCTTTGCAAATAAACTAGAAAATCTAGAAGAAATGTATAAATTCATGGACACATATGCCCTCCCAAGAGTAAACCAGGAAGGATACAAATCCCTGAATAGATCAATAACAAGTTCTGAAATTGAGGCAGTAATTAATAGCCTACTAAACAACAACACAAAAATCCCAGGACCAGACAGATTCACAGCTGAATTCTATCAGAGGTACAAAAAGGAGCTGGTATTGTTCCTTCTGAAACTATTCCAAACAATTTAAAAAGGACTCCCCCTTAAATCATTTTATGAAGCCAGCATGATCCTGATACCAAAACAACAAAAAAAGAAAACCTTAAACCAATATTACTGATGAACATCAATGCAAAAAATCATCAATAAAATACTGGCAAACGGAATCCAGCTGCACATCAAAAAACTTATCCACCTTGATCAAGTTGGCTTCATTCCTGGGATGTAAATCCATCACAGAAACAGAAACAAAAAAACCACATGATTATCTCAATAGATGAAGAAAAGGCCTTTGATAAAATTCAGTATCTCTTCATATTAAGAACTCTCAATAAACTATCAATGGAATATATCTCAAAAAAATACAAACTATTTATGACAAACCAATATCATATTGAATAAGCAAAACCTGGAAGCATTCCCTTTGAAAACCAGTACAAGAAGGCAAGGATGCCCTCTTCTCACCACTCCTATTCAACATAATATTAGAATTTCTGGTCAGGACAATCAGGCAAGAGCAAGAAATAAAGCATATTCAAAAGAGAAGAGAGGAAGTCAAATTGTCTCTGTTTGTTGACAACATGATTTGACATTTAGAAAACCCCATCGTCTCACCCCCCAAAACGCCATAAGCTGATAAGCAACTTTAGCAAAGTCTCAGGATACAAAATCAATGTGCAAAAACGACAGTCATTCTTTTACACCAACAATGGACAAGTAGAGAGCCAAATCATGAATGAACTCCCATTTACAATTGCTACAAAGAGATTAAAATACCTAGGAATGTAGCTAACAATGGATTCAAAGGACCCCTTCAAGGAGAACTATAAACCACTGCTCAAGAAAATAAGAGAGGACACAAACAAATGGAAAAACATTCCATCCTCATGGATAGCAAAAATCAATATTGTAAAAATGGCCATATTGCCCAAAGTAATTTATAGATTCAATGCCATTCCCATGAAACTATCATTGAAATTCTTCATAGAACTATAAAAAAACTACTTTAAATTTCATATGGAATCAAATAATCTCCCATGTAGCCAGGACAATCCTAAGCTAAAAGAACAAAGCTGAAGACATCACACTAACTGACTTCAAACTATACTACAAGGCTACAGTAACCAAAACAGCATGATACTGGTATCAAAACAGACATCCAGACCAATGGAACAGAAGAGACCTAAGAAATAACACCATAAATCTACAACCATCTGATCTTTGACCAACCTGACAAAAACAAACAATGGTGAAAGAATCCCCTATTAAATTTATGATGCTGAAAAAACTGGCTAGCCATATGCAGAAAACTGAAATTGAACTCCTTCCTTACACCTTACACAAAAATTAACTCAAGCTGGATTAAAGACGTAAATGTAAAACCCAAACCATAAAATCCCTAGAAGAAAACCTAGGCAATATCATGCAAGACATAGGCCTGGTCAATGATTACATGACGAAAATGCCAGAAGCAATTACATTAAAATCCAAAATTGACAAATGTGATCTAATTAAATTAAAGAGCTTCTCTGCAGCAAAAGAAACTGCCATCAGAGTGAACAGGCAATCTACAAAATGGGAGAAAATTTTTGCAATCTACCCATTTGACAAGGGTCTGATATCCAGAATTTACCAGGAACTTAAATTTACAAGAAAAAAACAACCCCATCAAAAATTGGGCAAAGGATATCAACAGATGCTTCTCAAAAGAAATCACTGATGCAACCAACAAACATATAAAAAAAGTTCAAGTCACTGAACATTAGAGAAATGCAAATCAAAACCACAATGAGATACTATCTCATGCCAGTCAGAAATGTGATTATTAAAAAGTCAAGAAACAATAGATGCTGGAGAGGTTATACCAAAATCAGAACACTTTTACATTGTTGATGGGAATGTAACTTAGTTCAACCATTGTAGAAGACAGTACTGACATTCCTCAAGGAACTAGAACCAGAAATATCATTTTTATGCAGCCATAAAAAGGAATGAGATCATGTCCTTTGCAGGGCATGGATGAAGCTGGAAGCCATCATCCTCAGCAAACTAACACTGGAACAGAAAACCAAGCACTGCATATTCTCACTCATAAGTGGGAGTTGAACAATGAGAACACATTGATACACAGAGGGGAACAACACACACAGGGTCCTCTTGGCGGTTGGGGGTGAAGGAAGGAAACTTAGAGAATGGGTCAATAAGCGCAGCAAACCACCATGGCACATGTATACCTATGTAACACACTTGCAAGTTCTGCACATGTATCCTGGAACTTGAAGCAAAAAAAAAAAAAAAAAGTTTAATATCTGTCAACTGAAAAAATAACTCTTGGTAAACTTATGAAAGATAATCTTTCTCAAAAAATGTATATTCGTATTATGTTTATTAACGATATACTTTAAATTATAATTTTAAATTTCAACAGCAAATTAAGGTTGCACAGTATATCAAAAATTATTTTGGTATTTAATACAATGCAATAGTTCAAGAAAATTGAGTAGGCAGTGTAAATATGTAAAATGGAAAAAAAATATTTTTCAAAAGTTATAAAACTGTTTACCTAGCAAATCTGGTAGAACCAACTGAAAATATGCATATATGTATAAGTATTAATATTTATGTATCACTTAGTAGTAAATGGGAGAAAACTGTTAGAAAAAAAAATATGTAAATTCTCCTGAATAAACTTTTCTAGAAATGTATTTAAGACTCCTCTTCTCTACTTTCAGCTATATCCAAGACATTTGTTCGGCAATTACCTCTCTATGTATCAGAACCATGTACAGCCAACAACTATGATTAGAAGAACTGAATTGGCCCGTACTTCTAGCAGAAGCCCTCTTGAGACTAGAGCTGGATTCTAGTGGGGTTAAACTGTCTCTTCTCTCAGAGATTCTCAAAACTGTATCATTCACTGTTTCAATCATTTACTGAAAGTTTAAACACCTTTTTGTATCTTTTATTTTACTATCAATCTCATTGTCCTCTGTATTTCTTTTCCTCTTAATAAAATCCACCATTTTTCAACTTCCTAACAGTCCTTTCTCCTATCTTCTGTAATTCTATACTTGATCTGAACATTTCCTGTTTCCTGCTTCACATATGAAGTCATTGCTTCCTCTGAAGCCCTTTTAGGTAAAGGCTGTGTCGTCTCTCACATCCTACCTACTTCTGTTCCTCCCACCCAGTGCCATTTCAAAATAAAAATGGGAAAAAATCCAAACAAAACAACTTTCTTCTTTGAGCTTATATCATACAATTAAAATTTTAATTTCCTTCCTCATTGCTTTTACTTGTTGAATTTCAAACCATTCTTTCTAGTTTAATGAAGATATTGAAAACAAGAGAGCAATCTTTTCCTTTGTTACAACTTGTTAATAAATTAAAACTTGTCCTCTATGATGTTTCCAAGAGTTTTGGTAGCCGATGTGATGGATACTGAACTAGGAATTTAAGTTCTGCACCCCTTTCAGGAATTCTTTAAGAGATGCCCCATCTTGTAATATATAGGATGAGGTTGAAACCTTTTTATATTATATAAAGGAGTGTCTTTAAAGATGAAGCTCTTACAGTGACTTGGATTCGATTAATACATAAAATGGGATGGTGTGTTGAACCAAGTGTTCTAAAAAAAAAAAAAAAAAAAGAAAGAAACCTTCAGATTTGACATTCTGTGATGGAATGAGTTTTCAAAATAATCCAAACTTAGGTTCCATTTTAATTGGATAGAAACTTTATTGAGAATGTACCTTCAGAAGTACAGAAACATTATTAGGCAGTATGGTATTGGGCTCACCTTGCACATGGTGGGATATAACTACGGAGGTCTGGTTGCCTGGACTAACAAGGTTTTTTGAAAATGTATACACTTTCAGGTTAAAGCTTTAGAAAGCTTTTAGGAACATTTTAGCTATTTCTTTACGACATTTTGAAAACGACTTTTATCCTTCTTGGATCAAGATGGTTTATAAACAATAAAAATTTAATAAGGACTATATTATAGCATTTTATAGATAGAAAATTGAAACATAAAGCAGTTAAATTAAACTATATATTTATCTCAAATCATTGAATAAGAGAAAATATAAGGAGAAAAAGAGGATTTAGGTTTTCTAGCTTCTGAGAACACATTCTAATTCTACAGCCACTCTCTCTTCATAGTGATATTGTAGTTATTATTCTTTTCTCGCATTTGTGATTTTCTGTGACAGTGTTATCCTGATAAAACAGTCACACAAAAAACACTGCATTACATTTTCTGGTCATTATATAATGTAGTCATTTTATCCTCCTAGTATTTAATGAACATAAAACCTCTCCTTCAATTTCTATTTTATTTTTTATCTCTATTTTGGGAGATAAATATATTCAAACACACATACAGAACTATACACAAACAGAGACATGCACATATATGTGCATTCATGTGTATATTTGTGTGTCTTTAGTTACATTTGTATATTTTTACATATTATTTGTAGTTACATAAACATACCTTAATGTTAGAAATATACATTTATATACATTGTACATCTGTATTTATATGCACCTATTAAACAAACAGAAACATCCTCAAAATGTAAGTGCATAGATCAGTAATTTATCACAGAATGAATGCACACAGCTACCAGATAAACAAAAAGAACGTTGGTGGTATCTCAAAAGCCCCTCACATATATCCCTGCTCTCAAACTGTCACTCCATTCTTCCCTCCAAAGGCCTGCATGGTTTTTTTTCACAAGAGAAACACTAATTTGTACATTTCCAAAGTACAAAGAGGATATATTTATCCTCCACCATATGACCACATAACACAGACTCATTGAATTTTATGTTGTTTGGAAATGATGCATGGGAAGATGGGAAAATAGCTTTTGTTATTCTGTTCACCAACTGAACATTAAAGCATTGGGGTGATGACAGAACTGATGTCAGCCTGCCCTGGAGTGGCCTGTCACTCAGGCTGTAAATCAGCGTCCCAGAGTCCTTGGCTTTCACTGGCACTCATATGTCTCTCCCCATTCTGACCTAGAAGAGCCTCATTTCCTTTGTACTGTCACAGTTCCAGGGCAGGAGGAGAGAAGATTTCCAACCCTAATTACTTGTTTGCAACATTTATGCCCAAATTAAAAACAGGCAGCCTGGCTGACTAAAGAGTTCCCATTTTCTTTTCAAGTTTTGATAGAAAATATGTCCTAAAGGGAAAATGCGCAGAGAAAAAGGATTAAAAAACAAAATCATTTAATGACGAAAACTGCCTTTCCCATTATTTGGACAGGTGGCACTCAGAATAGATCAGATCTCCAACTACCAGTGAGTAACCACCAATCCTTCCACAGGGTGACAGAGAAGCTATGCAGAAAACTTTTTATTCTTGAATCAAGGTAAACAGTTTTAGAACACACTAGAAGGTGTTTACTTGTATACTCATCATGAAGAAATATGTTATGAGGAATCCTGTTCAGACAATTATGGGAATAAGACTTTCAATTGCTCAAATTGAGAGAATTTCAGATTTTCATAAATCAATACCCAACATAATTCTAATTGACACTATTAACAATAAAGGAGATATCACATATGACATGAGGAGCAACTTTTTAGAAGAGACAGTTATGTTCCTAGGTACAAAGTTCAAATCCCAGATTAAAATTAAATGAGCAGGTGTCATTTAGGGCAGAAATTCGTAATTTTATAGCATAATGCCAAGGGAAATTTGGTTTATTATGCTATGTTTTAATCAGTTCTGTCAAGCAGCATATAAATACAATAAGTTACAACTCAAAAAGCACAGATTTTGTTTGATGAGTAATTTTATCCAGGTTACTAATGGCTAGTAAACAAGGACTTTTTAGGGAAATAATATTTTTCATGAAGTACTTTGAGTTAAGGGTTAATTTCTGGCTATGATTGATGAAATCCTGCCTGAGAAAATAATCTCAGAGTCCTGTTTCTTTAGAAATTACCAAATAAAGATAACTGTAGAATATGCTATTTTTCTTGCTCTCTGAGAAACCTTCAAGCTGTGGTGCTTCTGGTCTATGCGAGCTCTGAGCTGCCATCCAGACCTTGGGCTCACATGCCTAAATCTGTACCTCTGTGTCATAGTGACCCACACTCACTCTGCCACTCATTTGCAGCAACTGTACATTCCCCATGTAGGTGAATGCACACTGTGTGACACTAGTGTTTGCAGAAATGGGTAGAGATCAGATAGATAACCTCATTAACAATATGTTTAGAAGTCTGCAGCTTTGTACAGCAGTACACTGTAGGACAAGGCTAATTTTGTTGAGGCCATTGCCAATACTTGATGCAAAATAGGAGAAGCTGTTGCTAATTGGTGAGTGTTGCATAATACAGAGGGAGGGATGGTAAACCAATGACATCAGTTCCCCATCCTGATTCCCCACAATTATCTGTTTTAATTTTTCCTTGTATGCCACTGATTTATTTAGAAAAGAAAAATATCAGGGAAATTTTTCTCCTAGATAAGGTATTTTTATGTGTTGTGGCTCAGATCCTTTCCTAACACTTTGCTGTTTTTGTAAACATGCAAAATGTTGACTCAATAGATGAAAAGTGAATTGTGTTAAGACATATTCTTACTTTTATTTTTATTGCCTGTGCATGTGATTTTTTATTGAGTTGTCTAGTATACCTTTTTGTTTACATTTAACCAACGTTTATATTCTATAAACATATCTGATGGCCCAATGTAGCTATTTTTAAGGATGAGGTTTGAAATGAAAAGTTTCCAGGCTTGCATTAAAGGAAAATTCTGATAAGGTTAAAGATAAGGGAGACAAGCCATCTTGTGGATCCTTTCACTGCATCAGTGAAACATGGGGTATAGATGAAGGTTATTTATACGATGAATGTCACCTATTAATAGTAATAGGCTTTAAATAAGTTGATAGCTTAACCTGTTTTCTTCTATTGTGAATCATTTGTGGCAAATTCAAATTCAGCAATGGTTCCAGCAAAATTGAAAAGACATCTGCACAATTATGTGATAAAAGTTGAGGATTATATTAAAAGGTATAGTACCACTTAGAAACAAATGGAGCAAAGCTTTCATTTTTATTTTTTTTAAAGAACATTTAATAAAATGTGCAGGGCACAAGATTTTTAGTAGCACATCTTAATCAGAAAAGGAAAACTCACAATATTGGCAAGAAACTAATAATGTCAACATGACAAATTATAGTGAAAAAAATTCTCGAACAGGATGTAAAAAATAAATAGAACAGGATCCCCTCTGTAAGAGTACAGTAAGTTAATATACAACCAATCTCTGTATCTATGGGTTCTAAGCTTATGGATTCAACCAACCACAGATAGAAAATATTTTTTTCAAATTGCCCTTGTACATATACAGACATTTTTCTTGTCATTATTCCCTAAACAATATAGGGTAACAACTGTTTACATAGGGTTTATCTGGTGTTGGGTGTTTTAAGTAATCTAGAAATTATTATGATATATGGAAAAATGTGCATAGGTTATATGCAAATACTACATGACGTGTGCATCCTCGAATTTTGATATTCACTGCAGGTCCTGGAACCAATCCCCCACAGATACTGAGGGACAACTGTATTGATGACATGTCACATAATGCCAAAGCCCTTTCATGTAAAAACTCAAAAATCACAGTTTCTGTATTCAGTTATGATTAGTCAACATATTTTAATGATATGTAGTATGTCAAAACAATGTTAAGATTGATAAAGGGTGGTAAAATTGAAGAAAACATTTTCTGCTACAAAGAGCTGCCTAAAATAAGCAAAGGCCATGATCTACTTAATGTTTTTTACTTCTACCCACAATTCTGATCTCTCAGAGAGCCTGCGCCTGCCATCTATTCTTACTGAGCTCCATTAGTAATTGGTTCAATGGCAATTTTTCCTCTCATGTAAGAAGGGAAAGGCTTTGTTTTCACAACACACTGCCTTCTTCACAGAAAAGTGGTCATGTCAAAATCTCTTAGAAATGACATTTAAAAAATTATGGATGATGCCACAGAAATGGTCAATGTTATTAAACAAAGGTCATTTCATCTGAGATTTAAGGAAAAAAAATGAGGCAACCGAGGCAAAGAGCACATAAATCTCCTGGTACATTCCAAAATCTGGTGGTTTCACAGAGTAGGAGTTTTTAACAGGGTGTTTGAGTTGAAAAGTAAATTAAACATGGTCAGATCCAGTGCAGAAAATCAGGATACATCTGAACCCAGCAATGTTATCAATCAGCTGGATATAATTGACATCTATAGACTACTTCATTCAACAACAGCAGAATACACATTGTTTGCAAGCTCCCATGGAACATTCATCAAGATGGGCCATATTCTGGGCCATAAAACATACTTTATCAAATTTAAAATAATAGAAACCACACAATGTCTGCTTTCAGACCTCTACAGAGTTAACTGGTAATGAATAACAGAAAGACAATGTAAAAATCATAAAATACATGGAGATTAAGCAACACGATTCCAAACAATAAGGGTCAAGGAAGAAATATCAAAAGAAATTTTAAAAGATTTTGAACTAAGTAAAATTGATAATATGACTTATCAAAATTTGTAGAATGCAGCAAAAGCAGTGCAGTGCTTAAAGGGAAATTTGTGACACTGAATGCAGATATTAAAAAAAAAAAGCAAAATCTGGCTAGGTATGGAGGCTCATGCTTGTAATCCCAGCACTTTGGGAGGCTGAGGTGGGCAGATCACCTAATGTCAGGAGTTTGAGACCAGCCTGACCAACATGGTGAAATGCTGTCTCTACTGAAAATACAAAAAATAGCTGAGTGTGGTGGCAGACGACTGTAATTCCAGCTACTTGGGAAGCTGAGGCAGGAGAATCACTTGAACCCGGGAGGTGGAGGTTGCTGTGAGCCGAGATCGTGCCACTGCACTCCATCCTGGGACACAAAGCAAGACTCAAAATAAAAAAAAAAAAAAAAAAAAAAAAAAAAAAAAAAAAAAAAAAAAAAAAGAAGAAAAATACCTAAAATGAATCATGTAAATATTCACCTTATAAAACTAGGAAAAGAAGAGCAAACTAAATCCAAGGTGAACAGAAAAAAAGAAGTAATACAAATTAGAGAATAAATCAATGAAATTGAAAGCAGGAAATCAATAAATAAAGTTAATAAAACCAAAAATTGGTTCTTTGATCAATAAACAACATAAGTTTCTAGCCAAGCTAACTAAGACACAAAAGCACAAATTACTAATTTCAGAAATAACAGAAGGGGCATCACTACATATTACATGAAAAGTGAAAGTATCATAAAGGAATAACATTAACAACTTTATGGTCACAAGTTTGATAACTAAAATGACATGGACAAATTCCTGGAAAGATACAGTCTGCAAAATCTCATACTAGAAGAAATAAATGATGTAAATAGATCTACATTATCAAAAAAAAAAATTGAACCGAGAATGAATAACCTTCCAAAACAGAAAATATTAGACCCAAATAGGTTCACTGGTGAATTATACCAAATATTTATGGTAGAAATTATATCAATTCTCTACAATAATTTTCAGAAAACAGAAACACAAGGAATACTTTTTCATTTATTTTATGAGGACAGAATGTCCCTAACACCATAACCAGACAAAAAAAATTAGAAGAAAACTATAAACTAGTATCTCTCATGAACATAGATGCAAAAAATCCTGAAAAAAAATTTAGCAAATCAATTCCAACAATGTATACAAAAAATTATTCACCAAAATCAATTAGTGTTCATCCCAGGTAGGTAAGGCTTATTCAACATTCAAAAAGAATTCATGTAATTCATCACATCAGCAGACTAAAGAAGAAAAATCATATTCTCCTGTAAATAGATGCGTAAAAAGTATTTGACAAAATTCAACACCCATTCATAATTTTTAAAGAAATCTCAAGAAACTAGAAATAGACAAGAGCTTCCTCTACGTGATAAAGAATATTTTTAAAAAACCTACAGCCAACATATTTAATGGTGAGAAACTAGAAACTTTTTCACCAAGGCCAGGAACAAGGTAAGAATGTTCCCTTTTACCACTCCCTTTCAATATTATACTGGCAGTCCTAGGTAATGGCAATAAAACAAGAAAAGGAAGTAAATAGTATATAGACTTAGAAGGAAGAAATAATCTTTTCAGCAGATAATATGATTGCCTATGTCAAAAATTTGAAAAAAATGACAAAAAAATCTTCTGGAACTAGTAAGTGGCTATAACAAGGATGCACAATATGTAAGTTTCCTTTACAAAAATAAGTCACTTTTCTACATACCAGCAATGAATAAGTGAAACTGGACATTAAAAACACATACAAAACTCTGTTGAGAAAAATAAAAGAACTAAGTAAATGAAGAACTATTCCATACTCATAGATAGGAAGACTCAATATTGTCATGATGTCCCTACTTCCCAATTTAATCTACAAGTTCAGTACAATCCCAGTCAAAATCGCCACATTTTGTGAATATTAAAAAACTAATTCTGAAGTTTATATGTACAGGCAAAAGATCCAGCATGATCAACACAATATTAAAGAATTTGTGTGAGAGAACTGACACTAACTGATATTAAGAATTACTAGAAAGATACTATAATCAAGACTGGGGCATTGTTGAAAGAACAGATAAATATATTAATTAAATAGAATATAGAACCCATAGACCCACATGAATATCATCAACTAATCTTTGACAAATAAGAACAAGTGATATGGAGAAAAGATAGTCCTTTTAACATATTGAACTGGAAAAATTTAGACATTCATGTGAAAAAAAAAAAAAAAAAATCTAAACACAGATCTTAAACCCTTCACAAAATTTAACTTAAAAACGATCACAGACCTTTATTCATAATTTCTGAAAGCTAGAGGCAGCCAAGATTTCCTTCAGTAGGTAAGCTAATAAATCAACTGTGATACGTCCAGACAATGGAATATTATTCAGTGATTTTTAAATGAGCTATCAAGTCATAAAAAAGACATGAAGGAAACTTAAATGCATATTACTAAGTGAAGGAAGCCAATCTGAAAAGCCTATGTACTGCATGATTCCAACGATATGACACTCTGGAAAAGGCAAAACTGTGTCAACAATAAAAAGATTAGTGGTTGCCAGGACTTGGAGGTTTGGAATTATGAATATGCAGAGCACAGAGGATTTTTAAGACATTGAAAATACTCTCAATTTTACTATAATGGTGAATACACGTCTTTTTACATTTGTCGAAACTCATCAAATGTAGAACACTACAGGTAAATCCTAATGTAAACTATGGACTTCAGGTGATAATGATATGTCAACATAGGCTCATCCACTGTAATGCATGTACCACTGTGGTAGGGGTTGTTGATAATGGAGGAGGCTATGCATGTGTGAGGAAAACGGATATATGGAGTATCTCTTTACCCTCCTCTCAATTTTGCTGTGAATCTAAAACTACTCTTTAAAAGAATATTTTTAAGTGAATTAAAATAGTACCTTCAAAATATGGGATGCCAGATTTTGAACAAAATATCTCTGAAGGCCAATTACTTAGCAGACTTTTTTTTTAATAACATGAGCCAATTGAACAAGTTTTTGTAAGCCCTTGCAGATAACGTTTTGACTTCACTTAACAAATTTGTTAGCTTCAAAACAAAATAGAATCTTCAGGGAAAAAAATGCAGCAAAAGCAAATCTTAAAGACTTCCACAGCTTCCTGGGGTTGAAAGTGGGAAAGATATCAGCAACTCTACACTCATACAAAAAAAAAAAAAAAACACCAGGAAAAACTAAAAAACGAATCTAACTGGTGGTTTCCCTCTCTTTCATCATAAATGTATGGCTAGGAGAGGGATTATTTCTCTTAATCTTCTGCTGATACTGACTTTGAGGCAAGAGAAAGCCCTTTATGAGGTGCAGCTAATCATTCTTGATTTATTGATTGTTACCCTAGATGAATTCTAGATATCTGTGAAAGAAGAATTTCTTGCCATTTGTAAGAAAACAGTGGACATTTTTGCTGTGGTTTTCAACCTCTTTCATGTAAGAGGAGCAGTTTGCCTACTTATAAAAATCAAGAGCAAGAAAAGAAGAATCGCATTTCAGTAGAAAATGAAATCCATGTGTAGTTGTGCTATGTTTGATTCATAATCAAATGAAATAAACTGATTAGTAACTATGTACAGGTTTCATGTGAGAGAGTAACATATTTTTAGTTTGAGTTTCAAAAACAGTTTTATATGCATGTGTAAGTCAAACAGACCATTTAAATATATATATATGTTAATATCATACAATTATTAAAATATTTAATATTATTAACACCAAGGTACATATTTGAATCTGATCATGTTACTCACAAAGATATTGTTTTTACAAAGTGTTATGTGAAATTTTGACTTTTGCCACATTTAACTCATCTGTATTTGCTTACTCTTTAGTAGTATTACTATTTGTACTTTGTCAATAAATTTTAATGCAATAAATTATTTTAAATCTAATGGGTGTAATTGTAAAAACTAAAATTCCATTTTGGCTTAAGCCAGTTATTTAACAAATTTATTTGTCTTATGGATTTTCAACTTTTATTAAAATGGAAAGATTTCATGAAAGTAAGCTAAGTCTCTAATAAGCATAAAACAAAAACTGAAAGAATTTTGAAATTGATTATTCAACAAAGATAACTGTGGACTTCAGTACCTCATTCTAAATAACTGAAACACCAAAAATAGATATAGAAATAGCATCCATCTTTATAGAGCACTCTAGGCAATAAGCGGGATTTATATTCTACTGAAGCACAAATTGAACATTCTACTTGGATAGGCTACATATTATGCCATAAATAAATTGCAATACATAGAGTAATAAAATCAAGCAAAGAATATTTTCCAACCACAACGGAATTAAATTTGAAATCAATAACAGAAGGAAATTTTGGAAGTTTGTGAATGTGTGGATATTAATAACACACTCCTAAATAAACAGTACAAAACAGAAGAAATAATAAGAAGTTAAAAATACTTTAAGATGACTTAAAACTAAATTACAGCATGCTAAAAATATAAGATACAACTAAACCAGTGTTTAGATAGAAATCTGTAGTTTTAAACACTTACATTTGAAGAGAAGGTAGATCTTAAAATAACTTCCACCATATGATACTGGAAAAGAAAGAAAAGCAAACTAAACTCAAAGCAAGTTAAACAGAGGATATACTAAGGACAAGAGAAGAAATAAATAATATAGATAATATAAATAATAATATACTTTTTTAAAAAAATGGTTCTTTTAAAGATCAACAAAACTGATAAAACTAATTAGACTGGCCAAGGTTTAAAAAGAGAAAACCTGAACCATTAAATCAGAAACAAAAGACAGAAACATCACTAATTATCTTAAAGTAATAATAACATATTAGTAACATGTTACTATGAACAACTATTTGCCAACAAATTAGATGATTCTGATGAAAAGGTAAAATTTACAGAAGGATACAAATAATCTAAACAGACTCAAGAAGAAATAGGAAATCTAAATACATCTATATAGCAGTAAAGAGATTAAGCTATTATGTATTTAACAGCAAAGAAAATTCCAGGACCAGAGAACTTCACTGTTGAATTCCATAAAACACACAAGACTAATGAATACCAATCCTTCCAAAACTCTTCCTAAAAATAGAAAAGGAGGCAACATATCTCAAGTCAACTTACTGAAACCAATATAATTCAAATTCCAAAGACAAAGACATCACAAGAAAACAAAATATAGATTAATTTCTTATAAGATGCAAAAATCTTCAATAAATTACTAGCAAACTGAATTCAGCAACACATAAAAACACCATGATCATGTGGGTTTGATCTCAGGAATGCGAGATAGCTCAACATATGAAAATCAATCAATGTAATATACCACCTTTATAGAAGCAAAGGGCAAAAACCACCTGATTATTTCAAGAGACACAGCATTTTACAAAATTCAATGCCCTTTCATGATCAAAACAACAACATTCAACAAGTTAGGAGATGAAGGGAACTTCTTCAACTTATAAAAAAAGAAATATGGGAAAAGCTACATCTAACATCATAATTAGTGGTAAAAGAGTGAATACTTGTCACAAAAGATCAGAAACAGAACAGGCATATTTGCTTACACCACTGCTATTAAACTTTTTAACTGGAGATTCTTATCACAGCAATTGAGTAAGAAAATGAAATAAAGGCATTCATTATCTTGTATACAGAAAATCCTAAGGAATCCAGAAAAATAATTACTGGAGCAAATAAACCCATTTGCCAAAGTTGCCTGATAGGCATTCAATATATTTTAAAAAGTCGTATTTTATACACTTGCAATGAAGCATCAAAAAATAAAATTAAAAACACAATTTCATTTATAATGCATTAAAAGAATAAAAGACTCAGGGATAGAAATAAACGAAAAGACACCCTATGTTCTTGGATTAAAGACAACATTTTTAAGATGAAAACATTCCACAAATTGATCAACAGATTCAAGGCAGACATGTCAAAATTCCAACTGCCTTTTTTGAAGAAATTGATCAGTTCATTTTAAAAGTCATATGGAAATGCAAGAACTCAGCAGAGCCAAAACAGTCTTGAAAGGCAGAAGAATAAATTGGAGAATTCAAACTTCCCCAATTCGTAACATACTTCAAAGCTAGAGTTAACTAAGCATGAAGAATATATAAAGCACAAGTGAAAAAGAAAGAAACTAGATGCTTTAGATAAACTGAACTTTGTGAAACTTAAAACCCTTTCTGTGTGAAAGGACAATATCAATACAGTGAAAAGACAACCCACAGAATGGGAAAAAATATTGCAAATCATATATCTGATAAGAAACTTGTATTGAAATGTATAAATGATTGTTGCAACTTGGCAATAAAAAGACGATTAACCCAATTTTAAAATGCTCAGAGAACCTGAATTGACATTTCTCCAAAAGAAATATGCAAATGGTCAATAAACATAAGAAAGATGCCCAAAATATTAGTTGATATAGTTTGGATGTTTGTCCCCTCTAATCAGGTTTAAACGTAATCCACAATGGTGGTGGTAGGGTTTGGTGGGAGGTATTTTTACACTGAAATCAGCCTTTTTTTTTCTTTTTAATCCACTTTTCATGAGCTTGAAAAGGTGTCGGTTTCTTTAACGTTTTCTAATATGATTCATTTTTGGTGATACATTAAATATTCTACCTGGTTAGCAACATGACATAATCAGAATAGATTACTTTTTAATATTTTGAATAAAATACATAATACAAAAAAGAATGTATAAGATATGTTGAATATAAAGAAACATAATGAAAACATTCACATGCCCACCCTGGTTTTTTTTCATTAACATATTCTTCAGAGTTCCTCACATTCTTCCAAATCCTGTATTTCCTCTACAATTTTTGCAGTATGTTTTCAATTTTTTGCATAGTGTTTACATCATTGTTTCCTTCTGTAAACTCATAAAGATAATCTCCTGTTTTAACTTTTAAAGATTGAACAATTTTGTTTTATGTTTAAATGTTTATGATCTACATTTAAATCTCCAATTGCCCAAAATATTTTTTATGTGTCTTATGTATTATGGGACTTGACCTTACTTTTCCCTACCCAAATAACCATTGTTTCACTAACATTTATTGAAAATTCCAATTTTCCATTTATCTGCAATATCAGTTATTTTCTAAATCACTTCAGCATTCATAATCAGTCAATATGTTTATTTCCTCACCAGAACCATATTCCATAGTTATATTAATATAACTTTACAGAGTTTTTTCAATATCTGATAAAGCAAGTCTCCTGCTTACCCTTAGCTTATTGGGTCACATTCAATAATTGTATTGCCAATTCTTTGACATGTTGATTTCCTTTCTTTTGGATATATACCCAGCAGTGGGATTGCTGGGTCATACAGTAGTTCAAATTTTAGCTTTTTGAGAAACCCCCGTGCTGTTCTCCGTAATAGCTAAACTAATTTATATTTCGACCAACAGTGAACAAGGGTTTCCCATTCTCCTTATCCTCATCAGTCAATATTGCCTGTCTTTTGGACCTAAGCCATTTTAACTGGGGTGAGATCTTATCTTCTTATAGATTTGATTTGCATTTCTCTGATTAATGATGTACTGTTCATATGTTGGCAACTCACAGGTCTTTTTTTGTATATCTGGCATTTCTCCCCATGTTATCCTTCCCCAACCCCTACCCCCCCATTATCCCTCCCTTAGACCCATCAACACACCCCAGGTGTGTGATGCTCCCCTCCCTGTGTCCATGTGTTCTCATTGTTCAACACCCACCTTTGAGTGAGAATATGCAGTGTTTGATTTTCTGTTCTTGTGTCAATTTGCTGAGAATTGTGGTTTCCAGCTTCTTCCATGTCCCTATAAAGGACACAAACTCATCATTTTTTATGGCTGCATAGTATTCTATGGTGTATATGTGCCACATTTTCTTTGTCCAGTCTGTCATCTATGGGCATTTGGGTTGTTTCCAGTCTTTGCTATTGTAAACAGTGCCACAATGAATATAAGTGTGCATGTGTCTTTATAATACAACAATTTATAATCCTTTGGGGATATACCCAGTAATGGGATTGCTGGGTCAAATGATATTTCTATTTCTAGATATTTGAGGAATCGCCACACTGTCTTCCACAATGGCTGAACTAATTTACACTCCCACCAACAGTGCAAAAGTGTTCCTATTTCTCCACATCCTCTCCAGCATCTATTGTCTCCAGATATTTTAATGATCACCATTCTGGCAGGCGTGAGATGGTATCTCAATGTGGTTTTGATTTGCATTTCTCTAATGACCAGTGATGGTGAGAATTTTTTCATATGTTTGTTAGTCTCATATATGTCTTCTTTTGAAAAGTGTCTGTTTATATCCTTCGTCCACTTTTGAATGGGTTTGTTTGTTTGTTTTCTTATAAATCTGTTACATTCTGGATATTAGCTCTTTGTCAGATGGGTAAATTGCAAAATTTTTTCCCATTCTGTTGGTTGCCAGTTCACTCTAATGATATGTGTTTTGCTGTGCAGAAGCTCTTAAGTTTAATTAGGTCCATTTGTCTATTTTGGCTTTTGTTGCCAATGCTTTCGGTGTTTTAATAATGAAGTCCCTGCCTATGCCTGTATTCTGAATGGCTTTTCCTATGTTTTCTTCTAGAGTTTTTATGGTGTTAAGTCTTATGTTTAAGTCTTTAATCCATCTGGAGTTAATTTTAGTGTAAGGTGTAAGGAAGGGGTCCAGTTTCTGTTTTCTGCACATGGCTAGCCAGTTTTCCCAACACCATTTATTAAACAGAGAATCCTTTCCCCATTGCTTGTTTTTGTCAGGTTTGTCAAAGATCAGATCATTGTAGATGTGTGACATTGCTTCCAAGGCATCTGTTCTGCTCCATTGGTCTGTATCTCTGTTTGGGTGCCAATGCTGTTTTGATTACTGTAGTATTGTAGTATAGTTTGAAGTCAGGTATGTTTGAACTCCAGCTTTGTTCTTTTTGCTTAGGATTGTCTTGGCTATTGGGGATCTCTTTTGGTCCCATATGAAGTTTAAGGTGGTTTTTTCCAGTTCTGTAAAGAGGCTTATTGGTAGCTTGATGGGATATCATTGAATCTATAACTTACTTTGGGCGGTATGGCCATTTTCACGATATTAACTCTTCCTAACCATGAGTACGGAATGTTTTTCCATCTGTTTGTGTCCTCTCTTATTTCCTTGAGCAGAGCTTTGTAGTTCTACTTGAAGAGGCTCTTTACATCATTTGTTAGTTGTATTCCTAGGTATTTTATTCTCTTTGTAGCAATTGTGAATGGCCGTTCATTCTTGATTTGGCTCTCTGTTAGTCTGTTATTGGTGTATAGGAATGCTTGTGATTTCTGCACATTGATTTTGTATCCTGAGACTTTGCTGAAGTTGCTCAGCAGTTACAGGAGATTTTGGGCTGAGACGATGGGATCTTCTAAATATACAATCATGTTGCCTGCAAATAGAGACAATTTAACTTCCTCCTTTCCTAATTGAATATGCTTTTTTTCTTTATTTTTCCTGATTGCTCTGGCTAGAACTTTCAATACTCTATTGAATAGGAGTGGTAAGAGAGGGTATCCTTGTCTTGTGCCAGATTTCAAAGGGAATGCTTCCAGTTTTTGCTCATTCAGCATGATATTGGTGGTGGGTTTGTCATAAATAGCTTTTATTATTTTGAGATACATTCCATCGATACCTAGTTGATTGAGTTTTTAGCATAAAGGGCTGTTGAATTTTGTCAAAGGCCTTCTCTGCATCCATTGAGATAATCATTTGGTTTTTGTCTTTGGTTCTGTTTATGTGATGGATTACATTTATAGACTTGCATATGTTGAACCAGCCTTGCATCCCTGGGATGAAGCCTACTTGATTATGATGGATAAGCTTTTTGATGTGCTGTTGCAATCGGTTTGCCAGTATTTTCTTGAAGATTTTTGCAGCTATATTCATCATGGATATTGGCCTGAAGTTTTCCTTTCTTGTTGAGTCTCTGCCTGGTTTTGGTATCAGGGTGATGCTGGTCTTATAGAATGATTTGGGAAGGATTCCCTCTTTTTTATTGTTTGGAATAGTTTCAGAAGGAGTAGCACCAGCTCCTCTTTGTATGTCTGGTAGAATTCGCCTTTGACCCCATCTGGACCTGGACTTTTTTTGGTTGGTATGCTATTAATTCCTGCCTCAACTTCAGCCCTTGTTATTGGTCTATTCAGGGTTTCAACTTCTTCCTGGTTTAGGCTTGGGAGGGAGCAAGTGTCAAGGTATTTATCCATTCTTCCGGGTTTAATGTTTTATGTGCATAGAGTTGTCTGTAGTAGTCGCTGATGGTAGTTTGTATTTCTGTGGAATGGGGGGTGATAACCCCTTTATCGTTTTATTGAATCTGTTTGATTATTCTCTCTTTTCTTTTTTATTAATCTGACTAGTGGTCTTTCTATTTTGTTGATCTTTTCAAAAAACTAGCTCCTGGATTTATTAATTTTTTGATGGGTTTTTTGTGTCTCTATCTCCTTCAGGTCTGCTCTGATCTTAGTTATTTTTGTCCATTTTTAAGTCAGATTATCTGATATTTTCCTATTGAGTTTTCTGAACTCCTTATATGTTCTGGCTATCAATCCATTGTCAGATGAATAGTTTGCAAATATTTTCTCCCAGTCTGTTGGTGGTCATTTCACTTTGTTAATTGTTTCCTTTACTGTGCAGAGGCTTTTTAAATTGATGTGAGCCCATTTATCTATTTTTACTTTGGTTAACTAAGCTTTTGAGGTGTTATTCAAGAAATCTTTCCCTGACAATTTCCTGAAGAGTTTCTCCAATGTTTTCTTTTAGTAATTTTGTAGTTTCAGGGGTTAGATTTAAGTAGTTAATCGACTTTGATTTGATTTTTGTGTACAGCCAGGGATAAAGGTCAAGTTTTATTCTTCTGTATATAGATATCCAGTTTATGCAACACCATTTATTAAACAAACTCTCCATTCCACAGTATATGTTTTTGGCACCTTTGTTGAAAATAAATTCTTTGTAGATGTTTGGATTTATTTTTGCGTTCTCTATTCTCTTCCATTAGTTTATGGGTCTGTTATTATGACAGTACCATAGAGTTTTGATTACTTTAGCTCTGCAGTATATAATTTGAAATCTAGTAATGTGATTCCTTCAGTTTTGCTATTTTGTTCAAGATGGTTTTCACTATTCTGGGTCCTTTGTGGCTCCATATAAATTTTGGAATTATTTGTCCTATTTCTTTGAAGAATATCATTGATATTTTGATAGGAATTGCACTGATTCTTTAAATTGCTTGTGTACTATGGACATTTTAACAATATTGTTTCTTCCAATTTGTGAACACAGAATATCATTCCATTTTTGTTTGTGTTTGTCTTCTTCAATTTCTTTCATCAATGTTTTATAGTTTTCATTGTAGAGGTCTTTCATTTACTTGGTTAAGTTTATTCCTTGGTATTTTATTTGCAACTCTCAGAAATGGTATTACTTTCTTGATTTCTTTTTTAGATTGTTCACTGTTGGCATATATTATAGAAATGCTCTGAATGCCTGGAGATCTTCCTGGCTGTGAAGCAGAGAAAGACCACTTGCACTCCTTCTGGACAAAATTGTAGAGGGCCTCATGTTGCTAGTCCATGTGAATGGGTGCTTCACATGCCTGGAGATCTGTCTGGGTGTGAACTGGAGAGGACTCCACTGCACCATGATCTATGCACAGGAAGGGTGATGGCTTACACTACTGATTTGAGTGAGGGAGTGCTCCAAATGCCTGGAAATCTGCCTGGGTGTGGAGTGAAGGGATCATCACTGCACCACAATGTATGTCCAGCAAGAGTGGGACAGCTCAGGTTCCTGTTCCAGGAACACATGCAGATTAGTTCCAGGTCACCACGCTGGCCCTTGCTACAAGTCTCATTGCTCAAGAGAAACTGCAGTGATAGCAGCACTCCTCCTGGCCCACGGCTCACTGGAGGAGAGTACGGTTCCAGTGCCTACTGCTGAGGTGCTTTCCACAATTCTGGCTGTGCAGGACTCTGCTCCAGAGAAAGTACTCCCATTTCTGGGCCAAGATCAAATGACTGCATGGCTATTCTTTGGCTGTGTTGCCAAAGAGTGACAGACCTTTTATGTTCCTTGGATTAATAATGATACACTGCTCTAAATCCTGGGTCTGGGAAAATGCCTGCACCTTTTCTTTGTGTCTTTTTTCTCTCAGGGCCTCCAAGCCTCTCACCATGTTATCTCCAGGCCTTGAGAAAAACAAAATGCTCTCCATAAGGCCTGGGTTGTTCCAGATCTCCACAGGAAAGGTGAGTCAGAGAGGAAGGCTCTCTGCCTCTCTCACATACTGGGGCTTCACTCATTTTTATCAGCCAGATGCTGTCATGAAGGTTGTTTTCCTATGTTCTGTTCCTTGGGATCTGGGGTGAATCCACAATTCTGCTGGATTCCCACTTTCCATCTTGAATTAAAGCTCAGAGAAGTGAACTTTGTGCACTATCTTGCTATTTCCAAGTGGCTGAAGCATGCTAAAAATCCTCTAATCAGCCATCTTATGGAAAAAAAAAAAAAGAAAGATACTCTCTTTCTTTCTTCCTTCCTTCTTATCATCCCTTATGGAAAAGTGATTTTCTCTGGTAGTTTTTTAATATCTTACTTTTTATTTTTAGTGTATCTGTTTTATGTTTTTAAATTGAGATCACCATGAGGCTTGCAAATAACACAACCAATTATTTTAAGCTGATTACAATTTAATTCTGATAACAAAAAACAAAGAGAAACTAAACAAAAAATATCTACACTTTAATTCTAAGCCCCCCTGCCACTTTTTGTCTTTTTGTTGTTTATACCTTTTTGCATTACCTCTTGAAAAGTGGCAATTATTATTCATAGGTTTGTCTTTTAGTCTTCTTACTCAAGATATAAGTGGTTTGCACACCACAGTTATGCATTAGAGTATTCTGTATTCGTCTGCGTATTTATTGTTAACAGTGAGTATTTATTGTTAACAGTATTTATTGTTATTGTTAACAGTATTTATTGTTATTTACTGTTAACAGTATTTATTTATTGTTAACAGCATTTATTGTTATTGTTAACAGTATGTATTCATCTGTGTATTTATTGTTAACAGTGAGTATTTATTGTTAACAGCATTTGTTGTTAACATAGATATTTGTATCTATGGATGATTTCTAATGCTCGTTAACATTTATTTCTTTCAGATTGAAGATATTCTTTTAGCATTTCTTGTAGAACAGGTCTGGTATTGACAACATCTGCAGCTTTTGTTTGTCTAGAAAATCTTTATTTCTCCTTCATGTTGGGAGGAATTTTTGCCAGGTATAATATTCTAGGATAACTTTTTTTTTCCCTTCAGCACTTTGAAAATGTCATACCACTTCCTCCTGCCTATAAACCTCTTCTCTTTGTCGTC
>NW_016107391.1:11650135-11711797 GCF_001604975.1 Cebus imitator | reverse complement strand
TCTCCCTCTACAGGGGATCACAGTTCCTCATCAGAAACAGAACAAGGCCTGATGGAGAAAGACTGTGTTCCATTAGCAGAAGCTGGCTTTAAAAAGTGGATGATAAGAAACTTCTGGGAATTAAAAAATAATGGTTACTATTGGTTTAATCACCTAAAATCAATAATAACTTTATCTTTCTTTTGAAAATCTTAGAAAACTGTTATTACAGAACTCTTTGCCTATTTACATGCTATTTTATTACTGTTTATGTTTGTTCCAACTCATTTTTTATCTCTTAAGGTGTTTTACATTTTATCAATGTTTGTATATGTTTTTCAACATATTAACCACTTTATCAACTCTTCCTTTTATATTGTGTCTCAGACAATTTTCTACTGGAACATAATTTTTGTGCCTGAAAATGTCTTTTTCACACTTACAATATCATAAGATATTTTTGTTGGATATAGAAGTCTGTATGGACAACTACTCCTCTCAGCATGTTGAAGGTGACATTCCACTGACATTTAGCTTCCAACTGATGTTTTAAAATGAATTCATTCTTCATCTATAGCTACATTTTATACCTTATCTTTGCATTAGAAATTTAGCAGTTTTATTTTTAATGACTTTATTTTTATTTTGCATTTTTATAATAGGCTTCTTGATTCTGTAGTTTCAAAAATATTCTTAGCTGTTGGCTTCTCAAATATTGCCTCTACTTCATTTTCTCTCTCTTCTCTTTCTAAAACTCCTACTATGGTATTGGGCAACCGACCGTCCATAACCACTGACAAAAACTGTCTCCTCGAAGGAAATAATCACAATCCTCTGAGCTCTTTTACAAACTAGACCGCATCCTTAGGAGTCCAATTTTAATAAGAATTCTGCCAGAATCCCTTATCCTTGACATCTGATCACTCTCAATATCTGACCAAATTCCTCGTACCCCACCATCTCCAAGGTCTGATCACTCTGGCTTGCCTTAAGCAAGTATCATGCTAGATAGGTTTAGCAGAATCCACCCCCACCCCACCGCCTTAGCCTGATGTTTCCGTTTAGTAATTTTTCATTCACTGACAACTCCCTCCTGCTTACATTTGCACACTCTGCTCCTTGGGTATTAATTCTCACTTTCCTTTGTTGTACTGACAGTTGAGACCAATCTTTTTGCCCTACTGAAAAGCCCCATTTCAGTAGTTTCCATAATAATGATAGTCCTGAATAAAGCCCACCATGCCATTTTAACAACTATCAGAATAATTTTTTCTTTCACACCACCTATGTAGTGTGAATTTTGGTAGCAATATATGTGAGAAGCAGCTTGTAGTTATGAATTCTGAGAGGTCTTTTTTTTTTCCCCCTCCTACATTCAGTGCCAGAGTTTGAGACAAGAAATTTTCTTTAAGGGTAAAATTTACATTTAGACTGTATGTGTAGCACTTAGATGTATCATTTTAATGGTGGTGATCGTCTACTAGACACCTCAAATTTAGTAGGCCCTGAGCTTGACTTTCTAATCCCTGAATTCTAAAACGCTTCAAAATTAAAGCTCGATTTCAATCTATTTGGTAAATGTTCTTACTGAAATAAAAATCAGCTTTCATATTACATTTACCTTTATCTGCATCTTATTATTGCTTGCTTTTTTGAAAGCTCTTGGATTCATATAAAATGATCATAAAATAAAAGTTTGTTAGCATTTTTAGTTGCATACAGTTGTTAGATCTGTTCAGAGGATATGCTCCCATGCTGTTGCCAGGGCATTCATAGTAAGATTGTAATTTGGTAAAAGAAAATTGTCTCATTGCTCACATCTTTGACATAGAAAGCATTTGAAATATCACATATGTTAATCTGTGTAAGTGATGCCTTATATTTTCACATTGTTCTCACAATATACAGACCTGATGTCAGTTTGTCTTTGGTCTTGCATTTCAAATTCTATTTTGTTTTTATCAGTGTTCTGGATACTTTACTAATCATCAACTCCATGTAAATATTTACTAGTTGTAAGATCTTAGGAAGTTACTTAACTTTATACCTTGTTTTATTCATAAGAAAATAATCATAATGCTATATGAGCCACAGAGTTATTCAGAGAATTAAATGAATTAATATGGTTAAAGTATTCAGAATAATGCCTGGCACACAGAAACACTAAATAAATATATATTATTATTTTTTAAAAAGAGCATTTAAACGCCCAACTTTTAAACCTTGAAGTATAAAAAGAAGGAAATAAATGTAAACTAATAACTTAAAGAATGTTTTTGCCTCCCTGTAGATTCATTATTCATGACTTCTCTTCCCAATAACAAATACAATCAAAAGTTAACTCTTGAAAACTATCTTATATTTGTTTTTCAACTCTTTCCTGGTAATTAACATAAAGAAATGACATGTTTTGGTATTAGAGATGTTATTGGTAATTATTTCATTATTCAACTTCCAAATGCGGGGATTGCTTTCAGAACACCCATAAGAAATAACCATCAAAACTTCAAATTTGCTGTAATACTTGAAGTAATGGGAATAACACCGCTTTTAAGGCAGCCCGTTTGTTGTTGCCGGAAAGCTATAAGTTATGAAATTCTATTTCATAATGTATCCAAAATTACTCTCCCTCAAACTTGTGTGCATTGTATTTTGTTCTGCACCCTAAATAATGTATTACAAAATGAATACATTTATTTGTAGAGGAAGTACAAAATGCAAATGTACTTCCTCTACAAATAAATGAATCAAATATTTTTTTCAGCATCTAACAGAGTTCCTCAGGAAAAATAGGCATTAAAATGTTAGGCTCTTTTCTTTAACCTTCTTTTTTTTTTTTTTTTTTTTTTTTTTTTTTTTATTTTTTTTTTTTTTTTTTTTTTTTTTTTTTACTCTACTTTAAGTTCTGGGGTATATGTGCAGATTTTGCAGGATTGTTGCATAGGTACACACATGCCATGGTGGTTTGCTGTTTTTTTTAATAATATCCTTTCACTTATTCCTCTCCCCTTGTCCTTCTCTCCTTCCTTTCATCCCTCTCTTTTTCTTCCTTCTTTCCTATTCCTGTTACAACCCTTAGAAAATATATACCACATGTCTTCAATTTTTTCTTTCCTCACAACTTCCCTCAAGCCTTCCATTTATGATGTGGTTTCACAACTTTTCATCACTCTGATCATTTCTTTTATCATTTCAATTTTCTAATTGTATCTTAAAATGTAGCACAAAGTCCTAAATAAAGCACTAATCCAATTTTCCACATTGTTCTAACTATCATACTGCCAACACTACATACCTTTACTGAGCCTTTATGTACCAAATCCAGGTTGCTTTACAATGAACTTGAGGTCCTTCCAAATTCATAGGAGTTTTCTACATTAACTGCTTTTAATTAAGGATTCCAACATTCAGTAATTGCAACTGCACAATCACATATTATTCTAATATCAGGATTTTATATTTATTTTCATTAGATTGTATCTTAGACTTTCTGTAATTTATTAGACTTTCTGTAGTTATATGTATCTTAAACTTGTCTATAATTAGAGACTGTCAAGATGTTTTTCATCTTGATTCGACATCTTAGTTTTTTTTCATGTTACAAGATATGCCAGCAGAAAATTTGAAAAATCTGTTTTTCAATTTTGTCCAAGTTATTGAGCAGGTTTTTCACATATTCTTTTACCATTCTCCCAATACTAATCTATTATGACTCTCCAATCTTTGTTACTATGTGAATGATTACTTTTCATGACTTGATTAAATGAATTTATCAAATGTCAGACAAAATTTACACACGTTTTTCATCTGATCTGCCAATCTGGAAACTACTTTTACAAAACAAATATTTTTAATTTTTCATGGCATTCTAAGTCAATTCATCCTCATTCCTAGAAAATGTATCTTTATTTAAAGTTCATAATCCATCTGCACAAAAATCTTTTTCTGGAATTTGCCTAAGTGTACTTTAAATGTATTTAACAGTAGTATATGAAATCTTCCTCTTCCGTGTCTGAAAATCTGGGACAACATGTGCTAGTGTTTAGATATCTGGCAGATGTTTTATAACCAATGGATTCCTCAAACTTACTAAAAATGCTTGTGTTAAAATATATTTTCTTGATACTCCTCTGTAACTAACTTAAATTATCTGAATACAGGTGCTTTGAACTCATTTACAAAGGTACACTATCTCACTGTTTATATGGTATCTAATGTTCTAATCATTCTAAAATATTTGTAATATCTGTTCTATTCCTTCCAATTTGACGCTAATTATACTATATGGGGAAGATAGAAGCAAATACAGCTTGCACAGTATTCCTTTTTCCCTTCTCTACCTTCACCAACTTTATAAAACATTGAGCTTGTCCCTTCTATTTTATTTACTTCATTCATATACTGTAAATCATCTTTTGTTTGATTAGTTTTTTTTTTATATGTTACAAAATATTTTCACCATTGGGCTAATGAATTTTAGCCTCAAACATTGAATGTTAGCCTCTAACACTGGTGATGCTCTTTATTGATGTGACTTCCGTTTCCTAATTTTAAATCTTAGATTATCAGCAATTTTCTCATTGGGGCAATTTTTTTTTAATTGTTAGATTTTTCTCCTCATCTGTGTTTTATAAAACTTTATTTTAAGACTTTCCCATCTTGGACCACAGCATAGTTTTTAGAGTGTTTTGTTATGAGAAAAAAATATAACTTTTCTCATATTAAAAAAATCTTATTTCCTAACATATAAATAGGAATGAAAATATTGTACCTATATGATAGGTACAATTACATACATGTACCTATATCTGACTGTGTTAATTACTCAATTAACTTTATGGTTACAATTATCAACATTCTATGTTTATTTTCTCAAACTTTCTATTACTTTTACATCATTAGCCATTTCTCCTTTAATTCCAGAAATAAGTCCAGATTAACAATAACCCTTGCTTGTTTCTCTAATTTCTAAAAATCAATTTTGGTTAAAGATTACCATTAGATGTCCAGATACTTGGTAATTTTTAGTCACTGTTTTGTTTTGTGGTTGTAATTGTCCATATTCTGTAAGTGCCTAGAATATCTGCAGCCTATTTATTTCCCCAGCATTATTACTTCTTTCTTCTAGGTGTAAACTTGCCTGTAGGCTGTTAGCCCCTTCCCTTACTCTTCCCAGCAAGTTCTTGAATTGTTGCACACATAAATTAAATTATGTTTAACCTCTACTGCCAATTTATTTTCATTTTACATATTCAATCCATAAACAGTGCTGCAGAAGTCTCAAGTATACTCATAAAAACTTAAATTTTGTTATTTTAAAATCAATCTTATTCCATCCTGTACAATCTATGCAATGAGGTACAAACATATCTATGACATAGGTATTGTAAGTATGTATCTATGCCATATATATGACATATAAGCATACATAACTATTGTCCTGTTCATCGTCTTTAGTTTCTCCCTGATCATTACTAAATTTTTTTCTACAATTTTTTCATTCCTATTTACAACAGAACCTTATGCTATATAGTATATGGTTGTCCAGTACAAGTCAGGATTATGTTCTTCTCTTGGCTTCATATTTCACTTTAATGCTTTGATTAGTTCAATATTTTGCCTGACAAATGTGGATATTCATTTTCCAAAGAACACCTTGACTCTTGACTGTAGACTGCCACTCAATATTCGAGTCATCATCTGTGAAATAATATTTTCTACAATGTCAAGTATATATTATTTAAGTTATTAATTTAACACATATGTAATAATTTCTGGGGATAGAGTGATGTCAACACTAACATGGATTCTATCCTTATGGTGCACGCACTACTAATAGGGAGACAGTAAATGACTAATCACATACAGTAATTATGGAATGTGACTAGAGCTATAAGGAAATACACAAGAAGACATTACAAGGAGTAATGGAAAAAGAAGAGTTTATATAAGACATGGATATAACTTCAAAAAATAGACCTCAAGTAGAATAAAATATTTTAATAAAATTATTGTTCTTGGCTCACTCTGTTTCCTTTACACTATTTAAAAAAGACTAGGGATTCATCATGTCAGCCCCCAAACTACTTAACCTGATAAGCAACTTCAGCGAAGTCTCAGGATACAAAATCAGTGCACAAAAACCACAAACATTCCTATATACCAACAATACGCAAGCAGAGAGCCAAATCATGAGTGGATGCCAATTCACAATTGCTAAAATAGAACAAAATACCTAGGAATACAAATTACTAGGGACATGAAGGACCTCTTCAAAGAGAACTACAAATCATTGTTCAGGGAAATAAGAGAGGACAAAAACAATGGAAAAACATTCCATGCCCATGGATAGGAAGAATCAACATCATAAAAATGTCCATATTGCCCAAAGTAATTTCTAGATTTAATGCTATTCCCATCAAGCTACCATTGACTTTCTTCACAGAATTAGAAAAAAAACTACTTTAAA
Organism: Cebus imitator; assembly: GCF_001604975.1. Lineage (NCBI taxonomy): Eukaryota > Metazoa > Chordata > Mammalia > Primates > Cebidae > Cebus > Cebus imitator. The sequence continues at coordinate 11,705,349 of NW_016107391.1, read as the reverse complement.
TTTCATATGGAACTGAAAAAGAGCCCATATAGCCAAGACAATCCTAAGCAAAAAGAACAAAGCTGGAGGCATAATGCTACCTGACTTCAAACTATACTACAAGGCTACAGTAAAAAAATAGCATGAAACTGGTACCAAAACAGATATATAGACAAATAGAACAGAACACAAACCTCAGAAATAACACTACACATGTACAATCATCTGATCTTCAGCAAACCTGACAAAAACAAACAATGGGGAAAGGAATCTCTATTTAATATATGGTGCTGAACAAACTGGCTAGTCACATGCAGAAAACTGGAACTGGACCCCTTCCTTGCACCTTATACAAAAGCTAACTCAAGATGTATAAACGACTTAGATGTAAAACCTAAAACCATAAAAACCCTAGGAGGAACCCTCTAGGCAACACCATGCAGAACATAAACATGGGCAAAGACTTCATAACTAAAACACCAAAAGCAATGGCAACAAAAGCCAAAATTGACAAATGGGATCTAATAAAACTAAAGAACTTCTGCACACCGAAAGAAATTATCATCAGACTGAACAGGCAACCTGAAGAATGTGAAAATACTTTTTCAAGCTACATATCTGATAAAGGTCTAATATCCAGAATCTACAAAGAACTTAAATAAATTTACAAGAAAAAAAACAAACAACCCCATCAAAGAGTGTGCAAAGGATATAAACAAACAATTCTCAAAAGAAGAAATTTATGCAGCCAACAAACATGAAAAAAAGAACATCATCATTGGTCGTTGGATAATTGCAAATCAATAACCACAATGAGATACCACATCACTCCACCTAGAATGGTGATTATTAAAAAGTCAGGAAACAACAGAGGCTGGAGAGGATGTGAAGAAATAAGAACGCTTTTACACTGTTGGTGGGAGTGTAAATTAATTCAGTCATTGTGGAAGACAGTGTGGTGATTCCTCAAGGATCTAGAACTAGAAATACCATTTGACCCAGCAGTCCCATTACTGGGTACATACCCAAAGGATTATAAATGATTTTGTTATAAAGACACATGCACGCATATGTTTATTCCAGTACTATTTACAATAGTAAAGACTTGGAACCAACCCAAATACCCATCACTGACAGACTGGATTAAGAAAATGTGGCACATATGCCCCATGGAATACTATGCAGCCATCACCAGAGAATGAGTTAATGTCCTTTGCAACAACATGGATGAAGCTTCTTTTTAATTCCTTTAGACTCTTTTTGTAAAATTTCTTCCATATTGTCTAGAAAAACTTATCATGTTTTTTAAAAAGTAAAGGATAGATAGGCATTTTTCAAGATCAATAATTATACTCACAGTGTTTAGTAGTTCTCCTCACAGTCTAGGGTAGGAGGCTCATAAATAAACATCTACCCTGATGCTTCCATGCATTAAACCCTCCAGAGGACAACCAGTTAAGTGATTGCACCAGGACTAAAATTAAGTTTTAGAATTGCAAGTCAAGTGATCTTTCCAATATACAACACAATAAGCTAGAAATTTGGTAAGTTGCTGCATTGTCAGAGTTCATACTGAAACTTGATGTTTCCACAAACTCAGTTTCATTAATTTATAGGCAAATTGATTAAGTACAATGGTGATTTCCAAACTTTATAAGTTTTATGCAATGTAGAAAGAGTTTCAGGAAAACAAAAAAATGGCGTAATATGTAACAATTAAAATAATTAACCAAACATTTGGTAAAGGTTCTAAAATTATTATGTTTCAACAAATTATTATGTCAATGTATAATTTTCAGTAACTGATATAATCATAAATTAAAAGGCTTAATGATTTCTCTCAATGTCAATGCTTTTATATTTCACATTTCTTACAGCATTTGTTAAATATCTTTGGAGATGGATGAGTAACATGGAATTATGCACTTCAAACATAAAACCTGATATGGTTTGGCTGGGTTTCCACACAAAATCTCATCTTGAATTGTAATCCCCATAAGCCCTACAGTCCCCAACTATCAAGGGCAGGACCAAGAGTGGAGGTAATTGGATCATAGGGGTGGTTTTCCCCATGTTGTTCTCATCACAGTGAGTGAGTCTCACAAGACTTCATGGTTTTATAAGAATCTGACATTTCCACTTCTTGCACCTCTCCTTCCTTTCGCCCTGTGAAAACATTCCTGCTTCTCCTGTGCTTTCCGCCATTATTGTATGTTTCCTGAGGCCTTCCCAGCAATGTGGAACTGTTATCCACTTAAATCTCTTCCCTTTATAAACTACCCAGTCTCGGGCGTTTTTTTCATACCAGTGTGAAAAGGGAGTAATACAAAGCCACAGTGATTTTTTTTCCCAATCTATCAGTTTTATACCCCTATATCTGTAATAAAAGTTGAAATTAAAAAAAAAAAGTATTGGGCATAAATATTAGGAAAACATTCTTTCAATATTAAACTATTTTATATTTTACCATGGAAATATAAAGTTCTATTGATAATGAGAAAATCATTTGTCTCCTATAATAAGCCCTAAGTAAATTCACTCTTTTACTGCTTTGGAAGTTTTGCATAAAATCTTGATAGCTATGATATGATTTTGCTCTGATATGTATTATTTTATCAGGTTATGTTTCCAGATTATTTTGGTGGAATTTTAGTCATAACTTTCAGTAAAATAATAAAGTGGGTTATCTACTATTGATAGATTAATAATAGAAAGTTACAAAGTTTAATGTTTCTCACTATGAAAGAAAATATAAACTTAACTCATTAAATTGTTTGTGAAAATTACTTAGTGAACTAATTTGCCAAAGGCTTTCCCATCTTTTCAGAAAATCAGGTATTATGACAGGTAAATATATATATGCCTGTAGAAAACTTGATTTATTATTTTACATGCTATTATCTTTTCAAATTCCCCCCATTTTATAATAGCAAAACAGCATATAAAAGGGACTAGTGTTCAGCTTAGTGGCATGTCAGGATGCTTACTGGAAAAGACAGAATGACAGGGGCACAATATGCAATTAAGTTTTCTAGAGCCCTGTATTAGTCCGTATTTATGCTTCTGATAAAGATATACCCAACACTGGGAATAGGTTTAATTAAACTTACAGTTCTATATGGCTGGGGAGGCCTCAGTTCATGGCATGAAGTGAAAGGAACTTTTTGCATGGCAGTTGCAAGAGAAAATGAGGAAGAAGCACAAGTGGAAACCCCTGAAAAACCCATCGTATCTCGAGAGACTTATTCACTATCACAAGAATAGCATGGGAAAGACTGGGCCCCACGAATCAATTACCTCACTTAGGTCACTCCCACAACACGTGAGAATTCTGGGAGATACAATTCAAATTAAGATTTGGGTAGAGACACAGCCAAACCATATCATTCCACCCCTGGCACCTCCCAAATCTCATGTCCTCACATTTTAAAACCAATTATGTCTTTCCAACGTCTCCCAAAGTCTTAACTCATTTTAGTATTAACCCAAAAGTCTACAGTCCAAAGTCTCACCTGAGACAAGGCAAGTCCCTCTGGCCTATGAGCCTGTAAAATCAAAAGCAACCTAGTTACATCCTAGATACAATGAGGGTACAGTATTGGGTAAATATAGCCATTTCAAATAGAAGAATTTAGCCAAAACAAAAGGGTTACAGGGCTCACGCTAGTCCAAAATAAAACAGGGCAGTCAAATTTTAAAGCATTTAAATGATCTCCTTTCACTCCAGGTCACACTGATACAAGAGGTGAATTCCAATGGTCTTGGGCAGCTCCACCCCTGTGGCTTTGCAGGACAGAGCATCCCTCCCAGCTCTTTTTACAGGCTGCCATTGAGTGTCTGCAGCTTTTCCAGGTGCACAGTGCAAGCTTTCGATGGATCTACCGTTCTGGGATATGAAGGACGGTGGCCCCCTTCTCACAGCTCCACTAGGTTGTACCCTAGTAGGGACTCCGTGTGTGGGCTTTAACCCCACATTTCCCTTCTGCACTGCCCTAGCAGAGGTTCTCCATGAGGGACCTACCTCTACAGCAAACTTTTGCTTGGGCATCTAGGCATTTCTATATACCTTCTGAAATCTAGGCAGAGGTTCCCAAACCTCAATTCTTGACTTCTGTGCACCCACAAGCTCAACACTAAGTGGAAGCTGCCAAGGCTTGGGCCTTCCACCCTCTGAAGCCACAGCCCAAGCTGTATGTTGGTCCCTTTCAGCCATGGCTGTAGTGGGTGGAACACAAGGCACCAAAGTCCCTAGGCTGCACACAGCACAGTGACCCTGGGTCTGGCCCACGAAACTACTTTTTCCTTCTGGACCTACTGGCCTGTAATGAGAGGGGCTTCTTTGAAACTCTCTGACATGGCCTGGAGACATTTTCCTCATGGCCTTGGGGATTAACATTAGGCTCCTTGCTACTTATGCAAACTTTTGCAGCCAGCTTGAATTACTTCAATTTCTTGAAAAGAAAACGGATTTTTCTTTTCTATCACATTGTCATGCTGCAAAATTTCCAAACTTTGATGTTCTGCTTCCCTCATAAAACTGAATGCCAAGTTTTATGTACAGTACCCAAGCCACATCTTGAATGCTTTGCTTCTTAGAAATTTCCTCCACCAAATACCCTAAATCATCTTTCTCAAGCTTAAAATTCCACAAATCCACACAGCAGGGGCAAAATGCCACCACTCTCTTTGTTGAAATGTAACAAGAGTCACCTTTACTCCAGTTCCCAACAAATTCCTCATCTCCATGTGAGACCACCTCAGCCTGGACGTTACTGTTCATATCACTGTCAGCATTTTGGGCAAAGCCATTAAACAAGTTTCTAGGAAGTTCCAAACTTTGTCATATTTTCTCTCTTCTTCTGATCCCTTCAAACTGTTCCAATCTCTGTGTGTTACCTACCCAGTTCTAAAGTCCCTTCCACATTTTTAGGTATCTTCTCGGCAACACCCCAATCCCAGTACAAATTTACTATATTATTCCATTTTCACACTGCTGATAAAGACATACCCAAGACTGGGAAGAAAAAGAGGTTTAATGGACTTACAGTTCCACATGGTTTGGGAGGCCTCAAAATCATGGCAGAAGGCAAAAGGAAATTCTTGCATGGCAGCAGCAAGTGAAAATGAGGAATAAGCACAAGTGGAAACCCCACAAACCCATCAGATCTTGTGAGACTTATTTGCTATCAGGAGAATAGCACGGGAAAGACTGGCCCCCATGATTCAATTACCTCCCCCCCCCCACCGTGTTCCTCCCACAACATGTGGGAATTCTGGGAAATGTAATTCAAGTTGAGATTTGGGTAGAGAAATAGTCAAACCATATCAAGACCACTATTTGAAAGTATGCAAGGATAGCTTGTATAAACTCTCAGACTTCTTTTTCTTGATCCACTTTATTCAGATAAGTTCTACAAAAAGAATATGATTTATATAGGTCAAAAAGGTAAAAGGCATTAGAAATCATCACACTAGTAAGTACACTGAAATATAAGGTTTCTTCCTGAGTACTGATAACTTTTTTCAATATTGAAACAAATGCTAGTAAACAATTACATGCTTTCTTAGTCTGCTTTCATGCTGCTAATAGAGACATGCCCAAGACCAGGAAATTTATACAGGAAAGAGATTTAATGGACTCACAGTTCCACATGGCTGGGGAGGCCTCACAATAATGGCAGAAGGCAAGGAGGAGCAAGTCATATCTTATAAGGATGGTGGCAGGCAAAGAGAGATCTTGTGTAGGGAAGCTTCCCCTTATAAAACTATCAGAGCTCATGAGATGTATTCACTAGCGTGAGGACAGCATGGGAGATACCTGTTCCCATCATTCAATTACCTCCCACAAAGTCTGTCCCACAACACATAGGAATTGTAGGAGCTACAATTCAAGATGAAATTTGGGTGGGAACACAGCCAAACCACATCACATTTATATTAATTGTTATAATTTTTATGATTTATAATTACATAGCTAATGTTGCATGCCCCTTATGGATAATTAGAAAATATACTATAGGCAAAATTTAAAAAATTAAATCACACTTAATATTACCAACTAATGATATCATTTTAGTGTAAATTTTCAATGGACTGAATGATTATATCCCCCTAAAATTCATAGTTTGAAATCTTAACCCCCAAGGTGACAGTGTGAGTAGGTGGGATCATTACAAGGTCTTAATAAAGTTATATTAGTGCCTTTATAAAAGAAACCATAGAGACATCCATAGCCCCTTCCACCATGTGAGGGTACAATGAGAAGATGCCATTTGTAAACCAGAAAACATGCCCTCAAGACAATGAATCTGCCTATGTTTTGATCTTGGACTTTCCATTCCCTAGAACTGTGAAAAATAAATTTATGTTGTTTATGATCTACACAGTTCATGGTACTTTATTATAGCAGCTTGAACAGACTATTTTTTTTTGAAATATAATTTAAAATTGTCACCACAAAGTGTTGTTTTCTTTAACCTAATTCTTAACCTCTTTCTTTCAGTAAAAATGTCTGCACTGTGTGAAAACATACAAAAAAATTTAATGAAGGTAAGAAAATCGTGTTCCATGGATGATGACAGACTCTAAAGCATTTTTTAAGTCATAAAATTGTGACAACACTTACTAAAATGATATTTGATAATTACTCATCAGAAGCCTTCCAGAAACAGGAGCCAATCAAAAGTCCATCCATTTAGTTTATTCTTTAGTCAGATTTGATTCAATAAGCTTTTAGAAGACCTTTCCACTCAAGCCTGTAATCCCAGCACTTTGGGAGGCTGAGGTGGGCAGATCCTGTGACCAAGAGATCAAGATAATCCTGGCCAAAATGGTGAAAACCCATCTCTACTAAAAATACAAAAATTAGCCAGGCATGGTGGCACATGCCTGTAGTCCCAGCTACTTGGGAGGTGGAGGTGGAAGAATCACTTGAACCTCGTAGGCGGAGGTTGCAGTGAGCTGAGATTGTACCACTGCGCTTCTTCAGCCTGGCGACAGAAAAAGACTCCGTCTCAAAAAAAAAAAAAAAAACCTTTCTGAAATTAATTGCTCTAAGTTTTTTTCTGCTTTAAACCCATAAAAATGATGAGGATAATGATAGTACTTTTACTAGGCAAAAAATGTAAACCATGGTTTATTTTACTTTTACAAAATAAATGCCTTCCTTTGTAGTAGAATTGTCAGTATAGGGCTATTACTAAGCACTGAGATACAAAAAGTTTTGTGAGCAAGAAGTAAAAAAATCTGTGTGGTCTGCTAGTCAAATTACTCTTAAACATTCAATCAATTTCCTTAAATGTCAGAAAACTTGATGAGTTAGAGTTATCAGGATCACAAAATGAACACATCCATCTAACTGCAAATAAAATTTTAAAATAGAAACGTATCTTCACCTTATAAACCTCACGTCCCTTCCCTGTTACTAATAACCATATAATCCTTTCCGTTCTTCAATTATATTCTGACATCTGACACCAAAAATTAGTTCTGAACTTTATGTCAATGGAATCTAACAACATGTATTTTTATTACTTCTTTCTCTCATATAGTATGTGAGAGCTTCATCCTAACTGATCTACATAGCAGTAGCCTATTCAATTTCATTGTTGAGTAGCATTCCCTTATATAAATATACAATTTACATATTCATTCCAGTATGAATATTATGAATATGCTGCTGTAAATATTCTAGTATATGTCATTTGACCCACACATGCACTCATTCTTTTGAGTAGTTAAGAATGAAATTGTTGAATCACAGGTTATGTTATATGCTCAAATTAATTTCCAAAGTAGTTGTACTAACTTATACCCCCAACAGCAGTACAAGAACGTTTTAGTTGCTTGACATATTTACCAAGATTTCTGTCAGTATTTTAAATTTATTTTTAAAAATACATTGTCAGTATTTTTAAATTTTGGTAATAGTCATGGGTATATTTCATTTGAATTTTAATTATTATTTCCTGATAACTATCAGAGTTGAGAATGCTCTCATGTTTGTTGGCCATTTTGCTGTTTTTTGTAAAGTGTCTCTTCAAATATTTTTTCTGTTTTTCTATTGGGGGTGTTGATCTTTTTACGCATTGATCTGGAAAAACAGATTATTGTGGATTGTATGTTTTTCAAATATCTTCTCCCATTACACACTTGACTTTTCACTGGTTTAATGGTGGCTCTTTATGAACAGATTTTCCTAACTTTAATGTAGTCCAGTTACTCAGTCATGACTTTTGTATGTTTTATACTTTGTATGTTTAAGAGGTTTTCAGACATCCCCAAATCAAGAAGATTTTTGTATATGTTGTATTTTAGGTGTATTATTATTCCTTTTTTATATTTAGATGTAAAATTTTCCTGAAATTAAATTTTGTATATAGTTTAAATAATGGCTAATATAATACTTTTTTCTTTTTGGATGTCCAGTTTATCCAGGCTTTTTTTTTTAAAGAATTTACTTGATCCATTGCTTGCAGTACCATACTTATCATAAATCTAATGTTCACAAATGTGTTGGTTTATCATTAGAATATATTCCATTCTACTGGACAATCTGACCATCCTTATAGAAACACCAAAATATTTTTAAATAATGTGGTTTTTCAATAAAACTTGCTACCCAGTGGCATGCATCTCTAATTTTGTTCTCCTTTAGGAACATACTTACTATCCTTAGCTCTTTATTTTTCCATATAAACTTTAGAATTTGTATGTTAGTTTTCACCAAAAGACTGCTAAAATTTTGAATGAGATTGCATTAAATTTATAGATCAATTCTGAGAGAATTTTTTACCATATTGAATCTTTCATTTCATGAGGAAGGTAGTCTGTCAGCAAAGCCCAAAAATGTCACCTGGACTAATTTCTGGGAAATCACCCATTTCTCCACTGTGCATTAAAAATTATTCCATCACAGACATTGAAAATATGGTCAGGATTCAAAATATTAAATGCTAAAACTGAGCATATTCAGCCTCTGTTCAATATAATTGCGTTTTTAAGAAAACTTACAAGGGCAAACATCAAGTTACAAAATCTGTCATTTCAGTGGGTTAAAGGCTAAGAGAGTTTCAGATTTGTAATAACACAGTAATTTTCCCTGTTTTAGTTTTAAATGTGAAAGGTATTTGTATAGTTCAAAATGTCGAACTATAAAAAGCAAACATCACTATTAGGTAATCGGTTCTCTGATTACACAAAACCTTTGCTCAGGAATTATGGACTAAATTTTTCTAACACCATAAGCAATATAGTGTTAGCATAGTGTCTCTTATCAACTGTTATCCATTGAAATGATAAACAAAGACAAAGTCATTGGACAAAGCAACTTTGTTTCAAATGCAACATTTTTCTTAACATATTGTTACCCTTTGATCTTGAAGTGTTATTTCATGCATATATTCAACAAATATTTACTGACTACTTATACCAATTCTAGCAACATGTCATATAATAAAAACATGGTTACCAGTTTGGCTGGGAATATAAAATTTACATACATGAACTTTATATACATGAAAAAACCACAAATCATTGTTTTATGTTTAGGTCACCTCATATTGATCTCCTGCTTTGTTATTATTTAGGCTGCTTTAACCACTGCCATGGAAGTATGTTGTTAATCATTCTTACCTCTATATTTGTACACAATGCCTCTCATTTCTATTCCCCCCACCAAAAAAAAAAAAAAAAAAAAAAAAAAAAAACTTTTTAAAAAAAAAAAAAAAAAAAAAACACACTATCTCATCTGAAATACTGTTCAACCAATCCACTTATAAGCATCCTCTTTGCTGAGCTTCATTTCCCCATATCCACATACCAGAATGAGCTCATTATATTTACACGTAGCCTTGTCTACGTTATGTAAGTTCTATGTGGGTGCATAAGAAAACTCTACAAACTAGAAACACAGAATTGAATATGAATACTTTTTATCCTCTCATTCCAATACTACCACTCTAATGGTTTTCACCTTCACCATTACTTCTTTTTATTACTGAGTATTTCATGTATGCATACAGAAACTGGCACAAAAACTAGAGAAAGTCCTGACACCATGTTTTTTTAGCTTCTGGTTCTCATTCCTTCCAGCATTCAAACTGCATTTTCATTCATGGACACTGGGAGACACATTTCAATCTTTGACATAGACTAGCTAAGGATGATTGCTGTTATTTAAAATTAAATAATTCTACTTACTCCGTGATCCAAATATATTGAACTATAGTTTTTCTTTATGACCACTGTTTTTATACAAATGCATTATAACACTTATAAAAGAGTTGTGTTTTTCTTTGTTCATAAGTCTCTATCCAACATAACATTCTACTAAGTTTCCTGAGAAAAAGGATTAAGCCTGATTAATTTCTGTGGCTTCAGCATATGCCACAGAATTCAATAAACATTTTTTAATTGATGAATGAGTGGGTAAATGTATACACACTCAATTCAAACTATTTTTATGGTAATCTTTCCTGATGTTTTTATAATGTTTTCAACTCCATTATTTAAATAAAGAATATTTATCATCTATTTTCCTCATCAAATAATATCTTGAAACATTTTTTCTTTTATTACAATTTCTCAACTCTTTATTTTCACTTCTGGGGCAAATACAAGTACAAAATAGTTCCATCATTCATAATGATTCAAAAAGTGTTATATACAGAGGAAATAAACATATGGCAAGTATCAAATAATTCTTAATTAGATAAAAATCACAGGACTGGAAACTATATAAGTATATAGTCATATTTTAGTTATGTTTTAATAACTAAATGGATGGATTCCATAAAGCACCTTGTGTAAGGAAACAGAGCTTATTCATAAGGTTGAGCTAAGATTGATAATCTACCAAACTTAACAATTATAATAAGCTGAATGAGGGCAAAATATAAGTTTTCTTATGATGTTATTTTTAATTAGTAGCTATGCTTTACACTTTAACTTGTGTTTCATGTCAGTTATACATTGCACTTAATTTTTGGCTTGCTAGATGATATGGTTTTGCTGTGTCCCCTCCCAAATCTCATCTTGAATTCCCACATATTGTGGGAGCAATTCAATGGGAGGTAATTAATCATGGGAGCAGGTCTTTCCCATGCTGTTCTCATGATAGTGAATAAGTCTCATGAGATCTGGTGGTACTATAAGGGAAAGTTTCCCTGCACAAGCTCTCTCTCTCTCTCTCTCTCTCTCTCTCTTTCTCTTTGCCTGCTGCAAGTCATGTAAGACGTGACTTGCTCCTCCTTGCCTTCTGCCATAATTGTGAGGCCTCCTCAGCTATGTGAAACCATAAATCCATTAAACCTCTCTTTCTTTTGTAAATTGTGCAGTCTCAGGTATGTCTTTATCATCAGCCTGAATATGGACTAATACAATAGAAAACATCAAGTTAAGCTGGTCTTGTTCTGGAAAAGAAGGGAGAAGGTGAATATCCAACAATGAATTGTCTAAACTAACACAAAAGAAGAGAGCAAAAAGGAAGCAGAGCTTATAAAAGAAGGAATTTGATAACTAAAATATGTAAAAAATTAACAAATTAAAGCCAATAAATAATTCCTTCTTAAATGATTAAAAATTCCAGGTAATATGTTTATAAGTATTCCATGGAGATTTGGCAATTGTCAAGTATCACAGATTATTAATATTAGTTTGAGATAGGAGAGATTCAAAGGGCCCTGAGGTTGCTGTTTACAATAAGTTAAAATAAATTTCCTATATATTTTCCACAACTTATATATTAGCATAGTCCTGCAGGTCAAAAATGAGAAAACATTAAGTCAGGCTTAAAAAAATCAAATTGCAAGCATGAACTGTTTTCTATAATAATTGAAAACACAATTTACAAAGTGTAACAATCCTTTGGGCTAGTGATGCTTGCTGCCAAATTATCTGTCATTTTTATGAATTTCATTTTTTCATGGGAAGAGCATTTTTATTGTTGATTTTTACATGGTAGAAGACAGATTTGTGGGTAAAGATTAATTTAAAAAAACATGTTGGAAAGGGATAACTACTTAAAAGAATAAGCTATCCAATGTTTCATGTGGGCCTTATGAAAATCTTAAAATGCACATTTGGAAAATCAGGAATAAAAGGCTGGGGACAACCACGCTTAAAGGAATTTTATACTGAAATTTCCTGTGAGGGTCTTATGTTTTCCTTTGCACTCAATATTCTTCATGTATCTGGTATTTACAGCTGTGGGATCTGTGGGATATTATCAATGTTTGCTATTTGGCCCTTCTTCTGGTTGCCATAATGTCAGTTATACTATTAACTACTACTAAATGACCTTACATACCTCCAATAAGATATAAGAAAAATGAAATATTCTCTCATTTCTCACCTCATTGTCTTTCTCCATCAATGTCTGCTATGATGAAAATGGTTCTTCTGCTTTTCTTTTATCCAGCCTTCACAGTCATATAACCTGGTTCATCATGTTTTCTTAGGGCTCAACCCAGGATCTGGAACAGAGCACATTAATATAATAAATATTATGAATCATCAGATTAAGATGATAAACTCAAGATTTAGAATAGATTGCATATGATAATTTCTTCCTTCAGTACAAATTCCTTTAAAATATAAGAAAAGGGAAGATCAACAAAAAGAAATAATATTTTATAAACTATTAGAGAAAAAAGAAAGAGTGCTGTCACAGGAACAGAAAATATGTAGATTACTGGAAAGATAGAAAATTAATAGATCATTTTCAGTTTTTGCAACATGACTGACTAAGCTAATGTGGAATCCCTTAGAATGAACTGGACCCCTATGTTTCACCATATACAAAAATTAACTCAATGAATAAAGAATTAATATAAGACCTCGAGCTATAAAAATTACCAAAAAACATCTAGGTAATATCATGTTAAATTGGCCTTGGCAAAGAATTTGTGACTAAGTCCCCAAATCAAAAACAAAAACTGACAAGCACGACCTACAATAAAGGACTTCTACAAAGCAAAATAAATTATCAACAGAGTAAACAGGCAACCTAAGGAACAGGAGAAAATATTAGCAAACTATGCATTTGACAAAGGTCTAATGTCCAGAACCTATAAGAAATTTAGTTCAACAAGCAAAAAACATAGAACCCCAGATATGAACAGATAACTTCTCAAAAGAAGACATTTATGCAACCAACAAACATACGAAAAAAAGCTCATCATCACTGATCATTAGAGAAATGCAAATCAAAACCAAATTGAGATACCATCTCATGCCAGCTAGAATGGCGATCATTAACAAATCAGGAGACAACAGATGCTGGAGAGAATGTAGAGAAATAGGAACCCTTTTACACTGTTGGTGGCAGTGTAAATTAGTTCAACCATTGTGGAAGACATTGTAGCAATTCCTCAAAGATCTAGAAATACCATTTGACTCAGCAATATCATTACTAGGTATATATCCAAAGAATGTTATAAAACATTCTATTATAGAATGGGTATATTATTCTTTTATAGCATTCTATTATAGAATTTGGGTATATACCTAGCAATCCCATTACTAGGTATATACTCAAAGAATGTTATAAAACATTCTATTATAAAGAAACATGCACATGTATGTTTATTGCAGCACTGTTTACAATAGCAAAGACTTGGAACCAACCCAAATGCCCATCAATAATAGACTGGATAAAGAAAATGTGGCACATATACACCATGGAATACTCTACAACCATAAAAAGGATGAGTTTATGTCCTTTGCAGGGACATGGATGAAGCTGAAAACCATCATTCTCAGCAAGCCAACACAAGAACAGAAAACCGAACACTGCATGTTCTCAAGAACACATGGACACAGGGAGGGGAACATCACAAACTGGGGCACGTTGTGCGGTGAGGGGGTGGGGGATTGGGGAGGGTTAACATTAGGAGAAATATCTAATGTAGATGATGGGATGATGATGCAGCAAACCACATGTATACCTATGTAACAAACCTGCACATCTGCACATGTACCTCAGAATTTAAAGTATAATTTAAAAAATGTTCTAAGGACATGAATAGACATTTCTCAAAAGAATACATAAATGCAGCCAACAAATACATGAAAAAATGTTACACATCATGAATTATTAAATAAATGGAAATTAGAACCACAATAATAACCATCTTACACCAGTCAGAATGGCTATTATTAAATCTCAAAACTTAACAGCTGTTGGGATGCTGCAGCGATAAAAGAATGCTTATACATTGCTGCTGGAAATGTAAGTTAGTTCAGACACAGTGGGAATCGGTTTGAAGATTTCGCAAATAATTTAAAACAGAACTACTATTTGGCCCAGAAATCCCCTTATTTGGTATATACTCAAAGGAAAATAAATCATTCTACCAAAAAGACACACGCACTCATGTAATCACTATAGCATTATTCATAATAGCAAAGATGTTGAATTAATTTAGACGATTATCAATGGTGGACTAGATAAAGAAAATGTGGTATATATATACCATGAAAGGCTACACAGCCATACATAGAAAGAAATCATGTCCTATGCAGCAACATGGATGTAACTAGAGGTCATTATCCTAAATGAATTAAGGCATGAACAGAAAACAAAATACTGCATGTTCTCACTCATAAGTGAGAGTTAGACATTGAGTACACATGGTCATAAAGACAAGAACTGAAGAAACTGGTAACTACTGGAGAGGAGAGTATGAAAGGGAGACAAGGGTTGAAAAACTGCCTATTACTACCTATCAGGTATTATGCTCACTATTTGAGTGATAGGATCATTCATACTACAAACCTCAGTGATATGCAGTTTGCCCACAAATCTGTACGTCTACTCCCCGAACATAAAAGTTAAAATATATATATAGTATATATATGTATAGACACAGTCATTAAAATAAATACAATATATATATTATTAAAATATTTATTAAAATTAAAAATTAAAATGTTTATAAAATATATATAACTTTTATATGATTATATAAATACATGTTATAAAATATACATAAATAAATATATATTAGATATTATATATAAAGAGAGACACAGTGGTTAAAATATTTATTTTTTGTTTTGTTTTGTTTTTTTTTTTATTGCATTTTAGGTTTTGGGGTACATGTGAAGAACATGCAAGACTGTTGCATAGGTACACACGTGGCAGTGTGATTTGCTGCCTTCCTCCCCTTCACCTATATCTGGCGTTTCTCCCCATGCTATCCCCTCCAACACCCCACACCCCGCTGTCCCTCCCCTATTTCTCCCCCAACAGACCCCAGTGTGTAGTGCTCCCCTCCCTGGGTCCACGTGTTCTCATTGTTCAACACCCTCCTATGAGTGAGAACATGCGGTGTTTGATTTTCTGCTCTTGTGTCAGTTTGCTGAGAATGATGTTTCTAAAAACTTATATATGTCCATAGCTCAGATAGCTCAGCTCAAAAAAAACAAAGGAAGGGGAATTTGCCAAGTGCTAGGATAAAAGAAGAAACTGTTAACAAGAAAGAGTTCATCTTTTTTCCCTGATTGTCAAATCAATGCACAGAGATTTTTTAAAAATATTATGAAGCAATATGATACAATGATTGAAAATTCCCTATTATTCCTGGTCATCAGAAATGAATTCTTATGGCAATTCTGGAAATACTCTGTTTGATCTTCTTCTTCCCTGCATTTGGTAACATTTCTATTTATTTAATCACATACCACAATGCATGATTTATAATTCCAGATATGTAAAATTTGAAAATAGACAAAACCTAAACTAATTACAAACACTAAAAACTGATTCCGAAACGAGCTCATGCAATATATACTTTTTTGCAACTTAGTTTTTGTCACTTAGTAACTCTTGGATTTCTTCTGTATCTGTTTCTATAGAACTAACTGATTATCTTAATGGTTATTTAATATTTATATAAACGATTAGGGATTAACTTTTCTTTTAATTTAAAATTCACAATGGATTTCATGTGCTATACTTTCACTGGCCAAATTAATGCTCTGAAAATTAATTCAGCAAAACATTTCTTATTTTTATATAATTACATTTACACTTTCAACTATCTCTTGTGACATATTCAAATGAGAAAACATCTTGGAAGACATATGTAAAAATTTAAACTTTATATACTTTAAATTTCTTTTTATATTAAACTTTTTATCAAAGTAAAATATAAATGCATAAGAGTACATAAATATTAATTGTTCAATGAGGTGAATGTTTTAAACTTTATTTTTATTTTTTATTTTATTGTACTTCAGGTTCTGGAGTACATATGCAGATCATACAGGAATGTTGCATAGGTACATTCTTGGCAAGGTGGTTTGCTGCCTTTCTCCCCATTGCCTATATCTGGCATTTCTCCTCACGTTATCCCTCCCAACGCTCCACACACCCTGCTGTCCCTCCTATAGTCCCCCCCCAACAGACTCCAGTGCATGATGCTCCCCTCTCTGTGTCCAGGTGTTCTCATTGTTCAACACCCATCTATGAGTGAGAACATGTGGCGCTTTATTTTCTGTTCTTGTGTCAGTTTGCTGAGAAAGATTGTTTCCAGATTCATCCATGTCCCTACAAAGGACACAAATTTATCAGTTTTTATGACTGCATAGTATTCCATGGTGTATATGTGCCACATTTTCTTTGTCCAATCTATCATCGATGGGCATTTGGGTTGGTTCCAAGTCTTTGCTATTGTGAACAGTGCCGCAGTGAACATACATGTGCATGTGTCTTTAAAACAGAATAATTTATAATCCTTGGGTATATAACCAGTAATGGAACTGATGGGTCAAAGGGAATTTCTATTTCTAGATCCTTGAGGAATTGCCCCACTGTCTTCCACAATGCCTGAACTAATTTACAATCCCACCAACTGTGTAAAAGCATTCCTATTTCTCCATATCCTCTCCAGCATCTGTTATCTCCAGATTTTTTAATGATTGCCATACTAACTTGCCTGAGATGGTATCTCAATGTGGTTTTGATTTGCATTTTTCTAATGACCAGTGATGATGAGCATTTTTTCATATATTTGTTGTCATCATATATGTCTTCTTTTGAAAAGTGTCTGTTCATATCCTTTGCCCACTTTTGGATGAGTTTGTTTTTTTCTTGCAAATCTGTTTTAGTTCTTTGTAGATTCTGCATATTAGCCCTTTGTCAGATGAGTAGATTGAAAAAATTTTTCCCCTTCTGTTGGTTGCCAGTTCACGCTATTGATTGTTTCTTTTGCAGTCCAGAAGCTCTAGAGTTTAATTAGATTCCGTGTGTCTATTTTGGCTTTTGTTGCCAATGCTTTTGGTGTTTTACTCATGAAGTTTGCCTAGGTTTTCTTCTAGGGTTTTCATGGTGTCAGGTCTTATACTTAAATCTTTAATCCATCTGGAGTTAATTTTAGTGTAAGGTGTTAGGAAGGGGTCCAGTTTCTTTTTTCTCCACATTGCTAGCCAATTTTCCCAACAACATTTATTAAACGGGGTATCCTTTTCCCATTGCTTGTTTGTGTCAGGTTTGTCAAAGATCAGATTGTTGTAGATGTGTAGCATTGCTTCTCAGGCATCTGTTCTGTTCCATTGGTCTATGTCTCTGTTTTGGTACCAGTCCCATGCTGTTTTGATTACTCTAGCCTTGTAGTATAGTTTGAAGTCAGGCAGTGTGATGTCTCCATCTTTATTCTTTTTCCTTAGGATTGTCTTGGCTATGTGGGCTCTCTTTTGGTTCCATGAGAAGTTTAAAGTGTTTTTTTCCCCCATTTCTCTGAAGAAGGTCATTGGTAGCTTGATGGGGATGACCCTGAATCTATAAATTACTTTGGGCAGTATGGCCATTTTCATGACATTGATTCTTCCTAACCATGAGCATGGAATGTTTTTCCATCTGTTTCTGTCCTCTCTTATTTCCTTGAGCAGTGGTTTGTAGATCTCCTTGAAAATGTCCTTTACATCCTTTTTTATTTGTATTCCTAGGTATTTTATTCTCTTTGTAGCAATTGTTAATGGGAGTTCATTCTTGATTTGGCTCTCTTTCAGTCTGTTACTGGTGTATAGGAATGCCTGTAATTTCTGCACATTGATGTTTTATCCTGAGACTTTGCTGAAATTGCTTATCAGTTTAAGGAGATTTTGGGCTGAGACATTGGGGTCTTCTAAATATACAATCATGTAATCTGCAAATAGAGACAATTTGACTTCCTCCTTTCCTAATTGAATACCTTTTATTTCTT
Organism: Cebus imitator; assembly: GCF_001604975.1. Lineage (NCBI taxonomy): Eukaryota > Metazoa > Chordata > Mammalia > Primates > Cebidae > Cebus > Cebus imitator. Next base: position 11,687,164 of record NW_016107391.1, on the reverse strand, counting down.
TTTCTTTCCTGATTGCTTTGGTTAGAACTTCCAATACTCTATTGAGTAGGAGTGGTGAGAGATGACATCCTTGTCTAGTGCCAGATTTCAAAGGAAATGCTTCCAGTTTTTGCCCATTCAGTATGATATTGGTGGTGGGCTTATGGTAAATAGCTCTCATTATTTTGAGATACTTTCCATTGACACCTAGTTTATTTAGAGTTTTTAGCATAAAGGGCTGTTGAATTTTGTCAAAGGCCTTCTCTGCATCCATTGAGATAATCATGTGGTTTTTGTCTTTGGTTCTATTTATGTGATGGATTATGTTTATAGACTTGTATATGTTGAACCAGCCTTGCATCCCCAGGATGAAGCCTACTTGATCGTGATGGATAAGCTTTTTCATGTGCTGTTGCAATCCATTTGCCAGTATTTTATTGAATATTTTTGCATCTGTGTTCATCATGGATATTGGCCTGAAGTTGTCTTTTTTTGTTGAGTCTCTGCTGGATTTTGGTATCAGGATGATGCTGTTCTCATAAAACGAGTTAGGAAGGTTTCCCTCTTTTTGTATTGTTTGGAATAGTTTCAGAAGGAGTGGTACCAGCTACTCTTTGTACTTCTGGTAGAATTCGGTTGTGAACCCATCTGGACCTCGACTTTTTTGGGTTGTTAGGCTTTTAATTGCTGCCTCAATGTCGGCCCTTCTTATTGGTCTATTCAGGGTTTCAACTTCTTCCTGGTTTACTCTTGGGAGGGTGGAAGCATCCAGGAATTTATCCATTTCTTCTAGATTTACTGGTTTATGTGCATAGAGTTGTTTTAGTAATCTCTGATGGTAGTCTGCATTTCTGTGATATCTGTGTTGATTTCTCCTTTATAGTTTTTTATTGCATCTATTTGATTCTTCTCCCTTTACTTTTTTACTGGCTAGAAGTCTGTCTATTCAGTTGATCTTTTCAAAAAACCAGCTCCTGGATTTATTGATTTTTTGAAGGGTTTTTTAAATGTCTCTATCTCCTTCAGTTCTGCTCTGATCTTAGTTATTTCTTGTCTTCTGCTAGCTTTTGAGTTTTTGGTCTTGCTCCTCTAGCACTTTCAATTTTGACTATAGGGTGTTGATTTTAGGTCTTTCCTCCCTTTTCATGTGGGCATTTATTGCTATAAATTTTCCTCTAGACACTGCTTTGAATGTATCCCACAGATTCTGGTAGGCTTTGTCATCATTCTCATTGGTTTCAAAGAACATCTTTATTTCTGCCTTCATTTCATTGTTTTTGCAGTCGACATTCAGGAGCCAGTTGTTCAGTTTCCATAAAGTTGTGCGGTTTTGAGTGAGTTTCTTAATCCTGATTCTAATTTGATTACACTAGGTCTGAGAGACTGTTCGTTATGATTTCCATTCTTTTGCATTTGCTGAGGAGTGATTTCTTCCCAATTATGTGGTCAATTTTAGAGTAAGGGCATCGTGGTGCTGAGAAGAATGCATATTCTGTGAATTTGGGTTGGAGAGCTCTGTAGATGTCTATTAAGTCCGCTTGTTCCAGATCTGCATTCAAGTCCTGGATATCCTTGTTGATTTTCTGTCTCGTTGATCTGTCTAATATTGACAGTGGAGTGTTAAAGTCTCCCACTATTATCGTGCAGGAGTCTAAGTCTCTTTGTAGGTCATTATGAACTTGCTTTATGTAAATGGGTGCTCTTGTACTGGGTGTATATATATTTAGGATAGTTAGCTTGTCTTGCTGTATTGATCCTTTTACCATTACATAATGCCCTTCTTTGTCTCTTTTGATCTTTGTTGGTTTAAAGTCTGTTTCATCAGAGACTAGGATTGCAACCCTTGCTTTTTAATTTTATTTATTTATTTATTTGCTCTCCATTTGCTTGGTAGATCTTCTTCCATCCCTTTATTTTGAGTCTATATGTGTCTTTGCATGTGAAATGGGTCTCCTGAATACAGCACACCAATGCTTCTTGATTTTTTATCCAGTTTGCCAGTCTATGTCTTTTGATTGGGGCATTTAGGTCTGTTTACATTTAATATTAATATTGTTAAGTGTGAATTTGATCCTGCCATTTTGTTCCTGGTTGTTTGTTTTTGCCATAGGTCAACGCAGTTTCTTCATTGCAGCATTGGCTTTTACCATTTGGCTTATTTTTATAGTGGCTGATACTGGTTTTTCCTTTCTGTGTTTAGTGCTTCCTTCTGGAGCTCTTGTAAGGAGGGTCTGGTGGCAACAAAATCTCTCAGAAATTGTTTGTCTATACGGTATTTTATTTATCCTTCATTTATGAAGCTTAAGTTGGCTGGATATGAAATTCTGGATTGAACGTTCTTTTCTTTAAGGGTCTTGAATATTGGACCCCAATCTCTCCTGGCTTGTAGGGTTTCTGCCAAGAGATCTGCTGTGAGTCTGATGAGCTTCTCTTTGTGGGTGACCCAACCTTTCTCTCCGGTCGCCCTTAGCATTTTTTCCTTCATTTCAACCCTAGTGCATCTGAAGATTATGTGCCTTGGAGTTGCTCTTCTTGAGGAATATCTTTGTGGTGTTCTCTGTATTTCCTGTATTTGAATGTTGGCCTGCTTTGCTAGGTTGGGGATGTTCTCCTGCATAATATGCCAAAGAGTGTTTTCCAGCTTAGGTTCATTCTACTCATCATCTTCAGGTACACTGATCAAGCATAGATTAGGTTTTTTCACTAATACCATATTTCTTGGAGGCTTTGTTCATTTCTTTTCACTTTTTTTTTCTCTTTTCTTGCCTTTTCTTTTAATTTCATTGAGTTGATCTTCAATCTCTGATATTCTTTCTTCTGCTTGATCAATTGATTCTGCTATTGAAACTTGTGTATGCTTTGTGAAGTTCTCATACTGTGTTTCTCAGCTCCATCAAGTGGTTTATGTTCTTCTCTAGGCTAGTTATTCTAGTTAGCATTCCGTCTAACCTTTTTTCAAGTTTTTAGTTTATTTGCATTGGGTTAGAATATCATCTTTTAGCTCAGAGAAGTTTCTTATTACCCACCTTCTGAAGCTTGATTCTGTCAGCTCGTCAAATTTATTCTCCGTCCAGTTTTGTTTCCTTTTTGGTGAGGAGTTGTGATTTCTCGGGGGAGGAGAGGAGTTCTAGACTTTGATGACTACATCTTTTTGCACTGGTTTCTTCCCATCTTTGTGGATTTATCTATCTTTCATCTTTGGAGTTGGTGATTTCAGATGGCATCTCTGAGTGGACGTCCTTGCTGTTAAAGTTGCGGTTATTTCTCCTGTATGAGCCATATGCACACACACAGGACAGTCTGTCCCTTATCTGCCTGTGGAGGTGCTGCTGGGCTGCCTCAGTCTCAGCCAGGCTGCTGTTTATTCTTCTGCTGGTTTCTGCTTACATTGGTGAGATTAGCCCCACCTTCCCAATGGCCGGCATCTTTCCCTCCGCGGAGTCTGCTTGTCCTGGATGGAGCTCAGTCTGTTGTGTTAAGTGTGAAACTCTCCCACAAGAGGGCTTCCACTTGCTGGATCTTGTGCGGATGGGACCTGTCTGATCTTATCATTTGACTCCCCACTTTCAACTCTCCCTCCTTCTGTAGGACATGCGGTTCCATCCTGCAAGCCTTCTCAGTGTTAGTCAAAGTCTCTGCCTGGTCTGCACCATCAACTCAGGGACCAGGCCAGCCAGGGCTGTCTCCTGGGTCTGTGTTGATGACTCAGAGCAGTTCTCAGTTAGGCAGCATTTTCCTGGACTGCGGACTACAGAAGTCATGGAGTGAAGCACAGTATCTGAATCGGAGTACCGAGTGGGTGAAGCCCCTAATCCTCTATGTCAGATGCACTTCGCAGGTAGGGCAGAGTGAGCACTTCACTTTGCCAGGAACCCCGGTACCAGGCCCACCCAAGTGAATCTTGATTTCAGTCTAGCCCCAGTAGACCCAATCTTCCAGGCAAGCTCCTGCAGCCTCAGACTCTAGAGAGCACCCACAAACAGACTGGAAGCCAGCCCCCATGGATACAGTTTCCAGACTGCCCAGGCTCCAAGCTTCCTCCCATGACCCCCATATAGTAGACCCAGGCTCCAGGTCTGCTCCAGTAGACACTGTGTACAAATATAGCCACTGCAGACCCAGGATCCAGGCCTGCCACACCATCAGGCTGCCTCGCAAGTCCCAGACTCCAGACCAGCCTTCATGTTCCAAGGTTCCAGGTCCACTCCAGCAGTCCCAAGGTCTTGTCCACTTGCTAGACCCCAAAGCAGGTTTAGCCTCTGTAGTCCCAGGCTCCAGTACTCCCACTACAGATCTTGGCTCCATGTTGCCCCCTGTCAACTGAGGACCCAGTCCCAAACTCTATGGACTCAGGCTCTAGGTTAGTCCCAATTGACTAAGGATTCAGGCCCAGTTCGGTAGGACCAGGCTTCAGGCCTACGCTTGTGGTTCCTGGCACTAAATCTATCTGCACAAACCCAAGTACTAGGCCAGTACCTGTAGACTCAGGACCAGGACCATCCCCATGTCAGAGTGACCTTTATAGAATCAGTCTCAAGTCCTACACCAATACCAGGTCAGTTTCCATGGATCCAGACCTCAGGCCAGCCCCCATAGACACAGGTTCCAGGCTCACACATGCTGACCCAGCCAGAACGTCCACCCAACTGGATTCCAATGCCTGACCAACACTCATAAGCCCAGGAGCCAGAATTAAATCAAGACATCAAAGATGACCCCACAGATCCAGTCACCAGGCTAACTTCAGTGCATCCAGACAACAGGACTACTCACCTGCTGACACAGATACCAGGCCATCCTGCGCATGGACTTAGTAGCAAGCTTGCCTGCAGATCACATGAGATGGCCCACCCAGAATCAATTCAGCAAGTTGACTGGCAAAGAACTTTTCCTGAGAAAGCCAGTCTATAAAGACTGGAAGAAATGACTACTTTTTCAAATATGCAGACTTCAATGCAAGGCCACAAAGGTCATGAATAATCAGGGAACATGACACCACCAAAGGGAAAAAAAATGAAAAAATGACCCTACAGAAATGAGTATTGATGAATTTCCTGACAAAGAATTCAGAACTTAATTACTCATCTTAAAGAAGCTCAGTGGCCTGCAAGAAAACACAGACGACTAAATAAAAACAGGAAAATAGTGCACAAAGAAAACTAGAAATTTAACAAAGAGATAGAAAAAAGAAAAAAGAAATAAATTCCTCAGCTAAAAATGACTGAACTGAAAATTTCCATAGGGAGCTTCAACAGCACGCTGTATCAAGCAGAAGAAAGAATTAGTGAACTCAAAGACAGATTATTTGAGATTACCCAGGTGGAGAAATAAAAGGAAATAATAATGGAAAAGCATGAAGAAACCAACGGGACTTATAGGACATTATCAAGCAAGCCAATACAAATACTATGGAATTCACAGAAGTAGTAGTCAAACAGAAAGGGCAAAAATCATATATGGAGTAATAATGACAGAAAAGTTCCTACATTTGGAAATGAAAAGGAATATTCAGGTCCATGAAGACCAAAGAATCCCAAATAGATTAAATATTAAGAGATTTTTACCAAGACACATTATAATCAAACTCTTAAAAGTCAAAGACAAAGAAAGAATTTTGAAAATATCAAGAGAAGAACAAGTCATCAAATACAAGGGAACATTCATAAGACTATCACAGATTACTCAACAGAATCCCTGAAAGTCAGAAGAGAGTGGAATGATATGTACAAAGTACTGAAATTAGAAAAATAAAAAGAAAACGACTACAAGAAAACATAGAAAAAATTCTTGAGATTGGTCTACGCAATAATTTTTTGGATATGACCCTAAAAATACAGGCCATAAAAGCAAAAATAGACAAATGGGATTGCATCAAATTAAACAGCTTCTGCATGACAAATATTCAAAATATATAAGGTGCCCAAACAAATCAATAGCAAGAAAACAACCTAATTAAAAAACGAGCAAAGAACCTGAATAAACATTTCTCAAAAGAAGACAAAAAAGTGGCCAACAGATATATTTTAAAATGTTCAACATAACTAGCCATCAAGAAAATGCAAATTAAAACCACAATGAGATACCACCTCACACCTGTTAGAACAGCTACTGCCTAAAACATAAATGATTTTAAAAATTAGCAAAAATGTGAATAAAAGGAAACTCTAGTATACTGTTTGCAGAAACTTAAATTAGTACATCTATTATGGAAAACAGTATAGAGGGTTGTCAAATAACTAAAAATAGAATTACACATGATCCAACAATCCCCTTTCTGTGTATATACCTAAAGGAATAGAAAACGGTATGATCAAGAGACATCTGCACTTCCATGTTTATTGCAGCATTATTCATAATACCCAAGATTTGAAATTAACCCAAGTTTCCATCAAGGGATAAATAAATAAAGCAAATGCAGTATATATACACAACAGAACATTCTTTAGTTTTTATTAAAAAAAAAAAGAAATCTATGACAACATGAACAAATCTGTTGGACATCATGCTATGTGAAATAACCCAGGCACAGAAAGACAAATACTTTGAAATTATATTTATGTGTGGAATCTAAAATAAAATCCAACTCATAGAAGCAAAGAGTAGAATGATGGCTGCAACGGGTTAAGGAAGGGGGTGAGGAAAGTAAGATATGCTGGTCAGAGGGTACAAAGTTTTAGTTAGACATGATGAATAAGTTATGGAGACAGATTGTACAGTATGGTGACTATAGTTAATAATAATGTATACTTTACAATTGCTAAAGGAGTAGATAATTAAATGCTCTCATCAAAAAAAAAATAACTACATTAGATGATAGATGTGTTAATTAGCCTGATTTAATCATTTCCCAAAGTATGCATATATCAAAACATCACAATGCATCCTGCAAATGTACAAAACTACTATAAGTCATTTATACTTTAATAAAACTAAGGGAAAAAATTAAAAAGAAACTGAGATGTGAAGATGTCAAATAATTTTCCAGGATCATTAGGATGAATGGCAGGAGAAAATTCATGGCTGTACTCCTGTAAAGGTCACATTGTTATCCTCTTTGATATGTTGCCTTTTGCAATCCCTGTTAACAGACCACTGCCAGTGATTACTGAGGAGGGGCAGAATGAGAATATCTTACACACACTCTAGGAAATAATAAGAAATGTCAATGGAATAATAGCAATTATGTCTCATTTAAAGGTTATTCTTCCTGTAATCTATTCTTTAAACATTCCTTTTTAACAAAAATGAATATTTATTTAGAATGAGGGAAATCACAAAAAAAAAATTATGCATTTTAAAAACCTGACAACACAAACATCACAAAATGCCTGAAAAAATAACAAAATATTTTATAAATTGTTGCTATTAATCATCTGTTGCCATTTATCTACAACACATTTTTAAAGACTTCATAGTTTTAGAATAGGTTTAGTTTATGGGAAAATTGAGAAAAAAAAGCACATAGAAATCTCATATAGCTTCTATCTCTACACATGCATATAGCCTTCCCCATTATCAATATACCCCACCTGAGTGATACATTTTTATAATTGATGAATCTGCACTGACACATTATTACCAACTAAAGTCTATAATTTATGTAAAAATATATTATTAGTGTTATACATTCTGTGGATTTGTATAATGGTGTGTATCCATTATAGTGTCATACAGAATATTTTATTATATTTAACTTTTTATTTCAATAGTTTTGGGGGTACATGTAGTTTTTGGTTACATGGGTAGGTTCTTTAGTGGTAATTTTCGAGATTTTAGTGCACCCATCACCTGAACAGTGTACACTGTATTCAATGTGTAGTCTTTTACCCCTCGCACTTTTCCCAACCTTCCCCCTAGAGTCCTCAAATTCCGTTATATCATTCTTATGCCTTTGTGTCTTCATAGCTTAGCTACCACTTGTAAGTAAGAACATACAATATTTAGTTTTCCATTCCTGAGTTACTACGTCACTTAGTATAATGGCCTCCAGCTCCATCCAAGTAGCTGCAAAAGACATTATTTCCTTCATTACTGTGGCTGAGTAGTATTCTATGGTGTACAAATACCAAATTTTCTTTATCCACTAATTGGTTGACAGTCACTTCAGTTGGTTTTATACCTTTGCAATTGTTAATTGTGCTGCTATAAATGTGCGTGTGCAGGTGTCTTTTTCATGTAATGATTTATTTTTCTTTGGGTAGATACCCAGTAGCGGGATTGCTAGATTGAATGGTAGTTCTACTTTTAATTCTTTAAGGAATCCTCATAATGTTTTCCACAGTGTTTGTACCAATTTACATTCCCACTACCAATGTAAACACATCCATGCTAACATCTATTGTTTTTTGACTTTTTTTTTTTTAGTCATTTTTCACAAATCTCTTCAAACCTTCACTTCTTGCTTGTGCTCATAACCTTTGTACACACACATATATAGGCACAGTATACTATCAAAATGTCAAAAATGTTTTGGCGCTCCATGCAATATGCTAGGTATTGTGCCAGGCAAAAGATATAAGGAAATAAAAATTAATTATGTCCCCTGATATCTGCCACTTAATTTTTTTTTAACCTTTTTTTTTTTTTAGAGGAAGAAAGAGAGAAAGAAAGAAAGAGAAAGAATTTAAAAAAAAGAAAAAAAAAAGAATGAAGGAAAGAAGAAAGAGGAAGAGGGAGAGAGAACAGGGGTGTTGCTTTATTGCCCGGGGCAGAATGCAGTCTAAAAATGGGTATGCCTGTAATTGTGTTTAATAATAGAGACATTAAAAAAAAATGAGGGAAGAAAATAATTAACAAGCAGCCAACCAATATTTCATTTAAACCTGTAAATAGGTGTGATGTAATACTGATAAGAGTGTATATTTCGTGTATTTAAAGTGGAGAGTTCTATAAATGTTAATTAAGTCTGCTTGTTCCGGATCTGAGTTCAAGTCCTGAATATAAATGTTAACTTTCTGTCTCATTGATCTGTCAAATATTAATGTTGAAGTCTCCCACTATTATTGTGTGGGAGTCCAAGTCTCTTTATAAGTCTTATATATCTGGGTATTCCTGTATTGGGTTCGTATATATTTAGGATCTTTAGCTCTTCTTGTTATATTGATTGTTTTATCATTATGTAATATCCTTCTTTGCTTCTTTTGATCTTTGTTGCTTTGAAGTCTATTTTATCAGCAACAATTGCAACTTCTACTTTCTATTTATTTATTTTTGCTCTCCATTTGGTTGGTAAATTTTCCTCCATCCCTTTGTTTTGACTTTTAAATTATGGCCATTCTTGTAGGAGTAAGATGGCATCCCATTGTGGCTTTAATCTCCATTTCCCTGGTGATTAGTGAGGTTGAGCATTTTTTCATAAGTTTGTTAGCTGTCTGTGTGCCTTCTTTTGAAAAAATATCTGTTCATGTCTTTTGCCCACTTTTTCATTGGATTATTTGCTTTTTTCTTGCTAATTTGTTTGAGTCCTTGTAGATTTTGGATCCCAGTACTTTGTTGGATGCATAGTTCATGAATATATTTTCCCACTCTGTAGGTTGTCCATTTATTCTGATGGCTATTTCTTTTGCCGTGCATAAGCTTTTTTGTCACATTATTTATTTTTGTGTTTTGTTGCATTTGCAACATAGTTAATATGTAGCCTTTCATATTTGTTTGTTTCACTTAGTAATATGCATTTACATTTCTTCCATTCTTTTTCATGGTTTAATTGCTCAACTTTTTAACACTAATAATATTCTGGTGTCTGAATGTATCATAGTTGATTTATCCATTCATCTACCAAGGGAAATCTTGAAGATTTCCAATTGTTAGCAATTACAAATAAAGACACTATAAACATCTGTGAGCAGGTTTTTGTGTGGATATACGTTTTTAAGTCCTTTAGGTAAGTATCAAAGAGTGTGATTTCTGAATTATAGAATAAGAGCATATTTAGTTTTGTAAGAGTCTGTCATGTGATACAGAACATCTTTTCACATGTTAATATTCAATCTGAAAAGCTAAAAAGGTTGGGAAAATTTTTAAATTAAAAACTATTAGCAATGAATGATGCTCAAACAATGAATATTTCTATATCAGTTGCATCATATTTAAATATTTATTCAAAATAAAGATAGATCCAATAAGATAAGTTTGTATAATTAATGTATATTATGGTTTATAATATCTCTATAGCGCATAATGTTTATATTTATAAAGTTTGTTATCTAAATGTAATTTTAATGATCATAGGGATGTAAAATGGTACAACCAGTTTGGAAAACAATTTTGAAAGTACCTGGAAAATGAAAGCATATGTCTATGTAAAAACTTGTACATAAGTGCTCATAGCAGCTATTTTTGTAATAATCAAAAGTGAAAGAAATCCAAATGTTTGTAAACATGTAAATGGATAAACAAACTGTGGCATATCCATATATACTGTTCAGTAACTAAAACTAATGAGCTATTAATATATGCTATAAACTTGGATAGATTTCAAAATAATTATGCTGAGTGAAAGGAGCCTGACACACCCTGTCTCCAAGAAAAGGCACCCTGACACCAAGAAAAGAGTACCCACTCTATGACTCCATTTATATAAATTCTAGGGAGTGCACTTTAAGGTACAGTTACAGGAAGTAAATCAGCATTTGCCTAGGGATGGGAATGAGAGTAAGAGAAGATTACAAAGAGGTGCAAGGAATCTTTTAGGGGTGATGGATATGTTCATTATATTGATTGTGGTGGTGTCACAGATCTATGCAGATGTCACAACTTATCAGATTATATACTTTAAGTATTCTGTCAATTATTCTACTTTGAAAAAAAAAAAAAAAACCCTTCCCAAACCATATTATCTATATTCCTTTTGTCTTTCTGAAACAGAATATGAATATCTGAAATAAATATCTTATTTTCTTCCTCTTAATATTATCCTAGAGAGTCTCAATGCACATATTACAAGAAATATTGCTTTGTGAAAAGAATAAGAACATATTAATATGCCAAAAAATTTTAATCTTTATTATATTATCTAGTAACTAATCTTAACACAGATTCTACCGTATTCTTAACAGACAATTTATATACCAGATGGTTATAGAGAACAAGTATAATATTTTCCATGGAAATTTAACCCATTCTAATGACTCACTATGGAAAACAGGTGAGACAAGATGTCTCATCATCCAAGATGCTCTGACCTCATACAACAGCTGCCTTTTTGATAAACCAGTTGGTCTTTCCACTGTTTCTTATCAAATAGCAGCAACATCCTTCACTCTTCCTCCTGAGCTCATTTCAAGTGCAGCTGAATAGAAAGTAATGGCATTGAGAAGATAGGACTCCTAGAAGATCATTCCAGTTCTACCACAAATTGTCAGTCTCTTGGTGAAAGTCCTTTAATATTAATGGGTCTTGTTTTCCATATAGGTAAAATGAGGATAATCATACCTACTCTGTACAACTCAACTGGTTTGATTTGCTTTCAGTGAAGGTACAGAAACATTGAAGCCTTTCTTCAGAGTTTATTCTCTTTCCTGCAGTACTACAAAGTGCTAGGCCTTGCTGTACTATTTCTGGTAAACTTACCATGGGTTTATTCTCACCCTCTTGCATTATAACTTATTTTCTCCTTCCACAGGTAATTGTTACAAGTTTAGATATTGTTGTATTCCCTGTAATTTTTCCATTAAAGATAACATAGACTAGAGCCTCTACTATCACTGCTATCCAGTTGAATGAAAGTCTAAGACCCAGACAGCCTATAATTCTGCTCCTATTTTTCAGTTTCTTAGGTTTTCCTTTGGATGCCTTGGTGCTATCCAAGTACAACATATCATGCATAATTTTTAAAACCAAGGTATTATTTCTTATACCACTATGTCAATTCATAAAACATAATTTTCAATTACCCACACTTAGCACCTCAGAACTAAGCATAGCACTATGCCAAAACAAGAGCCTCAATAAGTAACTATTAATTTTGTACACTATCTCTCCCAGCTGAGTGCCTCAGCATGGCTGAAAACACTACATAACTTTAGATGTAGCTATAATGCTTTCTATGGAAAGCTAAGAGTGAAAATCAAGAATGTCAATGATCACAGGTTATGTTTATGGGACAGTCTCCATCAGTGAATGGAGATGCTGAAATGTTGTAGCAGACTAGATATTTTACAGAGCTTGTGGGTACAGTTGTACAATGTTATAATCCCAGATAATGTTTACCAACTACAACTGAGTATCAAGCAGGTCACCCTCATCATCATAGAGTCCCAATAGTAATCACAGATTAAATGGTAAATAGAGCTTGAGAGCAAAATTGAGAGATTTGGAGAGGTTTTCAGCTATAGCAATGGGAAAGACAAAGCCGAAGAGAGAGGGTGTTTTTTAGAACACAGTAAAAGCAGGAATACAGTTGACTCTGTTAAGCTGGCAGACTGCATAAATTCGCTAGCCCAAAGGATTTTAAGGCTATTTGTGAAGCTGGCTTTAATGTACCTTAAAAGGGATTCATTAAGGAAATGGCTTGTTACTAGTCATGTGTTTAATGATGATGGCATATTTCCTTAACTAGACACCCAATTGATTGCTTTAAATATACAGCTTTCCAAGGCTATTTTATAAAATAAAAAGGAGAGTACAAAAAAAAACAATAATTTTCTTATTAAAACTGTGATTTCATTCAGTGGCTTTATGTTTCATTTCACTACTTAAGTGACACATGTCAATGTATTCATGGAAGATTACATAAAAATGAATTATAGACAAGGAAAATGTTCAGAAACTTATGGCTAACATATTTTTTCTACATTATAACTTTCTCCTTCTTGCCTTTATTATTGTGACTATATTAGCATGACTATATTACATTAATTATTATTATTATTATTTTTGAAACAGAGTTTCACTCTTGTTACCCAGGCTGGAGTACAATGGCACCATCTCGGCTCACCGCAACCTCCGCCTCCTGGGTTCAGGCAATTCTCCTGTCTCAGCCTCCTGAGTAGCTGGGATTACAAGCACACGCCACCATGCCCAGCTAATTTTTTGTATTTTTAGTAGAGACGGGATTTCACCAACATTAATCATTTTTATTATGCTATTGTGAAAAGCAGTTTAATGATTGTTTTAGTTCTGGTGACTCTTTAATAAGTAGTAGACATTTAGCATATTAACATCTTTGATGTATTATCTGTAAATGTCTCCCACATCCCATATTTGCTTGCTTGAGAAATGTTAATGCCAAAGAAAAGCACTGTCATGGAGTTTAACATTAAAAAGATATCGATTCTACTTCTTCTGCTATCTGAATAAGCTTGAGAAATCATTAAATACTACCTGAGCCTATGGTTCCTTACCTGTAACACAGAGATAACACTTTTACTATCTCACAGAGTTGTTGTAAGTATAAAATACATTCATTTCAGCAAGTACTTATTCTCCTATGCTTAGCATAAAGTGTAGCATTCACTATGGCATAGAATATAAATACCATAAACAAAAATATGTATTATGGCATCATATTAGGCCACTATTTTCCTCTAGACATAAATCATGTCATCTAGGGATCTGGTATTCATATTAATTCTTTCTGATAGTAAAGAAAATTAGTTTGTGAATCTACAGCTCTTATGTTGTCCCTATAGGACAAGAAAAGGTTGAAAGGTAAATTAAGGAAAAAATACCTGACAAGTATAGACAAAGCAAAACAAAACAAAAAACCGATGTAGCAACAGTAACATAAAGAAAGCTCATTTTTATTTATTTATTATCACGAACAGTATTTTTTATTGTCTTGACTTAAGGTGTACTACATGATGTTTGAAGTAAAATGATTACTACAGTCAAACAAATTAATGTATTGATCATTTTCCATAGTTATCCTTTCTTGTGATAAGAGCTCCTAAAATCTACTCTCCTAGCAAATTTTCAGTAGACACTACAATATTGTAACTATACTCCTTGCACTAAACCTTAGGTCACTAGACTTATTTGTTCTCTCTAACTGCAAATTTATACCTTATTTCTCTCCATTTCCTTCCCCTTTTTGTCGCTGTTAACCCCATTCTACTCTGTTTCTATTTATTTGACTTTGTTTTTTTAGATTCCACATATAAGTGAGACCAGACAGTATTTTTCTCTCTGTGCTGGCTTATTTCACTTAACGTAAAGGCCTCCCATTTCATGTTTTTGCAAATGGCAGGATTTTCTTTTTTTTTTTAAGACTGAACAATAATTCTTTTTTATATACACCACATTTTTTTAATCCATTCATGCATTGATGAACACTTAGGCTGTTTCCATTATGAATAATGCAGGTTAAAAGGCAAAAATACAACTAGAAATTAAGTATCACCATAAAATTTTAGAAGGTGCAATTCAACCTTCTAAAGATATGCTCAGGTTAAATTGATCAAGGCATACAAAACAAATATAAGGAGAAATAAATCTACAATTTTATATTTGCTGAGAAATGTTAAATAAATTTATCTTGGTAATTGATAGATGGAGACAAAATAATCAGTAAATACACAGAAGATTTGGAAATGGCTAGATAGGTGTATGGAATTAGGTACTAAATAATTAGAAAATAAAGATTATTTTCAAGTACATATGGAACATATAGAAAAATTGCCTTAATATTAAGTCATGGCTGGGCATGGTGGCTCACACCTATAATTCCAGCACTTTGGGAGGCCAAGGTGGGCATATCACAAGATCAGGAGTTCAAGACCAGCCTGGACAACATGGCAAAACCCTATCTCTACTAAAAATACAAAAATTAGGTAGGCATGGTGATGTGTGCCTGTAGTCCCAGCTAGCTGGGAGGCTGGGGCAGGAGAATTGCTGGAACCCAGGAGGCGGAGGATGCAGTGAGCCGAGATGACACCATTGCACTACAGCCTGGGTGACAGAGTGAGGCTCCATCTCAAAACAAACAAAAAAATTAAGTCACAAGTGAAGTGACACTTTCAAAGAACCTGTATCATTGATCACATTGTTTTGAAACAAGAAATTAAGATATAAATTGACAACAAAATGTGTTATCATGTATATATATTTTGAAAGGTAACGTGTCAAGTCCTATGTCAAAGCAAATTACTAAATACATTTAAAAGTATTTTAAAATATGTGAGAATGTCAATTTTATATTGAGTATATAGTATATGTCAGGCAGTGTTCTAGGATAGGTGACCAAAATAGACAAGATTCCTGCTGTCATGAAAGCTTACATTTTACTGCGGAGGGGTAGACAATAAATTAGATGCCAGAAGGTAGTCAATGTTAAGGAGACAAATAAAAATTGAAAGATAGAGAGGGAATGCTAGGGGAGAGAAGATAATGCTGAGGCAAAGACTTATAGAAGAAGGAACAAGTCATACAGAAGTGTGTGAGGCAACAGCCAATGTTTGAAATACATATGTGTGGGGGTGTATGTGTGGATTTTATTTCTGATTTAAATAAGGTTTTCCTAAATGCAGGTTAAAACTGCAATAAAGTAAGTTAATTCCTGCAAAATATCATATCTATTTAGTTTGAAAATATTTTATAGTCATAAATCATTTACCTTTCTTCTCTTTAGCAGTCTATGGATGATTTAGCTTATTAAAATAGAATTTGTATGCATTTCTTATGATGCCATTGTATCATTTTGCTATTTATAAGATAGAATTTTCCATTTACTCTACTTTTGGGCTAATATTGACTAGGGAGATAGAGTAGCAATTGCTTGGCCAGTTGCCAAGATAAAAACCTATTTATAAAAGCAATTCAGGGATGCATTTGATGTTAAAAGGTTTAACAATTTTTTATTAGAACCATTATCTTCATAATAGAAATTGTAAGGAACAAGTGAACTGCCTCTTTTGCATTTCATGAATACTATGCCTATGCAGTTTCTCAAGTTCTAAGTAATTCTATCATTGGGAAAAAATGCCACATACAGATATAGTTCACCAAAATTGGCTACTTTGATCCTTAATCTAGTGTATTTTTAGCACTCCAGACAGAATTTTAATATCCACTAGTCCCTGTTCAGATATTGCAGTGAAATTCAAGGTTATATATAAAATATAAATGAATGCTGGTGGTTTTCAAGAAAATTGTGTAAGGTTGGTGCCTGTGTTAAAAGCAGCTTTTAAATAAACAGATTTGTCAATGTATGACTATTGCTACTTGAAAACAAATTAAGACTGCAGACCAGATTTTGGCATCAGAGAAATGGATCCTGAAACTACCACTAATAAGGGCTGTTATCTTCTGCAAGTTATTTGACTTCTCTTAAATTTGGTTTATTCCATTGTAAAATTGGCATAATAGTAACTACTATCACACATAATTGTGAAGAGCAGAGAAAGATGATGGACTAGAAGCCTATACTATTCATTCCCCCTGCAAGAACACTAAATTTTAACAATTACACACAAAAAGCACCATTACAAGAACTAAAAATCAGGAGAGCAATCACAGTATCTGGTTTTAACTTCATATCATTGACAGAGACATAGGAGAGGGCAGGAAAGACAGTCTTGAAGAACAGATGCCACCCATCCCCCATTTGCTGGCAAAGACTATGCCAGTGAAGATTTTATGTTCTTGGGAGAGGGAGAGCACAGCATTTGTGAGGCTTTACATTGAACTCAGTGCTGTCCTGTCATAGTGGAAAGCAGAACTAGAGTGTACTCAACTGACATCCAACCACAGAAGGAGCTTTTGGGCCAGCCCTAGACAGAGAGGAATTGCTCATCCTAGCAGGTCACAGCAGACATCCTCAGCAAGTTACATCAGAGACCTGGCAGAATTTATCAACTGCTGAATAAAGAGTCCCTTGGGTCTGAATAACCAACAGCAATACCTAGGTAATATGCCATGGCCATTAGGCTCTGAGACATACTGGCTTCAGGTATGACCCAGCATATTCCAAGCTGTGGTGGCTCTGGTGAAAGACTCCTATTTGAGAAAAGCAGTGGGAAAAGTGAAGGGGGCTCTGTCTTGCACCTTAGGTACCAACTCAGCCACAGTGAGATAAAGCACAGTGGGATAGAGGAGACGCTTAGGTTTTTTTATTCCAGGTCTAGGCTCTTGATCAGCATTTGTGGATCTTCCCTGGCCAAAGGATGAGTTCCAGTCCTGGAAAGCATTCATCACAAGCTGTCTTCAGACAGACTTGGGCTTTAAGTGAACATTGGTGGTGACCTGGCAGAATCTCCCCATGAGCTGGTAGTGGTCATGGCCGCAATAAGAGGTTCCTTTGCCTGCAGAAAGGGCAACAAAATGTGGGAAGGACTTTGTCTAGTGGTTCAAGTGCCAGCTTAGCTGCAGTTGACTATAACACTAGGTAATTTCTAAGGTTTTAGACTTTAATCTTTGCTTTCCAGAGAGCATCTCTACTCTCACCCAGGGCCTAGGAAAACATGCTTCTATGAAGTGAGAAACACGAACTTGACCCACCAAGGAAGGGCCTAGGGAAACTGGCCGCCATAAAGGGATAAACAAACCTGGTTGGTTGTACAATCTGTTGATCATAGAGCCTTGGGCCTTGAATAAACTTAGGTGGTAGTCAGGTAGTGGTTACAGTGGGCCTTCAGCCTTGAATGAACTTAGATGGAGATCAGGTAATGGTTATAGTGGTTACAGCAGATACAGTGATGTGCTGGCTTCAGGACTGACTCAGCATAGTCCCAGTGGTGGCGATAAAGGGGTGCTAGTATCACCCACCCCCAGCTCTAGGCAGGTCAGCACAGAGAAAGACTCCATTTGCTTAAGAGGAAGTAAGAAACAGAACAAGAGTCTGCTTGGCAATCCAGAGAATTCTTCCAGATCTTATCCAAGAACACCAAGGTGGTACCTTTAAGAGTCTGCAAGAACCACATTATTGGGTTCAGGGCCCGAGTTTCTGTAAATATCTGAAAACCTTCCCAAGAAGAATAGGCATGAACAAGCTCAAACCCAGAGTTTTATTGTAATCTCCAAAGATTACAATAAAAGCCTAACTCTTTAATGTCCAGACATAGACAAACATCTACAAGCATCAAAATCACCCACAAAAACATGGCTTCACCGAATGAATAAATAAAACATCAGGGACCAGTCCTGGAGAAACAATGATATGTGACCTTTCAGACAGAGAATTCAAAATATATCTCAAGGGGAAATTCAAAACACAATTGAGGAATTCAGAATTCTAACAGATAATGTTTCTAAAATAGATCAATTCTGTGAATAATGTAAATGGTAGCTTGATGGGGATGGTATTGAATCTATAAATCACTTTGGGCAGTAGGTCCATTTTCATGATATTGATTCTTCCTAACCATGAACATGGAATGTTTTTCCATCTGATTGTGTTATCTCTTATTTCCTTGAGCAGTGGTTTTTAGTTCTCCTTGAAGAGGTTCTTCACATCCTTGTTAGTTGTATTACTAGATATTTTATTCTCTTTGTAACACTTGTGAATGGAAGTTCACTCATGATTTGGCTCTCTGTCTGTCTGTTATTGGTGAATAGGAATGCTTGTGATTTTTACACATTGATTTTGTATACTGAGTCTTTGTGGAAGTTGCTTATCAGTTTAAAGAGACTTGGGGCTGAGGCAACGGGGTCTTCTAAATATACAATTATGTGATCTGCAAATAGAGAAAAATTGACTTTCTCTTTTCCTAATTGAACAAGCTTTATTTCTTTTTCTTGCCTGACTATATGAAACCAACAAAAAGCCCACAGATCCAAGATAATCCAAAGGAAAAAAAAAAATCTGGAGATATCACGCTACCTGACTTCAAACTATACTACAAGGCTACAGTAATGAAAACAGCATGGTACTGGTACCAAAACAGAGATATAGCCCAAGGGGACAGAACAGAGGCCTCACAAATAATGCCACACATCTACAACCATCTGATCTTTGACAAGCCTAACAAAAACAAGAAATGGGGAAAGGATTCCCTATTTAATAAATGATATTGGGAAAACTGGATAGCCATATACAGGAAGCTGAATCTGAACCCCTTCCTTACACCTTATACAAAAATTAACTCCAGATGGATTAAAAATTCAAACATAAGACCTAACACCATAAAAACTCTAGAAGAAAATCTAGGCCACACGATTTGGGACTTAGGCATAGGCAAGGACTTCATGACTAAAACACCAAAAACAATGGCAACAAAAGCCAAAATAGACAAATGGGATCTAATTAAACTAAAGAGCTTCTGCACAGCAAAAGAAACAATCATTAGAGTGAACCTGTAACCACCAGAATGGGAAAAATTTTTTCAATCTACTCATCTGACCAAGAGCTAATATCCAGAATCTACAAAGAACTTAAACAAATTTACAAGAAAAAAACAACCCCATCAAAAAGTTGGCAAAGGATATGAACAGACACTTCTCAAAAGAAGACATTTATGCGGCCAACAAACATGATAATTAAAAAATCAGGAGACAACAGATGCTGGAGAGGATGTGGAGAAATAGGAATGCTTTTATACTGTTGGTTGGAGTGTAAATTAGTTCAACAATTGTGGAAGACAATGTGGCAATTCCTCAAAGATCTAGAACTAGAAATACCATTTGATCCAGCAATCCCATTACTGGGTACATATCCAAAGAATTATAAATCATTCTACTACAAGGACACATATACACATATGTTTATTGCAGCACTGTTTACAATAGCAAAGACTTGGAACCAAACCAAATGCCCATCAATGATACACTGAATAAAGAAAATGTGGCACATATAACACCATGGAATACTATGCAGCCATAAAAAATGATAAGTTCATCCTTTGGGACATGCGTGAAGCTGGAAACCATCATTCGCAGCAAACTGACACAAGAATAGAAAACCAAACACTGCTTGTTCTCATTCATAAGTGAGTGTTGAACAATGAGAACACATGAACATAGGGAAGGGATTATCACACACTGGGGCCCATTGGGGGGCTGGGAGGTTAGGGGAAGGATAGCAGGGGTGGAAGGATGGGGAGGGATAGCATTAGGAGAAATAACTAATGTAGATGACGGGGTGATGGATGCAGCAAACCACCATGGCAAGTGTACACATATGTAACAATCTTGCACATTCCGCACATATACCCTGGAGTCTAATTTATAATAATAATTTTTAAAAAATTTTTTAAGTCATTATATTTTAAATAGAAAAATAAAACTTCTCCTCTGTATTAGAGGAGACAAATGTAAATAAATAAATAAAATAGATCAAAATAATGAAAAAAATCAACTAGAAATTCTGAAGGTGGAAAATGCAATTTACATGCTGAAGAAAGCATTAGAGTCTCTTCATAGCAGAACTGGTCAAGCAGAAGAAAAAAATAGTGAGCTTAAAGACAGGCTATTTGAAAATATACAGTCAGAGGAGACAAAAGGCAAAAGAATAAAGAAAAAACTGAAGCATGCCTACAGGACCTAGAAAATTGCCTCAAAAGGGTAAATCTAAGTTATTGAACCTAAAAAGGATGTAGAGAATGAGATAGGGGCTGAAAGTTTATTCAGAGGGATAACAAATAACTACCCAAACCTAGAGAGATGCATCAATATCCAAGTACAAGAAAGTTATAGAACCCTAGGCAGATTTAATACAAAGAAGACTATTTTAACATTGAATATGCTAAAACCCAAAGGTCAAGGATAAAGAATGGATCTTAAAAGCAGCAAGAGAAAATAAGCAACTAACACAATGGAGCTTCAATAGATCTGGCAGCAGAATTTTCAGTGGAAACCCTACAGGTTAGGAGAGAGTGGCATGATATATTTAAAGTGCTGAAAGAAAAAAACTTTTACCCTAGAATAGTTTCTTCCACAAAAACATCGTTTAAGCATGACACAGGGAGGGGAACATCACACACTGGGGTCTGTCGGGGGGAAATAGGGGAGCGAAAGTGGGGGATGGGGAGTTGGGGAGAGAGAGCATGGGGAGAAATGCCAGATATAGGTGATGGGGAGGAAGGCAGCACATCACACTGCCATGTGTGCACCTATGAAACAATCTTGCATGTTCTTCACATATACCCCAAAACCTAAAATGCAATAAAAAAAGAACGTATATATTTAAAAAAAAAAAGACTCTTCCAAACAAACGCAACCTGAGGAATTTTATCAACACTAAGCTTTGTCCTAGGAGAAATGCTAAAGGGCGTTCTTCAATATGAAAGAACAGGCCATTAATGAGTAAAAAAAAAATTATCTGGAGGTACAAAATGTACTGGTAATTGCACAGGGAAATACACAGAATATTAAAGCATGGTAATTGTGCTGTGTAAAATACTGTTATTGTAAGTAGAAAGACTAAACAGTGACCCAATGAAAAATAATAAGTACCACAACTTTCAAGACATCTATAGTATAATAAGACATACAGAGGGACAATAAAAAAGTTAAAAAGCAGGGAGATAAAATTAAAGTGTAGAGTTTTTATTAGTTTTCTCTTTTTCTTTTTTATGTTTTTTATTAATTTTTATTAGTTTTCTATTTGTTTATGCAATCAGTTTTTAAGTTGTCATCAGTTTAAAATAACAGGTTATAAGATAGTACTTGGAAGCTTTATGGTAAACTAAAATTGAAAAAATATAAAATGGGTACACAAACAATTAAAAGCAAGAAATTAAATGATACTACCAGAGAAAAACACCATCACTAAAAGAAAGACAGAAAGGAAGCAAAGAAGGAAGACAAGACCAGAAAATAAATAACAGAATGGCAGGAGTAAGGTCTTACTTATCAATAATAACAATGAGTGCTAAGCTCTCCAATCAAAGACGTAGGCTGGGCACAGTGGCTTATGCCTGTAATCCCAGCACTTTGGGAGGCTGAGGTGGGCAGATCACTTGAGCTAAGGAATTGAAGAACAACCTGGCCAATATGGTAAAGCCCCATCTCTACTAAAAATACAAAAATTAGCTGGGCCTGTTGACAGGCGCCTGTAATCCCAGCTACTTGGAAGGCTGACGCAGGAGAATCTCTTGAGCCTGGGAGGCAGATATTGCAGTTAGTCACCATTGCACCAACTGCACTCCAGACTGTGCAACAGAGTGACATTCCATCTTTGAAAAAAAAAGAGAGCCTCTGAATGAATTAAAAAAGCAAGACCCAATTATCTGTTGACTACAAGAAACACAATTCATCTAAAAAGACACAAAATAAAAATAAAGTGTTAGAAAAAGATATTCCATGTCCATGGAAACCAAAAAAAAGTAGGAGTTACTATAGTCATATCAGACAAAATTTATTTCCAAAGAAAAACTGTAAGAAGAGACAAAGAAGGTCACTATATAATGATGATGCAGTCTATTCAGCAAGAAGTTAATTTTAACTATATATTCATCCAATATTAGCGCACCCAGATAAATAAAGCAAACCTTATTAGAACTAAAGAGAGAGAAAGATCTCAATCCAATAGTAGCTGAACAATTTAACACCCCACTTTCAGCATTAGACAGATCATTTAGACAGAAAATCAACAAAGAAACATCAGACATAATCTGCACTATAAACCAAATGGACCTAATAGATATTTACAGAACATTTCATCTGAAAGTGGCAGAATATATATTTTTCTCCTCACCTCATAAATCATTCTCAAAGACAGATCATATGTTTTATTTATTTATTTAAGACAAGATCTTGCTCTTTCACCCTGGCTGGAGTGCAGTGGCATGATTATAGCTCACTGCAGCATTGGCTTCCCAGGCTCCAACAATCCTTCCACCACAACCTCCCAAGTAGGTGGGCAGCTGGGACCACAGGCACACACCGCCAAGCCCAGCTAACTTTTGTGTTTTTGGTAGAGTCACTGTTTCACCATGTTGCTCAGGCTGGTCTCAAACTCCTGAGCTCAAGCAATCCACCTGCTTTATTCACCCAAAGTACTGTAATAATACAGGCATAAGCCACCACACCCAGTCTAAGATAGATCACATATAAGGTCACAAAAGAAGTTTTAAAACATTGAAAAACATTGAAGTGAAATCAAGCAACTTCTCTGACACAGTAGAATAAAACTAGATATCAATACCAAAATGAATTTTAGAAACTATACAAACACATGAAAATTAAATGATATGCTCCTGAATTCTTTTTATGGTCAATAAAGAATTAAGAAGGAAATTGAAATTTTTTTTGAAACAAATGGTAATAGAAACACAACATATCAAAATCTATGGGATATAGAGAAAGTAGTACAAGGAGAGAAATTTAGTTATAAGTGCCTGCATCAAAAAAAAAGAAAAACCTGAAATAAATAACCTAATTATACATCTCAAAGAACTACAAAAGCAAGAGAAAGAAATTAGTAGAAGAAATAATCAAGGTCATAGCAGAAATAAATAAATTAGAAATGACAAAAACAATACAAAAGATGAATGAAACAGTTGGTTTTTTGAAATGATAAATAAAATGGACAAAACTTTAGCCAAACAGAAAAAAAACAAAGACCCAAGTAAATGAAATTAGAGATGAAAAGGGAGATATTACAATTGATACTGCAGAAATTTAAAGGATCATTAGGGGCTACTGTCACCAACAGTATACTAACAAATTGGAAACTCTAGAGATAATGGGTCAATTCCTAGACACATACAAACTACCAAAATTTTACCAGGAATAAATCCCAAACCTGAACAAACCAATAAAAAGTAATGAGACCAAAGCTATAATAAAAATTCTCCTAGTAAAGTAAAGCTCAAGGAATCACATTACCTAACTTCAAATTATACTCCAGAAAACCAGGACGGCACTGACATAAAAACTTTATCATGAGCAATTTGACAAATTCTAAAATGTTCATGTCCATTAAGTATGTGGGTAAAAATAGAATAGGTAGGATGGGAAAGTGGGGGTGGGAGAGAAGAAGGGGAACTGTTTCTTGAATATGCTATTTTGTATTGTTGTGACTCTTATATCCATGGTAATGATTCACATACCCATCAATCAATCAATAAATCAAATCAATCAAACCATATGTGTATATGGTGGTTAGGAATGGTAGAGTAAGATAAAATACGAAGAGTAAAAACTGAATCTAACTCTATTAAAAATTAATAATAGACCCACACTGAAGAAGATGTAGTAGGGAAAGAGCTAAATAATTTTGGAAAACATCATTTTAACCAAAACTGTACAGTTTTGACAAAAATGGTAAAGTTTTTTAAATTAAAATATACTTCACACAAATATTGTATGCTTTTTAGTAGATTTCTTTCTAACACAGTTATGAATTAACAATTCAATTCTGAATCAAGTTTATGTGTATACTAGGATTGAGAAAATTAGTAAATACATTCTGAATAATGAGGGATAGGTTTCTCAGTGTCAGAGAAAGAAGTCACAAATATGGCAAAGCGGAAGGCTAAAATAAACTCAGTGATACTGTGTTACAACTGGAGCTATTGTTTTGAACTCATGGTGCAAAAGTATAAAAAATTGTTATTTTGCAAATGTTAGCCTCAGGATTAATTTGCATTCATCTCTTCCTGTTTGAAAATATAAATATGCTTCTCTATACTGCTGCTTTGATTATTTCCCATTACTGCCTTACATAACCCCTGGAAGTTGACAGTTCCCTAATTGACTTAGTGCTTGCAACTCTGGTAGCCTAGTATTAACAGGTATATGACTCTGTGGAGAGATTATTGATAAATAGGAACCTGAAAGAAGTACAAGATCTTCATTATTCTGCATATTATGAAGTTCTTTAGTACAATAGTAAAATGCACATGTGAATATACAATGTATTTACAAAAATAAACAAATAAATGCAATATAAACAAATAAGATTTAAAAATGAATGCTTCTAAGGCTACTTATCAGTCTTACTTCTCCCTAAATTCAATGGCTAACCATAGCACTCATGTAAATTCAAATTTTTGCCTCAAAGAAAAGCTTGACTTCTCTCACTCAAATTTGAATATCCAAATGTTTCTTCTTAATTTCAGTATGCTATTCTCTCTTCACTCTTCAGGGCAGATATTTTCACTTGCAAAGCTGTAAAGAACTTTAGCAGTCAATTCCTTCAAACAACCTCATTATTCTTCAGCTGGTATTAGCTGCTTTGCTACTACCACAGCTTTAACAAAGACCCTAATTGGGTATTTCAGCCTATTATTCCTTGTTCCAAGAAATGTCTCAATAAATGTAATGGCTCCATGAGAAATCGCTTATAACATATTTCATTTATGCTTCCAATTCTTGCACAATGTTTGGCCAAGAGAAAATGGTCAATGTTAACTGAATGATTTAAAAAATGAATAAATTAATGAAGAACTCAAATAATAGATATAATAGCCCCATACTTTTTTACAGCTCCTCTCTGATCTTTATTTCACAGTTCAGAAATGGAAGAGAAATAGGTCTCTATTATATAAAGAGGGCTTTGGTTCATTTTCTCCCACTTATGGTTTTTTGACAATAATTTTATGTAACCCAATTAGCCTATTATTAAGTTCCTTTATCATTTTTCCATTAATATTTTATTCATCCAATGCTAAAATTCTGAAATGTTGATAACTGTCTTAAAAGAAGTTTGTATGGACAATTGTTTTCTCCTAAATCATTGAAAATACAATTTATTAACTAAAAAAAGTTTTAAACAATGTTATAAAATGCAGCCAATTCAAACATTTATTTTTTTGAGTATTGCTTATTTTGCCCTTATTATTTGTATACATTTTGCTTTGCTGCCATAATAAATTGCCACTGACTTAGTGATTTAAAACAACACTAGGCCGGGCGCGGTGGCTCAAGCCTGTAATCCCAGCACTTTGGGAGGCCGAGGCGGGTGGATCACGAGGTCAAGAGATCGAGACCATCCTGGTCAACATGGTGAAACCCCGTCTCTACTAAAAATACAAATAATTAGCCGGGCATGGTGGTGCGTGCCTGTAATCTCAGCTACGTGGAAGGCTGAGGCAGGAGAATTGCCTGAACCCAGGAGGCGGAGGTTGCGGTGAGCCGAGATCGCGCCATTGCACTCCAGCCTGGGTAACATAAGTGAAACTCCGTCTCAAAAAAAAAAAAAAAAAAAAAAAAGACACTAATTCATTACCATATACTTCTATAAATTAGAAATCACACAGAGGTTTTAATGGACAAAAGTTAGGATGCATTCCTTTCTAGAGGCTCTAGGAAGAATCTGCTTTCTTGTCTTTTCAAGCTTCTAGAGACTCCACCCATTCCTTGGCTAACAGCCTCCTCCATCTTCATAGCCAGCAATATTGTATCTCCTCTATCTTTGATCACATCTCTCTGACCACATCTGGAAAAAGCTCTTAGCTTTTAAAGACAAGTGATAATTAAATCTGTGTTACCCATGCCACTCTCCCCAGTTCACGCTTCGAAACCTTAATCACGTCTGCAAAGTCTCCTTTGGGACAAATTTAAAAGCTCTGATGCCTGGAAAGTGGACATATTTGAAAGGCCATTATTCTGCCTACCAAAGTATTTATTAGAAATTTTAGAGAAATATTGATAGAGAGAATGGACAGAGATCTCAGAGCTCTAACCTTGAAGAATAAAGGAGGATATTGTTTTCAGGGAATAATCTTTGACTCATTTATAATTTCATCCTGGACAGTTTTTCCTACAGGAACTCTTCTTTTTATGGCTAACCTATCTTCTTGTCATCATAAAGCTTGTGTTGTTTAATCCTAGTCTCCTAGGTGCAGTTTATGTCTTCCAGTGTTGTCTCACTAACACATTCTGGTTCATAAATTCAGGATCTGGATAAAAATAATAGTGTCAATTTCATTGTTTCCCAGATTTATTTTGAATGCTCACTTGTGTGCAATTTACAATTTTACATAGACTGTAAGATACCATGAATGAGAAACTACTTTAAATAGCATAAAACATTATAGAAATGTAATATTAATATTACTATACATAAGGCTAACAGGAAATTGAATATAGACTCCAGTTGCGATACCATGATGAATTTTGCAGCATATTCTGAAAGGCATTTTCTTGTACTGGGCATACTACCTGTGAATGCCGCTAAAATAAATCATCAAAAAATTACTGCATACTTTACATGAAAACCATTGATATATTCTTTTATTTACATTTGACTTTCTGTGTACCATAATCAGCAAAAACTTCATGGCCTATATTATAATCCAATTCACTCATTCATTTCTATATTTTGAAAGGGTCTCAAATCAGAATCAACTAGTTCCTTCTCCCTCATTTGCACAGGATTTTGGCTGTTGCCATGTCTTAATGCAGTAATCTTCAGGATTAGGGGAGTTAGATTGGACGAAGCTGCACATTTTTGCAGAAGCCAAACAAGGTACAGATTAGTTTACCCTGATTATTGTGGAAATTCACAAATCAATATTTTAATAGCTTACTTATATTAGGGATTGAATTAACTCATTTACTTTTTGATAAGTACTTGTCATTTGTTGTTTCCAATCAATAGTGGTAAGTACGACAAGAAAAATAGGAACTATTTACCAAACTTTTCTTTCCCTTGCCACTCTGGAGCCAGTAGTGCTCTTAGCTTACCCTTTCCATTTATTTTTATTTCGATTTATTGGGCTGAGCTCAGAATTTCAACTTTATCAGCCTTATCAGCCTTACAGGCTGATATAAAACCTAAATGTAACACCACAGAATTGACAGCAGAAATGGCAAAAAGAGAAGAAGAAAGAAAAATAGAGAAGTCAATGTATTAGAATATCTTATATTTACCCACTTTACTTCTGAAAATACCTTATTTTTCTGGAAAGAAATTGTGCCTATTTATTTTGGCTTGGTAGATTACCTGCATGTGTGACTTTCACTATATTTTTCCTTCAGGAATGACAAAGTGATGCCATATTGAAGAGGAATTGCTCTGTGTGCCCAATTAATTATTTCAGTAAAATTTCTTCACAAACAGCATCATTCACACTGACTGCTTATGAAGCCATTGAGTGCTGGCTCTGAGTCACTGCTGGATGTCATACAGAAGTGTCATATCAATTTTCTCTTTTCATTGGCCTTGAAACAGTCCTTAGGGAATCATATGAATTCCAGTATATTTTTCAAGTATTTTCTTGGATTTGATTAACAAAAGAGCATAAAATTGGGATATATTATTTGACAGTGAAAAAACATTTCTTTAAAAATGCAAAATTCAAACTTGAAGTGCCACAGAATGGGCACCAGGAAGTTGTTTGTTGACAGAATACTTAAAAATTTGTTTTCTCACTTATGCTGAGATGAAAAATTGAAATCTGCAAAGAGAATACTTGGGAGAGTGGAGATCTGAGTTTTTGAGCTGGGTCACTGTATTCAGCAGTAATTAATGGAAAAGTAGTAGCTTCAAAGCAGTACCCTAATATTGCTGCTTTACCTACATACACAGTCCTTGGAGATTTCTTTTTGTAATTAACTAAGCCAAGGAAATGACGTTGTTTCTGTTTCCTCTAGTAAAAATCCCAAATCTTATTCTCTAATTATGCCATAAGTAAGACATCTTTTCACAATGAAATAGACACAAAAAAAAGAAGCCTTACTGATGAGGAAAAACTTTTTGTCATTTCAGTAGATTTTCAATTCCTGGTATATATAGGACCTACAAACAGCACCTCCACAATCCAGGTGTCATAATGGCTTGGGATGAAATTATTGCAGTTATACAATTATTTGCTAAACTTCATGACCTGCCATGGACATAGAATAAACTCATTACTCTGTTTGATGCATTCTTTGTTGCTGTTGTTTTTTGGGGTTTCTTTGAGCCAAGTTCTGGCTTTGTTATCCAGGCTGGAGTGCAGTCATGCAATACCGGCACCAAGCAATCCTTCTGCAACTCAATATCAAGTTTTAAAAGTTAACAAATACTTAATGTGTATCAGTTTTTAGAATAAGTTGCTTACCCAGAAGCTGAAATACTAAATTTCATTTTGCTTCCAAAAGGTAACTACGATTTCACAAATTATTTTGCTATGTGTTTAGATTCAGGTCTGAAAATGACTTCAGTTAAGAAACTTTCAAACTCACATGCTTTCCAGACATGCCCAGGCAATATAATTCCCCAAGAGCTGTTTTCCCGTTTGTTCCACAGTATGAGACAGAGGGCTTACCCAAAAAAGGTAGAAGTGCTCCAAAAGCATGGTGAATTTAGTAAAGAAAATGACATGGAAATATAAAATGGCATGAGACTATAATAAGTGATAAGTGAATCTTCATTAAATGTAAAATTTAGTAGCAATGAAGTATGCTGCTTCTAGCAACAAAGCAGACTGAAATGGAGTAGATGTCACTCATTCTGCTACAAGTACATGGAAAGATAGACAAATCACACACACACACACACACACACACACACACACACACACACACACACACACACACATATATATATATTTTTTTGAGAAGGAGTCTTGCTCTGTTGCCCAGGCTGGAGTGCAGTGGCACAATCTTGGCTCGCTACAACCTCTGCCTCCTGGGTTCAAGCAATTCTTTTGCCTCAGCCTCCAGAGTCACTGGGATTACAGGTGCACGATGGCATGCCTGACTAATTTTTGTATTTTTTTAGTAGAGACAGGGTTTCGCCATGTTAGCCAGAATGGTCTCGAACTCCTAGCCTTTTGATCAGCTGGCACCAGCCTCCCAAAGTGCTGAGATTAAAGGTATGAGCCACTGTGTCCAGCCAAAATATATTTTGAAATAAGTATAAATTGAAACCCCAGGCCTTAATGACTTGATTCATTAAGTGTGCAGTCTTGTAGGTTCAGGTATCATGAAAAGAGGTGTCCATAAAATTTCCCAGGGCCATAAAAGCAGAATTAGTTTCAACCTGCTCCATAGTGATGTTTTCAAATCACAGCTCACAGGCTATTCTCACAGAATAGACATCTCTTGTAGTAGATGAGCACATATTAAAATAGTATATATATTATGCAAGAAAATGAAACATGCCAAGGAAGAATCAACAGATGTAAGAAGCCAAAAACTAGCATCCCCAGAAGTGGAAAAAGAAAGAAAACCTCCAGGAGATTGTGAAATAAATGTTTCAAATGCTTAAAGAAGTAAAGAAGCTGAAAACACAATTTTAAAAATCATAGTGCTTTTTAAAAAGGCAGTATAAAAAAGAAAATATAATGTTTATTAAAATAACTAAATAGAAGTTTTTGAAATTAAAAATGTAAATATTGAAATTCAAAAATAAATTGATTAATTGTTAGATACACTAAGAAATTCCTTTTCAAAGGTTTGGCTTGTTTAGTTTCCTTGTTCTTTGTTCTCTACTTTCAAGGCCAAACTTACTGGTTCTTTGTGCCTCTCTGCCCTAGTTTCAGTAAACAACTTTCTGCAGGTCCTAATCTAAAGAGCCCACATCTGCTACTCACTCTGTAAATTATCCCTCCTGCCATAAGGCTCTTCCCATGGAAATTGCCCTTCCCTCCAGTGTAACCCACAATCCTACACTCTTGAAGTTAGTCAATCAGGTTCAGGTTAGATTGTGTAGTCCAACTCCAGCCAGTGGAGGCAGAACACAGTATTAGGGACAAACTGCATTAGAAATAAAAACCACTTCTCTTTTTTGTTCAGTGTGTTTTCGTGGCAACCAGACCTGTGAGTAGCACTTTTCTGCATAAGTAAATTTGCCTTGCTGAGAAAACTATTTGCCTGAGTGCTAGTTCTTCTTTTTGGCACCAAGCATTTGTTTCCAACATTAAATAAGCAACAAACTAAACACAACTGAAAAGATAATAAGAAAGTGGAAGATAAGGAAATTACAGAGAGGAAGCAGAATGTAATGAAAAGACATGAAAGACAAAATGAGTTATTTAGCATAGTGAAAACACTCCTACCTAGTTCTTTTGCAGAAAAAAAAATGTATACTATGTGAGATAAAATTGAAGATGCAAATGCCAGCAATTATTCTTCTAGGTTTATAGACTAAAATACTAAACTCTCCCCAACATGTGCACAAAGGGACAAATATAAGAATGTTTATTGTATCACTTCATAATAGCAAAAACATCTGAACATAAACATTTATCAACTGAAAAATATGATTGGTCCTCCTACTTCAATGGGTTCTGTATCAGTGAAGTCAATCACTGGCAAATTGAAAGTACATATATTTGTTAATTGCATCTTTACTGAACAAACTTTTCCTTCTTGCCATTATTACCTAAAAAAATAAACAACTATTTACATTATATTAAGTACAATAAATAATGTAGGGACGATTTAAAATGCACAGAAGAATAGGCAAATTCTATGCCAATTATATCACTGACTTAAGCATCAGTCAAAGGTCAGTTGAGAAAGTCCTGGAACCAATCTCCCAAGGATTGTACATAAATAAATTAGAATCCATATTGGATATATTACATTAATTAAAATATATTTTGTAAAATGTGTATGAGTATATATATATATATATTAAATTTTAAAAAACTGTAAACTTTTTAAATGCACTTTAAGAAACAAATCACCAAACAATAGGTAGAAATTTGAATTATTAAAAGTGTATAAAATATTTTATCATTATAAACACAAAATCATAAACAGGGTAAATATAAACAATCCAGGATAGGGATTCAAGGAAGAAGGTTCAGAGAAGAAGGTAGAGAAAGAAGATTGGAATATTCCAACTTGTTTCTGTATAAAATTTTACTTATTTTAATGGCAAATTGGAAGAAGGAAGTAAAATATCAACTTTATAAAATTTTGGGGGCATAACTCAATTCTATTAGGCTTTAGATCCTCATTATTCCATTAAAAACAATCTTGCAAATAATTTACAATAAATTTTAGGTTGCAAATCCAGTGGTTACCTGGCAATTATCTTGCTTGACCTCTTGGCAGCATTTAATACAGGTGACCAATTGCTACTTCTTGAAACTTGACGTTCAGTGGATTATGTTTTCAGCAAACATTGGAGTTACTCTCTTCCTGACCAGTGTTGGGGAACCCCACAGCCAACAGCAACAGCTGCTTTTCTTGATGTGTAATGGTCATTGAGTGATCTCTCCTCCACCATGGCTTTAAATGTCTCCTATTTGCTGACTACTCCCAGATGAGTGCTCTGGTCCTGACCTCTCCACAGAACTCCTGATTCACATGGTGCAATGGCCTATTCTACATTGCAAATTTAACGTAACTAACACGAATGCTTTTCCCTACACCCATTCTCTCACATCATGAAGAATAACATAAGTAGTATGTCACTCCCATGCAGAAAACTTTGTTGGTGTACTATGACTCTTAACATCTAGATTCCTTGCTGTAGTTTCCTGAGCTTCACATGACCTAGCCTCTAACTAATTCTCCAAAAAGCTCAATAGCTGTTCCCTAAGGAAGTCAAGTGAAGTCACAAATGCTCTTTATTACAGTCTTTACTCTTGTTGTTTCTTCTGCCTCAAAGACTCCTTCAGAGCTATATTAAAGAACTCCTTTCCTGCAGCTTCTGCTTAAATGTTACCTCCTCAAAGATACCTTCTCTTATCACCATGTATGACTCTATATTCTATGCACTTAGCTTGCTTTGTATTTTCTTCATATCAGTTTTAACCTGACATTTTATATTCACTCATTTATTTTTCTGTCTATGTGTTTCCCCCATGAGAATTTAAGTTCCACAGTGTCAGGGACGTTCTCCGTCTTGCTCACAGCCATGTTCAATACTTAGAACAATCTTACACAAAGTAGATACTCAATGAACACTTATTGAATTGTTGAATTAGTTATTAGTATATTACTATTTTTAAGTGCATTTGAACTCTTCCATTACAAAAAAATAGTAGCAATTGTCTTACTAGAAATAAGATTTTCTAGCACTTTCTTTTCATCAAACAATTACTTTTTATTTATGTATTGAATATTTTGGTCTGCAGTACAGTGATATACTGTTATATTCACAGTTCACCTGTCTCAGCAGTAGATGGCAAGAAAACAGAGAAATCTGTAAAGGGCAGATGACATTTGTCTTCCCAGGAAAGACAGGGCAAGATTCACTCTTTCAAGCAGTCAGATTATCATTTTATACCATAACCTAGCAAGTGTATCGAATATCACCTTCATGTAACATTTAGTTTAACTCTAAAAGGGAGCTAATACGAAAAAACAAAGAATAATTTTTAGTTGTTAATCAACTAGAAAATTAAAAAGCATTTTCTAGTTGATTAATAACTAAAAATTATCCTGTTTTTCTATATTAATTTAATAATTCATTTAAAATTAGAAGAGACTTTTGAAAATAACCTACTGAAGGCAATTATTTATTCAAGATATAAAATAAAATTAGAACTTTCTGAGTTTCATTTGGTGTAAAGAAGGGGAAGGGTAGGAAATAATAGCAGTGATTGAGTGCATGGCAAGTGTATGGCTAATTCTCAGATGCTAATACCTGAGAGTTCCCTTCTCTTACAAAGCTTGAAGGAGCCAACAATCTAAGGATGGATGGGACATTGCTGACCAGGTGAGTGCAAAAGGAAGTAACCAAAAAGATGCTATATTCCCAGATGAAACAAATGTGAGTCATAAAATGGTTATCAACTACTCTGTGGGAACCCTGGGCACCTTGTCTGGAACTGTAGCAACAAAGACAGTTATTTTCTAAAGCTGTTAGTCAAGGTTGTGGGCTCTTGAGTTGAATATTAAACATATAGTTTTCTGAATCTT
Source organism: Cebus imitator (assembly GCF_001604975.1). Lineage (NCBI taxonomy): Eukaryota > Metazoa > Chordata > Mammalia > Primates > Cebidae > Cebus > Cebus imitator. The sequence goes on along the minus strand of NW_016107391.1, from coordinate 11,653,558 downwards.
AAAAAATCCTCTTCCTTGTGGAGACTAATCATTATTAATCTCTTCATTCCTTTATTAAAGGAATGATGTAATAATTACAAAGGGACGGGACTACATGTCTGCATGGAAACAGATCTGTGTTTATGGATTTTGAAGCCTAGTCACTCTGTTTCTAGTAGAGAATTAAAAAAGACTGCAGCTGAGAATTCTTAGATTTGAAAAATAGTGGTAATTTTCACAAATTACCATATGCAATTGCCAGTTATACTTCTAAACAATGGCCCCACTTAAGGAATATAACAAAAAAAATTATTGTAGCTTTCCTTTAGAAAATGTGAATGTTATCCCTTAATACTGTCTTCAAAGTTGATGGATTTCAACCATATTATACACTGTTAATCTTACTGGTATCTAAAACAGAAGTTCCATCATTTCCCAAACAGACTTTGTGTTAATGTCAAGTCTCATTGGGATATACCTCAATTCTTTTTGAAATTTTAATTAACAAATTAAAATTATATATATATATAGTGCACAACATGATGTCTTAAAATATGTATACATTGTAGAATGGATCAAGCAAGCTAATTATCATGTTAATTATGTCCAATCCCTATTTTTTGTGGTGAAGACTGCTTAAAATCTACTCTGCAATTTTCAGTAATACAATACATTGTTATTAATTATAGTCATCATGTTGTACAATAGATCTCTTGGACTTATTTTTCCTGACTGAAATGTTACATATTGTGAACAACATCTCTCCAAAACGTCCCGCAACCCCAGCCCCTGGTAAAACACCATTCTACTCTCTGAGTTCATTTTTTTAGATTTGATGTATAAATAGGATCATGTTCTAGCTTGATGTTTCTGTGCCTAGCTCATTTCACCTAACATGTTCTCCAGGTTTGTCCACATTGTTGCAAAAAATAGGATAGCATTCTTTTTTTAAGACTGAATAGTATTCCACTGTGTATATTATACCACATTTCATCCATTCATTCACTGATAGACACTTAGGTTGATTCTAATGTTACAATGAATGTGGACATGCAGATATCTCTTTGAAATGTCGATTTAATTTCCTTTAGAAGCATACCAGAAGTGGGATTGTTGGATCATATAATAATTCTTTTTTAAATTTTTTTTAGGAACCTCCATACTGCTTTCTATAATGACTGTGCTAATTTACATTTTCCCCACATCCTTACCAACATTTATCCTTTGTCTTTTTTATGATACCCATTCTAACAGGTGTGAGGTACAGATCTCATTTTTATTTTATTTTATTATTTTTATTAGTAAGTGACTTTATTTTGCACATCAAGATGGTATTTTTATTCAAATCATGAACATTTATCTTGCTGATAAAGATTCTTATTTTGAACAATTATATTAATGGATTTTTGGTACTCTCTTTTGATTAATAGGAGTGAGCTGAGTCGACAGAAACTTCATACCCAAGAGCTGCTTTCTCAGCTGGAAATAGCAAATGAAAAGGTAGTTGAGGTAAGATAATGACTCCCTTGGGAAGTGCTTTCTGCTGCAGCTTGATACACATGTTATAGAATTTTACCTGAGCCAAATCCAAATTATTTCTCTACTTGGAAATAATACAGAAATCATCCATAACCCTAAAAGCCCACACGCAATATAATGTGAATAAAAACCTTGAACATCAGTGATTCATCATGTGTAAATAATAAAAAGTAGAGCTCTTATTTCTGCCTTACCAATAGACCTTGTGCAGTATTTCAGAGGATGTATTAGGATCCCCTTTATTATTTTTCTTTTTAAAGAAAGAAAGAGAAAGAATAAGAAAGAAAGAGAAAAGAAAAGAGAAAAAGAAAGAAAAGAAAAAAAGAGAGAGAGAAAGAGGGAGAGAGGACGGGAGTCTTGCTCTATTGCCCAGGCTGGAATGCAGTGATGTGATCATAGCTCAGTGCAGCATCAAACTCCTCACCTCAAGCCACCCTTCCACGTGAGGCTACCCTACCAAGTATCTGAGACTACAGGCATGCACCTCAGTGCCAGGCTAATATAAAATAAAAATTTCATTTTCTTTTTTTTTTTAGCTGTTTTCTAAAGTGACTATCTTGTTTTGTATTTCCACCAGAAACATATGAGTTTTGCTTCAGTTGTCCCACATATTCACCAGTATGTTGTATTATCAGTCGTTTTATTTTAGTAATTCTAAAAGGTGTATAGTGGTGTCTTAATTTGATTTTATTTTGCACTTCCCTAATGAGCTATGATGCTGAGTATCTTTTCTTTTTTTGTGATTATTTTAATATAATTTAAATTAAACATTTAATTTCTCAGTTACACTAATCACTAATAAGATAGCCACATGTAATTAGTGGCTATCTTATTGGATGGCACAGATTATCAAACATTTCCTTTATTGAAGAAACTTCTGCTAGACAATAGGATGCCTTAGCTAAAGTCATGAGTTCTTTCACATCAGAATTCATGGCTAATCTTAAGTAGGAATTGAGCAATTTTATAAGACTATAACATTTAGTCCTAAAGCATTCAAAGTCCAATATTCTCATTCCATTTTACAGCTACAAATTTCTCTAGTTTTGATTTAAAAATTACCTGACCATATTTGCTATCTCCCCAACTAAGCTGGAAGCCTTTTAAGAATGGGGTCACTTTTTATCCAATTTGCCAGTCTGTGTCTTTTGGTTAGGGCATTTAGTCCATTTACATTTAGGGATAATATTGATGTGTGTGAATTTGATACTGCCATTTAAAGCTAGCTGGCTGTTTTGCCCATTAGTTGATGCAGATTTTTCATTATGTTGATGCTCTTTACCATTTGGTGTGTTTTTGGAGTGGCTGGTACTGGTTGTTCCTTTCCTTGTTTAGTGTTTCTTTCAGGTGCTCTTGTAAAGCAGGCCTGGTGGTGATGAAATCTCTGAGTACTTGCTTGTTCACAAAGGATTTTATTTTTACTTCACTTATGAAGCTTAGTTTGGCTGGATATGAAATTCTGGGTTGAAAGTTTTTTTCTTTAAGGATGTTGAATACTGGCCCCCACTCTCTTCTGGCTTGTAGGGTTTCTGCTGAGAGAGCTGCTATGAGTCTGATGGGCCTCCCCCTGTGGGTAACCTGACCTTTCTCTCTGGCTGCCCTTAGCATTTTCTCCTTCATTTCAACACTGGTGAATCTGGCAGTTATGTGCCTTGGGGTTGCTCTTCTTGAGGAATATCTTTGTGGTGTTATCTGTATTTCCTGGACTTGAATATTGGCCTGCATTGCTAGGTTGGGGAACTTTTCCTGGATAATATCCTGAAGAATATTTTCCAGCTTGGATTGATTCTCTTCATCACATTCAGGTACACCTAACAAACATAGATTAGGTCTTTTCACATAGTCCCATATTTCTTGGAGACTTTGTTCATTCCTTTTTAGCCTTTTTTCTCTAATCTTGCCTTC
>NW_016107391.1:11647491-11649939 GCF_001604975.1 Cebus imitator | reverse complement strand
TTCTTTTAGCTCATGGAAGTTTCTTATTAGCCACCTTCTGAAGCCTGATTCTGTCAATTCATCACATTCATTCTCCATCAGGCCTTGTTCCCATGCTGATGAAGAGTTGTGATCCCTCGTAGGAGGAGAGGCATTCTGGTTTCAGGTGTTTTTAGCCTTTTTACACTGGTTTCTTCCCATCTTTGTGGATTTATCCACCTGTCATCTTTGTGGTTGCTGACTTTCAGATTGGGTCTCTGAGTGGACGTCCAGTTAGTTGATAATGAAGTTATTTCTGTTTCTTAGTTTTCCTTCTAACAGTCTGGCCCCTCTGCTGTAGGACTGCTGAGGTCCACTCCAGGCCCTGCTTGCCTGGGGATCACCTGCAGCAGCTGCAGAACAGTAAGGGTTGCTACCAGTTTCTTCTTCTGCTATCTTTGTCCCAGAAGGATATCCGCCAAATGTCAGTCTGATCTCCCCTTTATGAGGTGACTCTTTGGGTATATGGGGGTCAGGGTCATTGTGATATTAATTAGCGTTTTCCAGATAATTAGTGAGGTTGAATTTTTTTTCATATACTTCTTGGCCATTTCTATGTCTTCTTTTGTGTCTATCCAGGTCTTTGCCCATCCTTTAACTTAACTGTTTTTTTTCCTTGCTATTAACTTGAGTTTCCTATACATTTTAGATATTAATTCTTTATCAGGTATATGGTTTACAAATATTTTCTTTTATTCTGTATATTGTCTCTTAACACTATTAAATGGCTTCCCCTTGCTGTGCAAAAATTTTTACTTTGAAGCAATTTCATTTGTCTATTTTTTATTTTGTTTCCCGTGTTTTGGAGATCATAGCCAAAAAACCATTGCCTGGACAAAATGTCATGAACCTTTTTCCTATGTGTTCTTAGAGTAGCTTTACAGATCTGGGTCTTAAGTCAACGTCTTCAAATTATTTTGAATTGACTTTTGTATATGACATGAGATAATAGTCTAATTTTATTCTTCTGCCTTTAGACATCCAGTTTCCCAAGATCATTTATTTAAGAGACTGTCCTTTCCCCATTGTGAGTTCTTGGCCTCTTTGTCACAAATCAATTGGCCATAAATGCCTGGATTTATTTCTGGGCTATTTGTCTATTTGCAAGTTTTTATGCAAGTATTATGCTGTTTGGGTTATTACAGCACTGTAATATATTTTGAAGTCAGCTAGTATGATACCTTGATCTTTGTTCTTTTTGCCCAAGATTGCTTTGGCTATTTGGGGTCCTTGTGGTTCTATACAAATTTTAAGATTGTTTTTTCTATTTCTGTGAAAAATGGCATTGTAATTTTGATAGAAAATATACTAAATCTGTAGACAACTTTGAATAGTATTAATATTTTAAAATATTTCTTCTAATCTATAAACACAGGCTACCTTATATTTATTTTATCATTTTCAATTTCTTTTATCAATGTTTTATAGTTTTTGTTGTACAAGTAGTTTACTTCCATAGTCACATTTATTCAAAAGTATTTTATGTTTGCATATATTGTAAACTGGATTTCTTCTTGATTTCCTTTTTGGATTTTTTGGTTACTGTATAGAAATGTTACTAATTTTTCTTGGCTGGTTTTGTATCCTACAACTTTGCTTAATTCATGTAGTAGTTCTAAAAGCTTTTTGGAGGTGTCTAAATGATTATATATATAAAATCTACAAATTTATCTGCTTTTCCAATTCAAATCTTCTTTATTTCTTTCTCTGGTATAATTTCTAGTACTATATTGAATACAGTGGTAACAGCAGGCATCTTGTTCCTGATCTTAAGAGAAAAAGCTTTCACTTTTTCACCAGTGAGTATATTATTAGCTATGGGTTTGATATACATGGCCTTTATTATGTAGAGATACATTCATGCTATAGCTAATTTGTTAAGAATTTTTATGATGAGGGGATATTAAATTTTATATAGTACTTTTTCTGCATCTATTGAGATGATCATATGGTTTTGTCCATCATTCTGTTAATGTCGAATATGAAAATAATAAATTTTGTATGTTTAACCATTCTTGCATTCTTATAAATGCCACTCGATCGTGGTGAATGAAACTTTTAATATGCTGTTGAACTCAGTTTGCTAGTATTTTGCTGGGAAGTTTTACATCTACATTCATCAAAGACATTATAATGTAATTTTCTTTTCCTGTAATGTTTTCATCTTGCTTTGGTATCAAGGTGATGCTAGCCTCATCAAATGAGATCAAAAGCATTTTCTCTTATCCATTTGTTTGAAAGAGTTAAAGAAGTGTATTCTTGGTTCTTCTTCAAATGTTTGATAGTAGCAATGAAGCCATTAGGTGCTGAATTTTTCCTTTTTGGGAGATGTTTTTATTACTGATTTAACTTTCTTACTCATTATTGGTCTGTTCAAATTTTCTGTCTCTTCATGTTCAGTCTTCTTTTTTTTTTTTTTTTTTTTTTTTT
>NW_016107391.1:11645918-11647246 GCF_001604975.1 Cebus imitator | reverse complement strand
TGTCTGTGAGACAGTCTTGCAGTCACCAGGCTGGAGTACAGTGGTGAGATATCAGCTCACTGCAACCTCTGCCTCCCAGGTTCAAGCAATTCTCCTGCCTCAGCCTCCCAAATAGCTAATTTTTGCATTTTTAGTAGAGATTTTTCCATTCTTTTGCATTTGTTGAGGAGTGACTTACTTCCAATTATGTGGTCAATTTTAGAGTAGGTGCCATGCAGTGCTGAGAAGAATGTATATTCTGTGGATTTGGGGTGAAGATTTCTGTAGATGTCTATTAGGTTTGCCTGGTCCAGATCTGAGTTCAAGTCCTGGCTATCCTTCTTAATTTTCTGTCTCATTGATCTAATAGTGACAGTGGAGTGTTAAAGTCTCCCACTATTATTGTGTGGGAGTCTACATCTCTTTGTGGGTAATTAAGAACTTGTTTTATGTACCTCAGTACTCCTATATTGGGTGCATATATATTTAGGATTGTTAGTTCTTCTTGATGCATTGATTATTTTGCCATTATGTAACGCCCTTCTTTGTCTCTTTTGATCTTTGTTGGTTTAAATTCCGTTTTATCAGAGACTAGGGTTGCAACTCCTGCTTTTTTTTGCTCTCCATTTACTTGGTAAATCTTCCTCCATACCTTTATTTTGAGCCTTTCTGTGTCCTTGCATGTGAGATGGGTTTCCTGAATACAACACACTGATGGGTTTTGACTTTTTATCCAATTTGCCAGTCTGTGTTTTTTTATTGGGGCATTTAGCCCATTTACATTTAAGATTAATATTGTTATGTGTGAATTTGATCCTGCCATTTTGATGACAGCTGGATGTTTTGCCCATTAGTTGATGCATTTTATTCATTGTGTCGATGGTCTTTACCATTTGGTGTGTTTTTGGAGTGGCTGGTATTGGTTGTTCCTTTCCTTGTTTAGTGCTTCTTTCAGGCACTCTTGTAAGGCAGTCCTAGTGGTAACAAAATCTCTCAGCAATTGCTTGTCCATAAAGGATTTTTTTCCCCTTCTCTTATGAAGCTTAGTTTGGCTGGATATGAAATTCTAGATTAAAAGTTCTTTTGTTTAAGGATGTTGAATATTGGCCCCCACTCTCTTCTGGCTTGTAGGGTTTCTGCCAAGAGATCCACTGTGAGTCTGATGGGCTTCCCTTTGTGGATACCCGACCTTTCTCTCTCGCTGCCCTTTGCATTTCTTCCTTCATTTCAACCCTGGTGAATCTGATGATTATGTGCCTTGGGGCTGCTCTTCTTGAGGAAAATCTTTGTGGTGTTCTCTGTATTTCCTGGACTTGAATGTTGGCATGCCTTGCTAGGTTGGGGAAGTT
>NW_016107391.1:11630371-11645783 GCF_001604975.1 Cebus imitator | reverse complement strand
GTCAATTCAGCTACTGAAACTTGTGTATGCTTCGCCAAGTGCTGGTGCTGTGTTTTTCAGCTCCTTGAAGTCATTTATATTCTTCTCTAAGCTGTTTATTCTAGTTAGCATCTCATCTAACCTTTTTTCTAGGTTCTCAGTTTCTTTGCATTGGGTTAGCACATGTTCTTTTAACTCTGAGAAGTTTGTTAGTACCCATCTTCTGAAGCCTGTTTCTGTCAATTCATCAGATTCATTCTCCATCCTTGATTCCTACCTGGTGAGGAGATGTGATCCCTTGAAGGAGTGGCGTTCTCCTTTTTGGTGTTTTCATCCTTTTTGCACTGGTTTCTTCCCATCTGAGTGGCTTTATCTACCTGTGGTCTTTGTAGGTGGTGACTTTTGGATAAGATATCTGAGTGGATGTCCTTTTTGTTGATGTTGAAATGATTTCTTTCTGCTTCTTAGTTTTCCTTCTAATAGGCCCTTCTGCTGCAGGACTACTGGAGGTCTACTCCAGACCCCGTTCACCTGGCCATCACCCCGGGGGCTGCAGAACAGCAAGGGTTGCCGCTGGCTTCTTCCTCTCCTATTCTCATCCCAGAAGGGTGCTCACCAGATGTCGGCCTGAGCTCTCCTTTATGAGGTGTCTCTTTGGGTATATGGGGGTTGGGGTGTAGCTTGAGAAGACAGCCTGTCCCTTACAGGAGCTCGAGTGCTGTGCTGGGAGCTCCATTGTTCCATGCAGAGCTGCTGGGCAAGTACCTGTAAGTCTGCTGCAGCTGAACTCATAACCGCCTCTTTTCCCAGGTGCTCTGTCCTAGGAAGGCTGGCTTTATTTATAAGTTCGTGTCATGCTGCTGCCTTTTTTCATAGATGCCCTGCCCTGCACTGAGTAGTCTAGTTACAGTCTGCCTGCAGAGGCATTGCTGAGCTGCTGCAGGCTCTGCTCAGCTGCTGTGTGAACTGCCTCGGTAGTTAGGGACACCCTTCCCCCTACTGAGCTGTACCAGCCTGGGTCCAGCTGTGCTTGCTGTGAAATTCTCAGTCCAAATTGTTTCAGATTGCTTGTTTTGTGGGGGTGGTGCCTGCTGAGCCAGATAGCCTGGCTCCCTGTCTCAGCCCCCTCCCTTTCAGTTAAATTGGCGGCTGTGTCTCACAGGTGTTCCTGGCACCAGTTGAAACAGCCACCTAGACCTGTGTGAGTTTCTGTGTGCCTACCCGGCACCAGCTAAGACAGCCGTGCTGGAAACTTGTGGAGCTTTTCAGCTCAGGAATCTCCTGGTCTGTAGGCAGAAATAACTCGTTTGAAAATGAGGTGATCACTCACCCTCTGCTTTGTTCTCACTGGCAACTGTACTCCAGAGCTGTTCCTATTTGGCCATCTTGGATCCGCCTCCAGTGAATTTTTTAGTTCCAGAAGTTCTCATTGGTTCTTTCTTAAAATGGCTATTTTGTCTTTCAGTCCTTGGATTTTTTTACTAGATTCCTTGGACTCTTTGTATTGGGTTTCAACTTTCTCCTGGATCTTGGCAAGCATTCTTGCCATCTGGACTTTGAATTCTATATCTGACATTTCAGATATTTCAATCTGCTTAAGAACCATTGCTGAGGTCCAGTGTGCTCATTTGGAGGTAAGGTCTTGCATTCATTTTTAACATCACCTAAGTTAGACAACTCAGCTAACTCATGGAGCCCCTATCCTTTCTGTCTGCTTAACCAGGATTGTTGTCATTGTTCATAAAATAGCCCCACCACACACAAAAATGCATGCATGCAGACATACACATTCACTGATATCACATTATTTTGGAATAAAATTTCTATTATCAGACCCTAAAGATTTTCAAATAAGAAAACTAATATCTTATAATCCGTAAAATAGATAGCTAGTATCATATTTGATAATTAGTCTGAAACTTAAAAATAAGAAAAATATATAACCTTTATTTTCCTGTTCTCTTTTGTTTTCACTTATTTTTTCTCCTGCCAATCTCATTTATTTCCTCAGATGCTCCCTGCCTATTTACATTGATCCTCATAAGACTATACGTGTAGGCCAAAGTAATCAAAGAATTGGGTGAAAGTGGTCTTGTTTGTAAACAATAATTTGCTGTAACTTTTACTGACACATTGTTTGACTAAAACAGCAAATAAATTCGGTGAAACTGATTATTCAGTCACAGTGTTCCTTTTTACAAATCATCAACTTATTTACCAGAAAACAAAAGTATTGTTACTTTTCACCCCAGATTTATCCAATCCCTAGAAAGTATGACTAGAAAGTATGTCTTGAAGGCATGCCATTTATGCAGCCTTAATGAGATCTGTGGAAATTGAAATGATGGGCATACAATCCTTCATATGCAGCAGAAGCCAAGTTTTCCAAACCTAAATTCTCTGATGTAGCCATTAATACTGAGTATTTTTTCTCATGGTAATATTTTCTATCTAGAGAAGTTTATATAATAAGAAATTCAAAATCAACATTTTAAAATGTTTCTGTTGTGTCAAGAATTGCTCTAAATACTTTACATTTATTAACTCACTTAGCCTTCACAGGAACCCCATGAGGCTGCTACGTCTGAATATATGATTATTATCATCACCATTCATACTTTATAAATAAATAATAAAATGATCATTTTGCAAGTAATTTGAATGAGGAGTCAAATCTAGGCAGTCTGTCTTGAGTGTGTATGCTTCATCACTATCCTATACTGCTTATAAAGACAACAAGAACTAAAAGATTTATTGACATTTAAGTTTTTCTAAAGACTTCCTTTGCATTAACTTTTAATGTGTGCAATCAAATTAAAGTTTCTAATAAGAACAATAATAACAATAGCAGCAACAACCAAACTTCACATCAGAAATAGCTGGTGACTTCCTAAGAAAAGGAAAAAAGAAGGCCAGGCACGGTGGCTCAAGCCTGTAATCCCAGCACTTTGGAAGGCCGAGGCGGGTGGATCACGAGGTCAAGAGATCGAGACCATCCTGGTCAACATGGTGAAACCCCGTCTCTACTCAAAATACAAAAAACATTAGCTGGGCATGGTGGTGCGTGCCTGTAATCCCAGCTACTCAGGAGGTTGAGACAGGAGAATTGCCTGAACTCAGGAGACGGAGGTTGTGGTGAGCCGAGATTGTGCCATTGCACTCCAGCCTGGGTAGCAAGAGTGAAACTCCGTCTCAAAAAANCCGTCTCAAAAAAAAAAAAAAAAGAAAAGGAAAAAAGAAAAAATATATGCGTGCCTAGATTGTCTATTGTAATCTCCTTTATAGGCCACAGCAAACAAGAAGATGAGTATTTCTCTGCTTTGTATCACAAATTATATCACTTGACATATTACCATTTTTTCCGATGATTTTGAAATAATGATTTTTAAACTTTATACAGTAAAGAAATGCCATTTTGCTGGTTAAAAAGAAATGAAAGAAAGAAAGCTACTTATTCTCCTCTACTGATCTCTCACTGAATTAATATATATTGAATACACATTCTTTTTCTTGTCTTACACTGTAGGTTTTGTCTCTACAACAAAGAAAAAGGTCCCTCTTATCATGGAGCTTGCATTCTAGTGGGAGAAACAGATAGAAAAGAAGTAGATAGGCAATATAGCATAAGATAGTGATAAGTGCCAGAAAGGAAAGCAAGCAGGACAAAGGGATAGTGAATGCAGGAAGGAGTTCTCTGAGAAAATAACATTGAAGTAAAAACTCAAATTATGAGTAGTAATGCATATAAACATCTGAGCAGAAGAGCAAGAATAAATGAATGCTCTGAGGTGGGGACTACTCTAACATGTCCAGAGCAGTTCAGAAAGCAGTGCAACAGCAAAACAGTGAGGGAGGGGAGCAGTGGTAGATGTTGATGACAGAGATATAGGCAGGGACCAGATGGTGGCAACTTGTGAGATATGGTATAGATATGAATTTCATCCTATGTGTATCACTGAAGAGTTTCAATCAGGACCATGATTTGATTTTCTTTGAATATGGCTACTGTGTAAAGACAATACTATAGCAGGCAGTGGGAGAGGCAGAACAGTCAGGAGGCCACTGCAGACATCCAGGCTAGAAATAGTGGTGTTTGCACAAGAGCATTAGCAATAGAGGTGGGAAGAAGTGGAGATTTAGAATCTATTTTAAAGCAGAGAATATGGGACTTGCTGATGGATTAAAAATGGAGCCAGAAGGAAAACAAAAGATCAAGGGTGATCCAACTGCTTCCTTCCTTCTGTATGGAAGAAACAAGAACAATTTGAATAAATAGCAAAAAAGCCTGAATACAGATTACAATTATTATAGAATTTAAAAATTAAGTAAATTTGGAGCATCATACTGTTTTCATTTCCCATAAGGTTTTTGTTTCAAACAAAATTTTCTTGTTTTCAACAAGATTTCCATTTATTTCCTTCTTTTACCATTCAATTATTTCAATTTATTCTGCTTGCATGAGAAGGAACCTCTGGGCAATTGAATCCACTAATATTAATTTTTCACTAGTCTATTTGTTTTTTTGGCTAAAGTAATTTTTAGAACATTTGCAAATTGAACAATATCAGTAATCTTTAATGCATTTTACTCCTTGTTTTTCTTTAGCAAGGTGCTGTGCCTAATGAAATTTTCAAAATGAAAATTTCAAAAGTCTATTGTGCTTGGCTTGTTAATACTTAGGACATTTTGAGTCATCTTGATTTACAGATCTTCAAAAGAAATGCTCGAGTGGAGATTTTTACATAGTTTGTAATTATTCTGAATGGTTAAAGAATAGAAAAAAATAAGGAATAAAATAAGGAATATCACTGCCTTCAGTCCTGACCTCAGCAGTAAACTTGTGACTCACCTGTAATGAAAAGGTCATATAATGTGGCAGCTGAATGAAGTGTGTGACAGGCAGCAAGAACCTGAGGCTGTTCTCAGATCTATAATGTCCTATTTATTCTATGCCTGACACTTGAAGCTTGACATTTTTAATTGTACAGCTCAGCTGAACTAAGAAGAGAAAGCCAAAAGAGCATTTTGGTTTAAGTATAAGGACTTTTAAAACAATTTCAGCAATCATCTCAAAGCATAGAAATCCTTCCAATATTAATGCAATCACATTCTGTGGCTATGGCCAACAGTCTCTGCATATTGAATAGGTTTTTACTGCTCATCTCAAGTGAACCAGGGAAGTATGCGTTAGGTTCCTGTTCTTCAAACAAGAAAATCTCCTCAGATACTCCTCAAATGCCTCCTTAGGTGAAAGTGCTAGATTTTGTTTTCTAGGAAGTAAGATTTTTCTAAGTGGCTCAACCCTATAGCAACAAACAAGGCTGCTACAGCTTCACATGGTGCCTCAACTCTGCTTTCAGCTGGTGAAAACTGCATTCCAAAACCAGATGAAGATATTTACCTTAGTCTCCAACTGTTTGATCTGGGGTTTTGCCAAACGCCCCTCGTCATCAGCTTCTCAAGCTTACTGACCTCACTGTAAGTCTCAAGTCTTTGCAATGTTTGCTTTACCCACCATGTTTTATAATTCCAGCCAAGACTGGCAAAGAAATTTTATATTTATGAAGAATAAGGCTTCCAAACTGAATGAATTTTTCCAAAAATGTCTCAATTAAGGCTTTCTTGATGAAGAAAAACATAATTCTGTGGGTCTCGATTACTCAGAGACTGTGCAAGATCAGGATGGGAATAGGAGAAATGAGCAAAAGGAAGCATGAAGAAAAGTAAAAGGTAGAAGAAGAACAAGAACAAAGGAACAAAGGTGAAGTGGGGGAAGCTCCATGTGTTGTGTGTAAATGTGTGTGGCATGGGTAAGTACTCGGTCAGGGAACTCAGCAACAAAGAGTAAGTCATTTCTATTTTCTCAACATTTAAAAAATAGTCTATATTTCAGATGTGCACTTGAGTGGTATTGACAGTGATTTAGTTTATTAAAAGTACCATATTTACCATTATGCTTTCAATTCAGTTATAAAGTTGCACTGAATGACCTGTTCATTTGTGTTCATTTATCTTCAAAAAGAGGAATGAAATACAATAAAATAGAAATAAATGTATTTTCACAATTGTCATTATTTTAAACTGTGCAAAAATATTTTCCTTATATGTCTCACTTTAGGAAAACTTCTAAATGAAAATTTAATCTCGAATATTAGAGATGAAAAAGGTTTTGCCATTTAAAAAATAATATACTGTTTTTAAAGTAGGATAGGAAATAAGATTCTCAACATATAATGTGACTTCTCAATTTTAAACTCATATTTGCCATGGAAATTTTCTTGGTCATGCTCTCCTCTCTGAGCTCACTCTAAGCAATGCTTTTCAGTTTCACAACTTTAATTCTCACTTTGTAGTAGGTAATTTAAATTTCCTCTCTAAGCCCTGAGTTCTGGACATAAACCTAGAACTACAGTATCCCTCCTACCTAAAATCAGTGTTTTAAATTTCTTCAGTATTCATCTACTAGACAATATGACAGCACCACCCTTCTGTTTAAAAAATTAAACTTGTAATGAATCATTATTATTAAAGATTGTTCAGTCTAAACTCCCCATTTGATTAGTTAAGACTGTTCAAAGTTTTGGTCTCAGACTGTCTTTGTAATTTTCTTCTACCACTATCTTTCCTGTACATCATATGCCACACACTCTGAGGTTGCTATTTGTCATAGGCACCTTGCAATTTCTCTCTCTGTGCTTGACCATCTTTACTCCATAGGGCAGGCATGGACATGTGCCCTTCAGAACTCTTTAAGAAAATCTGCTATAGGGAGCAGAGTTAATTGAAAGCCTTCAGCAGCCAATCCTGTGAATGCGGAGATCACATTTTCCCTGGGCTACCACTAACCAGTGACTCAGCATAGTAGAATTATAAGTGCTAGCCCATTTCTGCCCTATGCAATATGTCTCAAATAGGCAACTTTGATTCATGGAACCCCCAACATTCTGCCTGAGACTTTCTGAGAACAATGCTATAGTCTGGGGTTCTTCCTAATTCTGCTCGCTCTCCTTTTAAAAAGCACAGACATGCATCATGCTCTGAGGCTTTCCTTATCTACTCACTTTCACCCTTGATTCTTCATAAGTGTCTCCCCTAATAAATGTCTAGTACACATAGCTCCATGTTGGTGTCTGCTTCTCAGGAGACCTGAGCTGACCAACACTTGTCACCTCTGTGTATCTACTTCTACTCATTGTGCAAGATTGAATACAAATACAATTCATCAGCAATTTTCCACTTAATTATCTGAGAGCAACTCTTTTTCTCCTCCGATATATAATATCCTCTCATTCCTCTTTTTATGGTATTTTACTCCTTTAAAAATGTATGAATATGGAATGTATGGCACCACAGTGGCAGTGGCTGCTGTGCATGCAGACCTATGCATGGTGGCAGGTGGGGAGCCCAAGGTTGGACCTCTCCCGCAAGTACTGACCTAGCTGGGTTCTGAGTGACCAGACAGCCAGATTGAGGCTTTAGGGAACAAAGCAGAGGCTGGGCTCAGGCCTGAGCCAGGGCAATATAGGTGCCCAACAGCCCCCTGTCACACTTGGTAGGTAGGTCAGCAACGGTGGCCTCTTTAGATGAAGAAAGCTTTGTGCTGTACTTCACCTCTTATGCAGAATTTGATGCTGTGATTGGTTACTTAGAGGATGTTATCAAAGATGCCAAGTTCTAGTTATTAGAGAAATTTCATGGACAAGTACTACCAAGAGTTTGCAGACACAGAAGAAAAAACTCAACTTGATGCCTATTTTTAATGAATATATTTATTTGGTAGGAAAGTTTATAGAACAGCTGCTGAAGAGGATTCCTGGATTTAACATGGCAGTTTTCACAGTAACATTACAGCACCATAAGGATGAAGTGTCTGGTGACATACTCGACATGCTGCTCACATTTACAGATTTTTCTGGCTTTTAAAGAAGTATTTCTGTACTACAAAGCAGAAAAAGCAGGCCAGAGACTGGACTTACGCAGTGGCTTAATGGTGACTTTGTTGTGCAAATCTTCTTCTATGCCAGCTTCCCAGAACAATCTGTGGTACTAAGGTCCTGCCTCCAGGAAATGAATGGGAGCATTCTGGATCTCACTGGCCCAATTGGCCAATAGGTTCAGCTAATTATGACAGAAAAATACATCTTAAATAGACGGACTCTGTTCTGCAATTCCTCATTCATGTTAAGTATTGATGGGTCAAAACGAAAATGACCTGACACTCCTAGTCCTGTTTCTCCTGAAATACTTTTCTGTATTTTGTAACCTTAGTACTCTTCCCCAAGTGCTCAGTAACCTAGTATCCCTCCCCTCCCCAACCAGACACCTCTCTCAGGTGCCCTGAGTCAGATTCCTCTAGAGCAAGCCCATGTCAAGCATTCCACCTAGGGGGACCCTTCTCCCAGTTTATATGTTGTGGAATAATCCACCATCACGAACTCTTCTTGTCCAAGCAGATTTTGCATGAATCCTTTGTGCACTCACAGCTCTTTTTTTACATGGGTCAGAGATTCAGTCTTTCATCCTCAATGGGGCTTTTGAGTATTTGGGAGTATTTATCTAGGGTGTTCCTCAAGCCAGCTGCCTGCCTTGAGATTTCTGACTCTCCCATATTCACAGCTTGTCTTGGCTATAGGAATCAACAGAAAGAGTGTAACTGTATCAGGACTGTTTCTGGAAGTCTTTTGGAAGAATTATTTTTGAAAAAAAAAATTTATAGATGAATATTCAGCCTAACCTAGTGAATATGATCTTGGAATTTCCATGATTACCCACTTAAAGATCAAAGTATACTACGCTGAGTGCTTTTTAGTTGTTAGTGCTATGAAGACAAAAATGCTTTCTATATTGGTGTTGAATTATAACTTACTGAGCACCAATGAATGTATACTGTGTGCTGGCAGTAGACTAAAAGATATTCTATTATTATAGCATGTTAACTGTGTTTATGCATGATTGCTGAAAATCTTTTCTGGATGAACTAGTTTGTTAGATTTTCTGTTGGAGTAGGTAGGGACTCTGTGATTTCTTCTTCCTGTCAAAATTTTTCCTATCAAGATGGTGTTCCACTAGCCTAGCTCAACATGAGTAGAAGATAGTAAACAGTTTTACTGGTCATCTATCTTCTTTTGCTTAGTACAATGTTTGGTAGAATATTATTTACCAGAAATCATGTATGTCACCCCTGTGTAAGAAGAAGAAACATTGTAGTTCAAGCCCCAATGTGTAACTTTGATTTTTAAAGTAAAAATAATAATCTGTATTGAATCTGGATATTCTGGTTTTAAAGGATTAGTTATAAGCTATGTATTTTTCTGTGCTAATGTGTTGCTTATTTTTACTTTGATACCATGAATAGAAAAAGTTATGTTTATGTTTCATGTTGAATATTAAGTTAAAATAAACCATTGTTTGCAATCACTTAAAGACAATTATCCTTATCAAAAAAGAGTAAACATATGGGACAAGATTTAAAAAATGATTGGTAAGCTTAGCTTGAAAAACCTGGGTAAACCTAAAACTAATTTGAATATCATAATGATTCCTTCATATTTGACAGTCTCCTGAATGATATGTAGTAGTATGATTACCCATAAAATATCTTTAGTCTTCAAGGATAATTGACATTCTAGGAATTAGTAACAAACCAATCCTATAGATTCCCATCCTCCTTGCTCATCAATATAGTAATGGAAGTACACGTACTGTATGTTGAGATTAATGGTACAAGACTATAATCTTTTTGGACACCAAGATTCATATGAGGATCATCTTCTCTTCATCTCTTTATCTTTCTCCTTCCTCCCTTCCCCCCATTGCAGCCTATCACTCTACCCTTGTTTCCTTTTCCTTCTTCCATTCCTATATTTTGCTTTCATCACTTTAACATAAAACGTAATATGGCATACAAAGAATTCTAACAGGAGAATGCCTAGGTGCCATCAGAGCACAAGGAGATTATTTCTGAAAACAGGATTGAGGAAGTATATTGTGAGCTCTGTCTTTAGAAAGATTAGGGGCTGGGTGCGGTGACTCACTCCTGTAATCCCAGCACTTTGGGAGACTTGAGTCGGGCAGATCACCTGAGATCAAGAGTAAAGACCAGACTGACCAACATGGAAAAACCCCATCTCTATTTAAAAAAAAAAAAAAAAAAATTAGTTGGGCGTAATGGCGCATGCCTGTAATCCCAGCTACTTGAGAGGCTGGGGCAGGAGAATCACTTCAACCTGGGAGGCGGAAGTTGCGGCGAGCCAAGATCATACCGTTGCATTCTAGCCTGGGCTACCAGAGCAAAACTCCAGGAACGGAGGAAAAAAGGAAGGAAGGGAGGGAGGGAGGGAAGGAGAGAGGGAGAGAGGCTGGGAGGACGGGAGGGAAGAAATATTAGGAAAGGGAAGAAAATTTCTAGGCAAAAGTAACAATGCTTGCAGTAGTAGAAATAAACATAGGGACATATTACTTGCTGGTGAAGATTTTATATATATTAATAGATAGTAAACCTATATAGATAATATCATACATAGATAATAAAGTTTATATTGCAAAGAATAGGGGAATATATCTTTTGTGCCATAATAGTACATTTGAAAATTTTCCTGATGGTAATACTGAATTGATGGAGGTTTCAGGCTAAGGATAAATAATGAGATTTAGATTAAGGAAAGATAATTTTGCTGTTGGTTTAGTGGTGTACTAGGGGAGAGGGCTTGAGTAATATACCTCACATAATACAGATAGTGTACCAATATATATTTTAATACATAACTACATTTGCAAATAAATAGACATGCAGTCTATTCATACAGGAATTTATTGACATCCACTGAAATGTTCAGCACTGAAACATTCTCGAATTATTGCAAAACATTTACTTGGATATTACCTTGGGAAATTGGTTTATATATTCAAATAATTACTAAGTCATATGAAATGTGGACCATCTTCATAATAGTGGTTTTAAGAATATAATACTCATGGAGTGTGAATCAAGTAAGAATGTTGTCATAGGTCAATGTTAGCCAGTGATTCTGGTAACTCACATGAGAATGTCTGTTTATCTTTGAGGCTAACCTTGAACTCTAAGGAACTATTTAAAGGATAATCTGGAGGATTTCTTTATATTACCACAAAATTGGAGGCAAAAAGCGGCAAGACTGTTAGTAAGGAATCCTCAAATATGCCTCCTAAAGTCCTTATATCCCAGCACTCTCCTAGATGACTCATGTCAAAACTATTATGCATTTCAGAACATCTGGAACTTCTGGTAGGACTTAATCTCAAGCATGGGTGACAGGCCTCTCCTTAAGATGTGGGTGCAAACTCATGATGTCATGTCGGTAGCCAGTGATGGTTACCATTCACTTCATTTCTCACCCAATAAAAATTCATCAGCTTCCTTGTTAAGTAGATACTTAGAAAACATGATTTATTTGAGCTTCACAGTAACTCTATGAAATATCTATTACTGCCATTTTATAGGTGTTTACATTGTAGCTGAAAAGATGTTAAATAGCTTGCCAATTATCACAGAGCTAGTGAAGTGGAATAGACAATAAAAACCCAGATTGACTAACCCCAGTGCCTTCCTTTTGGAGCATTCTAGAATGCCTTCTGTCTAAACAAATGTTCATAACTATTATCACAATGTCAGAGTTCCATAGGTAAGTATAAACATCAAACTTCAGAAGTGAAGGATATGTACCTCCTAGGAGACAGGGTAGGGGATGAATGCATGAGCTGGATCTTGCCACTCAAGATCTAAAACACAAAATTAGTAAAACTTGTAAAAATCCTTCCTACACTCCTAATTTGACTCTCCATCATTCTCTCACATACATCCAAACCACAGACACACACATAAACACACACGCTCCAATAAGTACATGATTTTAAACTAATAATTTTTAAAGGGTAACCTTATAAGAAGACCCAGTAGCGTATTCTAATATGTAGGATGACATTCAGAAAAGAATATGGAAATTTGATGAACTGCTTTAACATATCCTGCCTTTTGCAAAGTAAAGAAAAATAGTACTTTGCTTTTAAAAAGCATGATGACAGATTAATACTTTACAGATGACTAGAAGGTAAATACTACTTTAAGACTAATTTTGAAGCTGAGAGGCTATTATTTAGAAACTTGAAAGAATAGTACAAAGGCAATACAAATATTTGCAAACTAAAATAGAAAAAATTATTTTCCAAAAATGTCATTTTAATAGACAAGAACATCAGATGTCACAAATAAAACCCATAGATCTGGATAAGTTCAGTAATTAGATATTAAAAGTACAGAAATGAGCAGCAAGATGATTAACTGATTATAAGTAAACGGTTTTATTGCTAGAGTTAACATACTATTAAAATGTACTGAGATAGTCATACTTGCAGTTTGCTTTTGTTTCCTACTGATAGCAATTAAAAAATATTCAATAATGTATTCAATTTGTATTTATTATGTGCTTATCATGTATCAGGCATTGTTCTGGTTTGGTACTATGGGTAAAGCAATGAACATGATAGAAAACTCACTGCCCTTTGTGGCTTATATTCTAGTAAGAAGAGGCAGAAAAATGTTTTCCATCAATATATAGGATAGGTAAGGACAAGTGCTATGGAACAAGGAGGAGAGAGACTGCCAGGGTCGGTGCCTCTTTACATAAGGTAGACAAAGTGAGCCTTTCTGATATGGTGAAAGTAGAGCAAAGACCTAAAGTACATGAAGAAGTAAGCCATGCAAATATCAGGGGAGAATGTTGCAAGCAAAAAGAAGAGCAAGCACAAAGGCCCCAAGCCCTTAGTGAATTTAAGAAGCATCAACAGAGTCAGGTACAGCTAGAACACAACACTTAAGGGGCCATGGAGTTATAAAGGTAGTGGGTCAAGATCACACAGAACCTCATTGGCCATTACAGGAGATGTGACCTGACTTTAGTAAGATAGATAGACATCAAGAACTTTGAGAAAGGGGTGCATAGCATCTGACTTATGATTTAAAAGTATGTACTGTGGTATTGAAAATAGATTACAGAGAAAGTGAAAGACCAGGGAAGAGGCCATTTTCAGTAACCCAAATGACAGCTATAACGTCCTGGTTAAGGCTAAGAGTCAAGGTGGTGAAACGTGGCTGAATTCTGGATAGATTTTAAGGGCAGGGCCAATAAGATTTGCCGATGGATTCAGTGTTAGGAATAAGTAACAGAAAGAAAAGTAAGAAAAAACTGTTAAATGGAGGTGTTTCTATTTCCTAATATGGAAAAGACCATGTTGAAGCTAAAAAAGTCAGTGTTTAATGTTGAGCACTTTAAGTTTTAGTCATGTATTATATATCCAAGCAGAGATGTTAAGTAGAGAGTTGGATATGTCAGTCTGGAGTTCAGGGGCGAAGTCCAGACTGGAAATATACATTTGGAAGTAATAAGCAAAAATGTCATTTAAAAACAGGATATTAGACCAGGTCATAAAGGATGTAAATGTAATATATACTTCCATATTTGAATTGATGTTTAGTTATCAGAAACCTGGGTTATTTCAGATAAAGTGATACTCTAACTACTTATTCAAAGTCACTAGTATTTACTAATTGGTTTCAATAATGTACTCAGTAAAATTGACTTTATTTTCTAGTGATTTTACTTTTAGTTTTCCTAGCTTATGGAATAATTTTTTAGCTCTTTTATGATAGGGCAATGTCTTAATTATTTTGTATCTTCCCACAATGCTTAGTAAGACACTTTACATAAACTTCAATAAATGTACTGAATTCAAAAATATATGGATATGAAAACATTGAAATGAAAACTCCAGATTATTTATTATGATCCACCTATAGCTTGGTGCTCTAATAAACATGCAAACTTAAAAATATAATTTGACCTGCACTCTAGGAGTTTCAGATTTGTTATTCTCCCACACAGATTCTATTTAAAAAACAGAATTCCATTCTGTGATAGAATTACAGCTGCTGATGTTCCTGTGACACAGAACTGCTGTTGATGCTACAATAGTTATAATAATTTATTGACATTTATAGTAACCCTACAAGAAAAGTTGTATTATGACTACTTTATCACTTTAAATAAAATAAAACAAATTATGTATGTGGAATTGTAGACTAACAAGTTGCAGAACTTGGATTCACACCCAAGTCAGTTTGACTTAGGAAACCAGAATTTTATTTTTATTCTACCATCACTCTTACCTGAGCAGTCTCTAAAACACATAAATTAATAGATGTGTGAGACTGAGATATAATAGAAAGCATATTTTTTGAGGAAATTCAAAAAAGACGGCAAGAAAAAAAGAAATTCAACCATACAGACAATCTAGAATATTGTCTCGATTCTTGCAATCATGGAAAGAGAAGCAAGATAAAGAATTATCCCCTTGGAGATCCAAGATGGCCAAATGGGAACAGCTCTGGAGTGCAGCTCCCAGCAAGAGCAACAAAAAAGGTGAGTTATCACCGCATTTTCAAATGAGGTACCAGGTGCATCTCAATGAGACTGTTTGCACAGTGGGTGTAACCCAAGAAGGGTGAGCCAGGCAGGGTAGGGCGCTGCCTTACTTGGGAAGTGCAATTCCTAGAGGACCCCCCTCCCTACCAAATGGAGGCCAAGAGGGCTTTTTCATCCACTCCAGCATTCCAGTTCAGATACTGCACTTCTCCCACAGTTTTTACTGCTCACAGACCAGGCGATTCCCAGGCCAAAAAGCACCAGAAGTTTCCAGCACAGCTGTTTCAGCTGGTGCCACTAGTTTCTGCACAAAAACTCACACAAATCTGGGTGGCCATTTCAACTGGCACCTGGAATGCCTGGGAGACAGAGCCGCCCATTCAACTGAAAAAGAGGGGGCTGAAAGGAGGGAACCAGGTGATCTGGCTCGACAGGTCCCACCTCCACAAAGACCAGCAACCTGAAATGCTCTGGATTCAGAGTTTCGCAACAAGTGCAGCTGGACATGGGATGGTCCAGTTCTGTGGGAGGAAGGGCACCCGCCATTACAGAGGCAGTCCACCAATACTGGGGCAGTCTGCCATTACTGAGGCAGACTGCCATTACCAAGGCAGTTCTAACTGTACCTCTGCAAATAAAACTGCAAGAAAGTTCACAAAGCAGCTGGGCAGAACCTGCAGCAGCTCAGCAACACCTCTGCTGGCAGACTGTGAATAGACTGTCTTCTTACTGGGCAAGGCATCTCTGAAAACAGGCAGAAGCACATCAGGAACTTATAAATAAAGCCCCGCCTTCCCAGAACAGAGCACCTGGGGAAAGAGGCGATTTTGAGTTCCCCTGCAGCAAACTTAAACATACCTGCCCAGCAACTCTGAACAAAAAAACAGAGCTCCCAGCATAGCACTTGAGCTCTGATAAGGGACAGACTGTCTCCAAAGGAGCAACCTCATGAAGGAGAGCTCAGACAGACATCTGAC
>NW_016107391.1:11620673-11629645 GCF_001604975.1 Cebus imitator | reverse complement strand
ACAGGCTATCAGAGACTGAAGATCAACTCAATGAAATAAAATGAGAAGTCAAGATTAGAGAAAAAAGAGTGAAAAGAACTGAACAAAGCCTCCAAGAAATATGGTATTATGTGAAAAAATCTCATCTACATTTGATAGGTATACCTGAATGTGATGGGGAGAATGAATCCAAGCTGGAAAACACTCTCCAGGATAGTATCCAGGAGAACTTCCCCAACCTAGCAAGGCAGGTCAAAATTCAAGTCCAGGAAATACAGAGAACACCACAAAGATACTCCTCAAGAAGAACAACCCCAAGGCACATAATTGTCAGATTCACCAGAGTTGGATTGAAGGAAAAAATGCTAAGGGCAGCCGGAGAGAAAGGTCGGGTTACCTGCAAAGGGAAGCCCATCAGACTCACACAGGATCTCTTGGCAGAAACCCTACAAGACAGAAGAGAGTGGGGGCCAATATTCAACATCCTTAAAGAAAAGAACTTTCAACTCAGAATTTCATATCCAGCCAAACTAAGCTCCATAAGTGAAGGAGAAATAAAATCCTTTATAAACAAGCAATTGCTGAGAGATTTCATGACCACCAGGCCTGTCTTACAAGAGCACCTGAAAGAAGCACTAAACAAGGAAAGGAACAACCAATACCAGCCACTCCAAAAACACACCAAATGGTAAAGACCATCGACAAAATGAAGAAACTGTGTCAACTAATAGGTAAAACAACCAGCTAGCATCAAAATGGCAAGATCAAATTCACACATAACAATATTAATCTTAAATGTAAATGGGCTAAATACCCCAATCAAAAGGCACAGACTGGCAAATTGGATAAAAAGTCAAAACACATCAGTGTACTGTATTCAGGAAATTCATCTCACAGGCATGGACACACATAGGCTCAAAATAAAGGGATGGAGGAAGATTTACCAAGAAAATAAAGAGGAAAAAAAGCAGGAGATGGAATCCTAGTCTCTGATAAAATGGACTTTAAACAAACAAAGATCAAAAGAGACAAAGAGGGCATTACATAATGGTAAAAGGATCAATGCAACAAGAAGAACTAATAATCCTAAATATATATGCACCCCATATAGGAGCACCCAGATACATAAAGCAATTTCTTAACAATCTACAAAGATATGTAGACTCTCACACAATAATAGTGGAAGACTTTAACACTCCACCATCAATATTAGACAGATCAATGACAGAGAAAATTAACAAGAATATCCAGAACATGAACTCACATATGGACCCAGTGAACCTAATAGACATCTATAGAACTCTCCACCCCAAACCCAAGGAATATGTATTCTTCTTAGCACCACATCACACCTACTCTAAAATCGACCACATAATTGGAAGTAAATCACTCCTCAGCAAATGCAAAAGAAGAGAAACCATAACAAACAGTCTCTCAAACCACAGTGCAATCAAATTAGAACTCAGGATTAAGAAACTGACTCAGAAACGCACAATTTGATGGAAACTGAACAATTGGCTCCTGAATGTTGACTGAAAACAATGAATGAAGGCAGAAATAAAGATGTTCTTCAAAATGAAGGAGAATGAAGACACAACATACCAGAATTTCTGGGACACATTTAAAGCAGTGTCTAGAGGAACATTTATAGCAATAAATGATCATATGAGAAGACAGAAAAGATCTAAAATCAATACCCTATCATCAAAATTTAAAGAACTACAATAATTAAGATCAGAGCAAAACTGAAGGAGATAGAGACATAAAAAACCCTTCAAAAAATCAATAAATCCAGGAGCTTGCTTTTTGAAGATATCAACAAAATAGGCTGATAACCAGATTAATAAAAAAGAAAAGAGAGAAGAATCACACAGATGCAATATAAAACAATAAAGGGTATATCACCACCAATCGCACAGAAATACAAACTACCATCAGAGATTACTACAAACAACTCTATGCACATAAACCAGTAATCCTGGAAGAAATGGATAAATTTTTGCTCACTTGTACCCTCCCAATCCTAAACCAGGAAGAAGTTGAAACCCTGAATAGACCAATAACAAGGGCTGAAGTTGGGGCAGGAATTAATAGCCTACCAACCAAAAATAGTCCAGGTCCAGACAGGTTTACAGCCGAATACTACCAGAAGTACAAAGAGGAGCTGATACCACTCCTGAAAATATTCCAAACAATAAAAAAGAGGGAATCCTTCTGAAATCATTTTATGAGACCAACGTCATCCTGATACTAAAACCTAGCAGAAACTCACAAAAACGTAAACTTCAGGTCAATATCCATGATGAACATAGATACAAATATCTTCAATAAAACATTGACAAACCGATTGCAACAGCACATCTCAAAAAGCTTATCCATTACAATCAAGTAGGCTTTATCCTGGGCATGCAAGGCTGATTCAACATATGCAAGTCTGTAAACATAATCTATCACATAAAAAGAACCAAAGACAAAAGCCACATGATTATCTCAATAGATGCAGAGAAGGCCTTCGACAAAATTAAACAGTCCTTTATGCTAAAAACTCTCAATAAACTAGGTGTCAATAGAATATATCTCAAAATAATAAAAGGTATTTATGACAAGCCCACCACCAGTATGATACTGAATGGGCAAAAACAGGAAGCATTTCCTTTTAAATTGGCCACTAGACAAGGATGCCCTCTCTCACCACTCCTATTCAATATATCATTGGAAGTTCTAGCCAGAGCAATTAGGCAAGAAAATGAAGTAAAGCACAGTGAATTAGGAAAGGAGGAAGTCAAATTGTCTCTATTTGAAGAAGACATTATTGTATATTTAGAAGACCCCATCATCTCAGCCCAAAATCTCCTTAAACAAATAAGCAAATTCAGCAAAGTTTCAGGATGCAAAATCAATGTGCAGAAATCACAAGCATTCCTATACACCAATAACAGACTTAAAAAGAGCCAAATCAAGAATGAACTGCCATTCACAATTTCTACAAAGAGACTAAAACACCTAGGAATACAACTAACAAAGGATGTAAAGAACCTTTTCAAGGAGAACTACAAACCACTGCTCAAGGAAATAAGAGAGGGCACAAATGGACGGAAAAACATTCCATGCTCATGGTTAGGAAGAATCAATATCATGAAAATGGCCATAGTGCCCAAAGTAATTTATAGATTCAATGCTATCCCCATCAAGCTACCAATGACCTTCTTCACAGAACTGGGAAAAAAAACACCTTAAACTTCATATGGAACCAAAAGAGAGCCCACGTAGACAAGACAATCCTAAGCAAAAAGAACAAAGCTGAATGCATCACGCTACCTGATTTCAAACTATACTACAAAGCTGTAATCAAAACGGCATGGTACTGGTACCAAAACAGAGATATAGACCAATGGAACAGAACAGAGGCCTCAGAGGCAACACCATACTCCTACAACCATCTGATCATTGACAAAACTGACAAAAACAAGCAATGGAGAAAGGATTCCCTATTTAATAAGTGGTGTTTGGAAAACTGGCTAGCCATGTGCAGAATGCAGAAACTGGGCCCCTTCTGCTTTCTTTTAGTGTCAGGGCACCTTACACTAAAATTAATTCCAGATGAATTAAAGACCTAAACATAAAACCTAACAGCATAAAAACTCTAGAAGAAAACCTAGGCAAAACCATTCAGGACATAGGCATAGGCAAGGACTTCATGACTAAAATACCAAAAGCATTGGCAACAAAAGCCAAAATAGACAAATGGGATCTAATTAAACTCCAGAGCTTCTGTACTGCAAAAGAAAGAATCATTAGAGTGAGCCAGCAACCAACAGAATGCGAAAAAATGTTTGCAATCTACCCATCTGACAAAGGGTTAATATCCAGAATCTACAAAGAACTAAAACAGATTAATAAGAAAAAAACAAACAAACCAGTCCAAAAGTGGGCGAAGGATATGAACAGACACTTTTCAAAAGAAGATGAGGACAACAAACAAATGAAAAAATGCTCATCATCACTGATCATTAGAGAAATGTAAATCAAAACCACATTGAGATACCATCTCACAACAGAATGGCGATCACTAAAAAATCTGGAGACAACAGATGCTGGAGAGAATGTGGAGAAATAGAAACACTTTTACACTGTTGGTAGGGGTGTAAATTAGTTCAGCCATTATGGAAGACAGTGTGGTGATTCCTCAAGGCCCTAGAAAGAAATTCCATTTGACCCAGCAATCCCATTTCTGGGTATATATCCAAAGGTTTATAAATAATTCTATTATAAAGACACATGCACACGTATGTTCACTGTGGCACTGCTTACAACAGCAAAGACCTGGAACCAACTCAAATGCCCATCGATGATAGACTGGACAAGGAAAATGTGGCAAATATACACCGTGGAATACTATACAGCCATAAAAAATGATGAGTCTGTGTTCTTTGTAAGGACATGGATGAATCTGGAAACCATCATACTCAGCAAACTGACACAAGAACAGAAAATCAAACACTGCATGTTCTCACTCATAGGTGGGTGTTGAACAATGGAAACACATAGACACAGGGAGGGAGCATCACACACTGGGGTCTATTGTGGGGGCTAGGGGAGGGACAGCAGAGGGTGGGGAGGTTGGGGAGAGATAACATGGAGATAAATGCCAGATATAGGTGCCGGGGGGTGGGGATTGAGGCAGCAATCCACCTTGCCATGTAAATACCTATGCAACAGCCCTGTTTAAAAAACAAATCTAACCCAAAACCAAAAGAAAAAAAAAAAAAAAAAAAACCACACAATAAAAAGAATTATCTCCTTGTTCTTTATAATTGCATAGACATGCTTCAAATTTATAATAGGCAGGTTTAGAAAGCCATGTTGAGTCTTTGCTCTTATAGCTCTCATTCCAGGTATTGACTTAACATTTGCCAAGTACCTACTATGTGCCATCCCCAGTGCTAGAAGCTGAAAGCAGGAAGAAAAATAATAGGTGGCCCCTTGTAGGCAAGGAAGTTTGTAGTTTATTGAAAGAGATAAATGAATAAACAAAAATTATAATAAACTGTATAAATGCTTAGGTAGGAGGTTTACACAGTTATTTGATTACATAGTAGCAGCAACTGACACACTTCCTTGAGAATGTGATGCCTGAGCTGAATCTTGAAGGATGAAAGTGTTAACCAGGCAGGGAGGGTACTTCTGGAACAGGATGGTACAACCAAATATCTGTTCAACGACTTCAATCAGCCCACTCTGGCTGAATCAGATTAGGGTTAGGGAGGGTGGGGATGAGTGGTGATAAATTTTCAGGGATGAGACTAGACAGGTTAGTGGGTGATAGGTCATAAAAGTCTGTCTAATTTATGCTAAGAAATCTGGACATTGGCCTTGAAGAATTTCTAGCTTGAGAATAACATGATAAAATTCATAGCTGAGGAAACCAATTGGCTGAAGTGTTTTTTTTTTTGAAGAACTGATAAAGCTATTTATCCACAGGAAGAAAAATTATTGCTGGTTGCAATAATCAAGGTGAGCAAAGATGATGCTCTGCACCAAGGGAGATGGAGAGACACATACAGCTTAGAAAATTTAGAATTGATGAAATTATTGACTGGATAGATATGGGAGGAAGGATGAGCCCCAGTTTCTAAACTTTGAGAAAAGACTGTACCATGATCTGAATTGGCAAGTAAGTTAGAAGAATTGGTAGGAGAAAGGTAGTTTAATAATTATGAGTTTGGTTTTTGATGAGTTGATATTGAGGAGCACATGAGGCTTGTTTGTGTCAGGCAGTAATAATTGTATGTAAGTCTTAATCTCAGAAGAGAGATCAGAGTAGGTGAGATAACCTTGAGAGTCACAATTGAAAGCATGGGAATAGATGAGACCAGCTCTTACATATGATTTAATATCACTTTCTCTAAGTAGAAAAAAGAAGACCAGAAGAATGGAGAAGGATAAGGAAGGATAGCATAACAGAAGAGAGGGGACAGGAAGGAAGGTAAAAAAGGGAACAGAAGGAGAAGGATAAAGTATTGGGAAATCCCAATATTTAAGTGGCATGCTAGAGGCCTGAGAAGGAATTTTAGAAGGACACATTTGGAAGTTCAAAGGAAAATGGGAAAATGTGTTATGTGAAAATCTAAAGAGGAAATTACTTCAAAAAACAAGGCTGGGTATAGTGGCTCACACCTGTAATCCCAGCACTTTGGGATGTTGAGGTGAGCAAATTACTTGGGGTCAGGAGTTTGAAATCGGCCTGGCCAACATGGATATTTTCCAAAAATATCCATGAATGGTGGTTACCAAGAGTTTGGGTGGCTAGTGGAGAGGGAAGATGGGGAGAAATTGGCCAACGGACATACAATCACAGGAGGAGTTTTTAAAGTGGCTATAATGGCAAACATATAGAAACAAAACCTAGGCAAGTGATTTCCTGGGGCCAGGAGTAAGAGGAAAGGACAGGAGGGGTGGAGAGAAATGGAGAACGACTACTAATCGTTGCGGAGTTTCTGTACTGGACGATCAAAATTTACTAAAATTGGCTGTGGTGATGGTAAAATTGTCACAGCTCTGCGAACATACTAAAACCCAATGAATTGTACATTTTAAATGGGTGACTCATATGATATGTGAGTTATATCCCAATAAAGCTGTTAAAAGATTAAGAGAAAAGTAAGAGCTGCAGCATACAAAGATATATTAGTAAATCTCTCATTCTCCTGCTACATGTTCTATCCCATAGAGCTGATAATATGTGAGATTTACTCTGCAATAAACTATAAACGCAATAAAATCCATGGGAAAGTTGTCAAATAGAAGAGTATTGACTACAAAGATGGCTGTGGCTGAATTTAACAAGCCTCTGAAACATTTTCAAAATTGCAAATTTGAAGTGTGAAACAAATTTATATTTAATAGAGCATAGAGGCTATTCCTTCAGTTCTGGGAGTTTCCACTTTTAGCAGAATATCTTCCTATCCTTATATTGCCCATTGCTTTCTGATTGGCAACATTTCAAACTCAGACATGTCTCAAAATCTAGACGGCATTCTTAAATTGGAAATGGGCTGACGTATTAACCTACAATGAAACGAGCACAAACATTTAAGGGCCTCTATAATCCCAGCCTCACCGCAGCCTCCGTCTCCTGGGTTCAAGCAATTCTCCTGCCTCAGCCTCCCAAGTAGCTGGGACTACAGGCGTGCGCCACCATGCCCAGCTAATTTTTGTATTTTGAGTAGAGACGGGGTTTCACCATGTTGACCAGGATGGTCTCGATCTCTTGACCTTGTGATCCACCCGTCTCGGCCTCCCAAAGTGCTGGGATTATAATTATAAGGAGACCTCTCACCCGGCCCGCAGAAAATTAATAAAAGTAAACCTCAGTAAAGAAAATCAAGTGAAAAACAAACAGAAAAGCAGAATTTCAAAACAAAGTGAT
The DNA here is from genome assembly GCF_001604975.1 of Cebus imitator. Taxonomy (NCBI): domain Eukaryota; kingdom Metazoa; phylum Chordata; class Mammalia; order Primates; family Cebidae; genus Cebus; species Cebus imitator. The sequence continues at coordinate 11,622,237 of NW_016107391.1, read as the reverse complement.
GAGAACCAATCACACAATCAAGCTAGTACTAATTCTGCCAAGTACTTGTACAAGAAGTAAGAAAAGTAGGGTTGTTTGGGGGGAATTTTTTCCATATGGGAAAAATAACAAGCCAGACATATGATCCACCACAGTATTTAGATTAATCTTTCATTGGTAATATACACTATGTTTTTATTATCATTTTGCAGCTGTTGGTGTGTCTTTTATGATGATTTTAATTCTCATGGTAAATGGTTATTAAATCTTTCTCACTTCCTTCAAATCTGTCAAGTGCTTTGTATTATTTTTATTAATTTTTCCTGTTGTTAGCTCTTATTCTAGGTGAGATATCAGAGAACAAATGGTGGTACGCGATGTTCCTTAGGTCACCGGGAATGTGGTCACCAGGTGCTGTGGATGAGACAGTAAAATAATTACAGTTAAATATAAACAGCTCTCTTTCTTCAGAGGCTATGGATACTGCAATGGAGACTGCCATATCTCCATTAAAATCGCTAACAAATCAGGAATAAATAAATCTTTTCCAAGTGCTCATAACCTCTCAAGACCTGCCTAAAAATTTCAAACTAACATTATGTGCAACAAAATTTTTTATAAAATAATATTCAGTTTTCAATGAGTAGAAAATATCTTCTAATCATTATATATCAATAATTATATTTTGAATTTATTTTAAACCTATATAATAAACTATAATTCTATGATTCCCTAATTTGTCTGAGTAAATGGCCTTCCTTTGTTAAATGTTAGCCCCCCCCAATAGATACTACAAAGTACAAAAGTATTTTTCAGTCCTAACAATTGCAGCTAAAAAGGGATTTTTTTTTTTCCAAAAATATCCTTCCTGATGTTCTCCCCTAGGTCCTGTGAACTAAGATTTATTGTTTTCTAAATTTATTACCCTAAATACTGTGCTTACAAATTGCTCTTCTTCAGCAGCGTGAATTACTGCCCAAACTTAATTTATTCCCCTCAGGTAGAAATACCAACAGTCATCATCCAAAATGTAGTTTCCCGTTAATATAACTAATTAGACAAAATATACACCAAAGTTGTAGGACAAACACCATTTGAAGGGAAATTGCATTTCTTTTTCAAAGCTTTCCAAATAAACTAAAATGTCATTATTTTCATTTCTATCTTCCTAGTTTTAAATCTAAACAAATGTAATCTCATCTGGTCACGTTTTAATTTATCTTTTGCTGTACAGTCTTTATCCCTCATTTATGTCCTTGTTCACAGTGGATGAGAGAAGTGGCTAAACAATAAAAATGTTATACTTGAAACAATTTTTCAAAGATAATTTTCATATATTAATTTCTTTACCATTTGCCAAAACATATTTTAGATACTGGGGATACATTGGTAAATAAAAATAGCCAAATTTTTATCTCGTTTTACTTACATTTTTATGCATTTGGAGGTTGTAGGATATACATTAGAAAAAAACAAATAATGGCCGGGCGCGGTGGCTCAAGCCTGTAATCCCAGCACTTTGGGAGGCCAAGGCGGGTGGATCACGAGGTCAAGAGATCGAGACCATCCTGGTCAACATGGTGAA
>NW_016107391.1:11558119-11620493 GCF_001604975.1 Cebus imitator | reverse complement strand
AAAAAAAAAAAAAGAAAAAAACAAATAAATGGTACAGTCTACAGATAAGTGATCTGAAGAAAACTAATTTGAATCTGTGGTCAAGACAGGGTAAAGACTACTAAATTGGTCAGTTAGAAAAGCTGACACCTGAAATGCTAGAAGGAAACACTGATGCTTCAAGTGGTATAATTAGAGAATTCCAGATAGAGGAAAAAGTAAACCATTTCTAAGTTTAGAACATTTACATATTTTAGAAATAGGATAAAGAAGATAAGGAGAGCTAGAGCACATTAAGTGAAGACAAGAGGATAAGAGTTGAGAAAGATTAGAGGTTGAGCTATTCAGGGACCAAATTATTTTAGTACTCACATAATATATTAAAAAGTTTAGACTGTATTCCAAGAGTCATGCAAAGTGACTGCTGGCCAGGCAGGAGAGGGGTCTAAGGAGAAGAATAACAGGAATTAATTCAGATTTATAGTGATCACTCCCAGTTTCTCCTGGAGAGTGAACCATAGGGGATGTGAGAAAGATATTCACTAGTCCAAACACAAAGAATAGACTCAAGAGACATGAAGAGCAGCAGAAGCAAGTTTTTTAATGGCGGTCTTGCAAAATGGGGTGTCTGGTAGGCAGGCACACCTGGGACACTTACAGCAGGTAATTTATTTCCTAGCACACAAGTCCTTTCCCCAGTTCCTCACTGGTTGAGTACTCTGGGGGTTACAATTTTCCCAGACGTTGCCTAAGTTTTATTATCCCCCTTATCAGGTTATACCCTGATCACCTCCCCTGCTTAAATTTCAATTTCTCAATAATGAAACTTTCTTCATTTTTATGGGCTGACCCCTGCTCTACATTCTCTTTACTTATCATGAACTTCTAGGTGCATGAGCCATGTGTTTTGCCACATTCACAGGCTGACTGCTAGTACTTAGATTTATCGTGCCTTGAAAATGGACCATTTAAAATGTTTTTTACACAAATTTCCTCCTCTTTTCTATCTACTTCCTTTGGTCTCATTTTCATCTAAACTCTTTTGGTTCTGGAATCACTCTAGAAGTTGTTTACTTTCTTCCTCATAAGACAGTGAGTTTAATTTGGTTTCTAATAGTAGCAGGTTATTTTGCTGGTAAATCATGGGCATTTGTTTATTAATAGCTGTTTCAATTAATTTTTGTGCTAGTCTGCTCACACAGGGATAATACAACACCCCACCGCTGTTAAGACTCCTGCCACAATTATGAGAGATGTAAGGATTGAAGCTGCCATGCCTTTCCATTTTCCAAACTATCCTTTTAGCCAGCCCATAAATGGATTATCAATTCTAGCATTTTCTGCCAGTTTGTTGGCTAGAGTTGTCAGTCCTTGTAAAGCTTTCATGATGGTCCCATCCGGGGCAGTATTGTTGAGAATGAAAGCACACTTCCCACCCAGCATAACATATACAGCCTCTTTTTCTGCAAGTATCATGTCTAGTTGAGAGAGAATTAGAGTATTGTATGGTGACATGCAGGGTTCTAATAGTCCATATTTAATCAATTCCTCTGTTACTGATTGCAGGCCTTTTCTCCCTTCAATAGAATTAGGATATTGTTTTCTGCAAACTACAATTTTTAACTCTCCCCTGTTGCCTTCCCTAACCCACACAAGGGGATTAACTTTTCTTTCCCCCTCCTCTGTTAAGCGGCCAATCATTACTCTTATTTGTCCTTCTTCCTTTCCTAACTCCATACCCAATCTCACAATCAGGTCTTGACCCACGAGGTTAGGTCCTGCTTCAGGAACATGTAAGGGGGACCCCTCCATTTGTTCTGGTCCCAGTCTAATTAACATTTTCTTGAATATCAGAACCTGAAATACCTCCCCTTTTACTCATAATACTGTCAATTTTTTCTTACAGAGTTCCGTACCCCTTGGTTGGTGAATTAGGGGAGAGTGAGCCACTTCAGTATCAACTAAAAATGTCACTTTTTCTTCCTTGGCTCCCACCTTCAAATTTATCAAGGGTTCCCGGTAGGACCTACTCAGAAGGGAACCCCTTACCCACCTAGTCTTCATCAACGGTTATGAGGGGGATCACTTTGTCTTCTTTTTTCCATTCAGGACATTCTGTCTTAAAATGCCGTGGCTTTCCACACTTATAACATCCACTCATAGTTTTAGGAGCTTTTCTCTGCATTTCCCTTCTTTCTCTGTGTCAAAATCTATCATTCCATTGTCTCCTTTGAGGGGAATCTTGATCTAACCTTTATCTGACTACCTCTTCCACAGCGGAAACCATGATTTTTGCTTTCCATTTCTGCTTCTCTTCTTCTCTCCTTACAAAGATCTTCTGAGCTTCCCTCAGTAATTCCTGAATTGGTTTCTCATTCCATCCATCAATCTTTTGTAATTTTTTTGTAATGTCAGGCCAGCTGTTAGTTACAAAGTTAACTATCAAAGGCCTTGCTCTACTGGGTCCTCTGGATCTAATCCAGAGTGTTTTCTCATCTGATATCTAAGCCTCTGCAGGAATGCAGAGGGAGTTTCCTCTTTTGCTTGTTGAATCTCAAATGCCTTTTTGTGTCCTAGGAGTGGACTCTTTGAGCCCTTTAATAATTAATTCCCTGAGGTCCTGCATTTGGGCCTCATCCCTGGGATCATTATTGTCTCATTTGGGATTAACATTTGAAAATGTTTGTTTGGATGGCAAGACTCCTTGTGTGAAAGGTGTTGCCTCTCCCAGATGGTCATGGACACTGCAAATCATTCCCCTTTCTTCTGTGAACAGGATATTCATGACAGACATCATTTCAGCCCAGGTGTAAAAACTGGGTCCCAGGAATTGGTCCAGCTGGTCTGCTAAACCAAGTGGATCTCCTAGGAGTGGTTTCATTTCCTTCTTGAAATTCCTAACTTCAGTACTTGCAAAAGGAGCATTTACAAAGCTGATCTCTCCCTGTCCCATGGGAACTTCCCTAAGAGAGAACATGCCAGATGCCTGCTGTATGGAAGGGATAGGGAAGTTCTCAATATCCATCTTAAACTGTTCTAATTCTTTTCTTAAATTTGGATAAGGATTTAAAGGAGTGTTTTTTCCAACTCCCCCATGGTTTCCAGGTCTTTCTTCCTCAAACCCTCCTGCTGCCCCTTGATCTTCCTTTCTCCTATTTTGAGAGACATATGGAGGAGACAAGAACGATAGGGGGTCCCAGGGCTTTTCACTGGGCAAAGCCTTTTTACCAGGCTCCTTTTCTTCTTCTTTGAAGGGAAACATGGGGACTAATTCCTTGATCCAGCAGAAAGCATAACCTATCTCTTCTTGCGAGGATGGGGTTTTATCATTCATACAGACAATTAAAGCTTGGCATGCCCAATTCTCATCTGAGCAAAACCTAGGCCAAAAGACCAAAGGGTTATGAATGGGGCCTTTGGACTAGATAAAACAGCAATGCTTGGTAATTTTTTTCTTTGCCTTGTCACTGGCAATCCTGCAGCATTGCCCCAAAGGACTATTCCAGGAAATGCCAAAGTCTCTTTGGCTTCCTTGTTGTCTCCTAGGCTAGAATTTCTGTTTCCAATCTTTGTTCAGTCTCTGTGTCTGAGGATTTTCCAGTGTACTCAATCTCCCCCTGCCCATTGGAGGTTTCTTGTACACCCCGAGAATCATGTCATTCATCTTTGGCCATTTTCCTTGTGGGAGAGTGGAACCACAGATTGGGACTCCACACTTGTTCCATATCTAGGATACATCTCAGTCACACACACTCGACCTCTGAAAATGCCCAACTCACCAAGGCAGTACTTATAGTCCATTTTCCTACCTTGTTTCTTGCACGAGTTTGCCTGGTTGCCATGGTGCCTACATTTCTTCCTGTGTCACCTCTGCTGCCTCCTGAATAACAGTCTCGGGTTTGTCTATGGTCTCTGCAGGGAGCCAGGATTCTTGAACAGAGTGGGCCACCTAAATCAGGTGGGATGTGTCTCCCCTCTCAGCTAGAGTCCCACTCCGTGCAGGCAGAGAGATCCCAGGTGGGCCCCCAAGTTTGTGAGAAATGCATTCAACCATCCAAACCCAAGGAATGGACTCTGAGACATGAAGAACAGCAGAAGGGAGACTTAATGGCAGTTGCAAGATCAGGTGTCTGGTAGGCAGGAACACCTGGGACAGTTACAGCAGGTAATTTATCTCCTAGCATACAAATCCGTCCCCCAGTTCCTCATTGATCGAGGACTATGAGATTGCAATCTTCCTGATGTCACCCAAGTTTCATTATGCCCTTTATAAGGATATAACCTGGCTTCCTTCTCCACTTAAGTTTCAATTTCCCAATAATGAAACTTTCTTCCTTTTTATGGGCAGATACCTCCTCTACATTCTGCTTTCTTATCCTGACCTTCCAGGTGCATGAGCCACGCTGTTAGTCACAACCGCAGGCTGCCTGCCAGCACTTGGATTTATCATGCCTTGAAAATGGATCAGTTAAAATGTTTTTTCAACAAGGAGACAGTTGGGAAGATATATTAATAGCCCAAACAAAAAGAACTGAGGCTAGAACTAAGTGAAAACTGAGAACCAACCAGACCCAGTATGTTTTTTGAAGGCTAAATCTACAGGATTTGCTGATGAATTGGGTATGGATGATGATTTAAAAAGAGAATCAAGGATTACTCTTGACTTTCTGCTTGAGCAACTGGGTGGAGAGCTGGCTTATCAACAGAAACAGAAAAGTTGGATGGAGAAGAGAATCGGGCTTTCTTCTTGGGGCATTTCAGTGTGGCTGCCTAGGAAATGTCTAAGTGGATGTATCAAGTGAGCAGTTAGGCTACATTATTTCTCACTTCAGTGAGGAAGTCTGAACTGGTGTTATAAAAAGAAAAGCTAAAAGAAGAAATTGTTTCAAGTTGGAAGGAGTAAACAACTCCATAGAATTATGTTCAAAGAAGTATGAGCACAGAGAAATAAGCACTAGATTTGGAAACTTGATTATCCTGACAGAAGTGTTTTCAATGGGTGGTGGGGATGGATTCCTAACTGGAATGGACTGAGGCAGGAACAGAGGTTGCTGAAAAGGAGATTGTGATGGCTGTGGTTTTAATTTGCAGTTTCCTAATGTCGAGTGCCTTTTCAAGTGCGCTACTGATGATTTGTCTAGTGTGTGTGTGTGTGTGTGTGTGTGTGCGCGCGCGTGTGTGTGGTTATTCAAATCTTTCACTTATTTGGAGGTTTTTTTTTTTTAATTGAGTTGTAGGACTTCTCTACATATTCTAGATATAATTCTTTTTGGCAAACTACAATTTCTGCAAATATTTTTTACATTCAGTGGCTTGCCTTTTTATTTCATGAATGTTGTTCTTTGAAAAAAATATGTATTTTCATTTTGATGAAGCCTAGATTTATCTTTTTTTCCTTTCATAAATAGTGCTTTTTATTAGAATTGCTGAGAAACGTAGCCTACCCTTACCTTTCATGAAAATATTCTTCTGACTTCTACAAACATTATGGTCCTGATTTCGGCTTTTATATACAGTATATAATACATCCATCTCTGCTAATTGTGTCTACTTTTTTGTCTATCAGCTTATTTATTTGCTTCTGATTGTCTGTGCGTTCTTTTACTAATTATGCCTGTGCTACCTATATTTCATAGCATTAAGATTGCCTTATTTTCACACTTTCTATGTGTAATGTAGAAAATATATTGCCAGCCTTTCATTTTATTCATTCAGAAGATACATCTTTTAATTGGTAAATTTGACCTTTTTACATATATGTTAGTAGTCTGATATTGGTACTTTTATATAATTTTATGTTTTGTGTACTTTTTATTCATTTTTTTCTCCTTTCCTGATTTCTATTGAATAGATTTGAGTTATTTTCTGTCTCTTTAACACTTATGAAGTAGGGAAGGCAGGATTCAGACACCTGACCAAAATGAAGACTAGCTAAAACAGGTCCAGGTGGAAGCAGATTTCTGTAAGACATGCACACCAGTATGCCTGTCAGTTTACCATTGCCATGGCAACACTAAGTTATTGTTCTTTTCCATGGCAATGATCTTGACAACCTGAAAGTTGGCGCCCTTTTCCTAAAAAAATCTGCATAAATTAACTATTAATTTGCATATAATTAGAAGTGGGTGTAAATATTGAGTGCAAAACCACCTCTGAGCTGCTATTCTGCACACACTGCCTATAGGGTAGCCCTGCTCCACAAGGAGTTATGTGTCTGCTGCTGCTGTACAGTGCCACTTCATTCAAAGTTGCTGATTAACACCAGTGGCTTGAACTCAAATTCTTTTCTAGGTGAAATCATGAACCCTCCCAAGCTAATCCCCAATTTTGGGGCTTGCCTGTCCTGCATCACTTGTATATACTAATTTCCTTTATATTGTCTGTCTTTAACATAAATGTATAATCATATATACTAACTCACATCAATCTATTAAAATTATTAATTTCTTCTCCCTAACAAGACAAGTACTTTTCTCACTCTCAGGTCTTCTTAGTTGCAAAGCCTTATGCTTATAATGTCTACAATAATAGTTTTAGATTACTAAGAATATATGTTCACTTTATGTGTTTTATGTGGTCTCAGTTTTATTTATTTTCATGTTAATTTGTTTGTTTTGTGGAATAATAAACTTTTCCAAGATGTTTTATTACTCATAATTTCTTACAGTATCACCAGGTTTCTTTCTCTTCCAGCATCAAAACTTTGTCAAAAGAATTTTTAATGTGGATTTTTTATGCCTACAAATATTTTCATTATATACAAACATTTGAGTAAAAATATGGCCAAATACAAAATTCTAAGTCAAATTCTTTTGTATTAAAATATCAATTTACATAAAGTAGCAAATATGTATGATGAATAAGTCTAGAGGCTAATGTACAACATGAAGACTACAGGTACTAAAATTATCCCACATATGGGATTTATTCTAAATGAGTAGATTTTATCTACTGTTGCCACAAACCAAAACTAAAGTGGATAACTATGTTAGATAACGAATATGTTAATTTTCTTCAGTGTAGTAATAATTTTGCTGCCTATGTGTACCTGTAACATCATGGTTTATACCTTAAATATGTACAATAAAATTTAAAATAAATAAAACCACACTTTATTTTATTTTCATTAAAGAATTACACACACACAAAATGGTACAAAATCATAAAGGTACAGCTTAGTGAATTATCACAAATGAAATGTACTCATGTTAGGTGAAAAAATCAGAACATTTCTAACATCCACAAAGCCCTGGTCATAGTTCCTCCAATCACCTCTCCTTTAATCTCCTGAAATGTATCCACTATCCTACTTCTGATATCACGGATTAGACTTGCCTTTTTCTTTTAATGAATAGAAGCATACCAAGGTAGGAGACTGACAGAACTTGTTTTCTGGTCACAACCCTGCTGACCAAAACAGGATCTTGTCCAGACAGGATAAAGTAAAGAAACTGGCAGGAACCATAACAATGAGGGTGATCCCTCGCTGCCCTCATTGCTCATTAGCATAAGACAATACCACCAGTTCCATGACAGCTTATAAATGCCATGGCAACAATCTAGAAGTTACCAACCATTACCATGGTACAACCTGGAAATTACTATTCCTTTCCTTAAAAGTTATAAGTAATCTACCCCTCAATATGCATTGACTCACCCCTTAATTTGCATGCAATTGAAAGTGGGTTTACATGAGTATAAACATGGTTGTTAAAACACTACACATTGCCAACTCTGGGCCCACTGCCTATGAGTTAGCCCTGCTTAATTAAGAACAGTACCATTCAATAAAATGTTGTTGTCTAACACCTTGAAATCTTTCCTGAGTGAAGCCAAGAATACTCCTTGATGAAGCCCCAGTTTGGGGCTAACCTGTGTTGCATCATCTGGAAACAATGAAAGGATGAAGACAGCAAGTGAGAGGCAGTGACCAACACAGCAGTAAGACAGCAAAGACGGCAGCAATTGTAGTCTTTTGTCAACTGTATTTATATTCAGGAAAACCCTCTTTCAATTGCTAGGCAGGGTCTACATACATAAAATCAGCAAAAAGCAATTACAAAAGATAGGCCTCTACCATTCTGCAGACCCTTTAAGATTAAGAAGGAGCATCTAATCTCCAGGGGAGGAATGAGGTAGGAGACCAACAGGACTTGTTATCTGGTCACAAATCTGCTGATCAAAACAAGATCTGGTCCAGACAGAATAAAGCAAAAAAAAAAACCTCACAGAAACAAGCAAATGGGGAAAGCAATCCCTGGCTGCCCTCATTACTAATTAGCATAGGGCAGTCATATCAGTGCCATGACAGTTTATACATGCCATGGCAATGACCCAGAAGTTATTACCCCTTTTCTAAAAAGTTCTAAATAATCTACCCTTCGATTTGCATTGACCCACCCCTTAATTTGCCTATAAGTGAAAGTGGATTTACATGAGTATAAATACAGTTGCCAAAAGCCCATACACTGCCAACTCTGGGCACACTGCCTAAGGAGTTAACCCTGCCCAGCAAGAAAAAATACCATTCAATAAAAATTTGCTGTCTAACACTACTTGTTAACCCTTATGTTTTTTTCCTTGGTGCATTAGTCCCTTCTCACATTGCTATAAAGAAATCCCTGAGACTGGGTAATTTATAAAGAAAAAAGGTTTAATTGGCTCACAGTCTGTATAGGAAGCATGATGGCATCTCCTTGGCTTCAGGGGAGGCCAAAGGAAACTTACAACCATGGCAGAAGGTGAAGGGGGATTAGGTACATCACATGGCCAGAGCAGAAGCAAGAGAGACAGGGGGAAGTGCTACACACTTTTAAATGACCAGATCTTGTGAAAACTTACTATTGCAAGAATAGTACCAAGGGATGGTACTAAACCATTCCTGAGAAAATCGCCTCTGTGATCCAATCACTTCCTACCAATCCTACTTCCAACATTGGGGATTACAATTCAATATGAGATGTGGGCAGGGACAACATCCAAACTATATCACCAGATGAAACCATGAAAACTGCTGGGTAAGCTCCAATTTGAGGGCTTTTTAAATTGTGAAATGATATGTGATTAATTCACATTCATTTATAATATCATTAATTACACATCATACTTTTGGTAGATTACAATTCCTCTTTCAAATATGCTACTGGATTTTGTTGCTGTGCATTTTCTTTCTCCTGGTTGTCACTTACTGATGTCTTGGCCATAAAGAAGAAAGGTCAAGTGAGAAAGTGGATCAACTAAAAGTCAGATGAGTATTGGATCTCAAATAGAAATTTCAAAAAGAAGGTACAGAAGACAGCAATGCTTAGTAATCCACCACTCAGTCAGGTTTAATTTCAAAAAGAAAGTTCAACAGAATACAACCTAAATTATTATACTAACAATATTTTTTCTAGTCATACTATAGTTGAGAAGTTAAACATAATTAAATAAATAATTATTTCTTTTGGTAGACCATTCACTTGGTAAGCAAAGAAATGAAAATTTGCCTCATGACAATTGCATCAACTTCCAATTTGAGGACAACTATATATCAACATTTCATACAGCATATCTCTCATTCATTACCCATACTGATTATCCTCCATTGTATTGTCCCAGAGACCACTAGTTGCTAACTGAATTTTTCTTCTGTTCCTTCCCTAGGATTAGAACACATTTTTTTTCTGCTATAACTGCCTTATGGAAAAGCAGCTAGGTTGTTTACTATGTGAGTCTCTGCTCTACTACATTTCACTGGTCAGGGCCTCCTGACCTAGGGCCACAGCACAGTCACCCTACCCACACCTCAGCACTCAGGCAGGTGACAGCTCTGCATTTCTCTGAGATGGAGCTCCTAAAGGTAACAGAGCAGCCTGCCATTTTTGCCGCTGCTGAAACACCTCTCACCAATCTGCCCAGTCTATCATTCCTGAGAGCCTCTGAACCTGTGCTTTTCACCAGGCATGGCCCCTGGCTCAGGCCTGTGCAGCTGCCCCATCCCCAGCTGAACATTACCATTAATACGGCTCTGGGTTTCACTGTGGTGGAGATCCCAGAGGCAACTGAAAGTCCTTCTACAACTGCCATATGCAGGCATACCACCCTCACTGCACTCTGGGAAACAAAGACCTGATTGCTTTGCTGGCCCTTCCAGCACTCAGTAGCTGCCATACAGAGCAGAGTCCAGTTTCTCTTCCCTGTGAGCCCCTGCCACCCCTGCTCTTCACCAGGCAGGGACCTCAGCTCAGGTACACAGTGCAGTTGCCCGACACCTAGCTAAACATTCCCACTGGCAGTGGCTCTGTGTCTGTCTGGGATGGAATTCTCTGAGGAAATTGACAGCCCCTCTGCCACTGCTGCTGTACTGGCCCTCACCTTCACTGTAACCAGGCTGAGAAAGGAACAAAGAACTTGGGTGCTTTACCCACACATCCAGCAAGCCATGGCTGCTTTACAGAGAAGATATTAGCGTAGGTAGCTAGGCAGACATGAGAAGGGCAGGAGAGGGCACCTCCAAGGAATGTCAGGCAGCCATCAGGTGATGATCAGGTGGTTGTCAAACTGTCGCTCTAAAATAATAATTGGTTGCAGCTGGCAACAAAGAAAGAAATTTTCAATAGATAGAAAACACCTGAAGCTGGGGATCAGCAGCTTCCCAGTAAGATCTCAGGAGTTGGGTGAGTGGGCTCAAGCATGTGCACTAAGAGGCAAAATGGAGGAGCTTAACCGGTATATGACCTTCCCCTAGGAACACTCAACTAGTAAGGTAAAAACTCCTCAACTGAGTATGCACACAACTTCAGTAAATACACTGAACATGTGGCCGTGCCTCCTAAGTGTTGGCAGGCTACTGCACAGGTAAACAGCCCACCCCAAGGGAAGAATCAGGGGAGAAGCGATGCGAACCCTAGAACCATGCCTATGTATAAAACTTCAAGTCAAAGGCCGAACAGCACACTTGGATCTCTCAGGTCACCTGCTTGATCTTTTTCTAAGTGTACTTTACTCACTTTCGTTCTTGCTCTAAAACTTTTTAATAAACTTTCACTCTGGCTCTAAAACTTGCCTCTGTCTCTCACTTTGCCTTATGACCCTTGGACGAATTCTTTCCTCAAGCAGGCAAGAATCGAGTTGTGGCAGACCCAAATGGATTCCTCACTGCTAACAAAGAGGCCAGATTATATTTCCTGTAACCCCTCTACTACCCTGCTCTTCACCATGCAGGACCCGCTGGTGTAGGCCTACAAAACAGCTGCCCCACCCTGGGTTTATCATTCTAATAAGAATAGGCAGCAGCTCTGTATTTCTCTATGGTGGACCCCCAAGGGAAAGTGAAAGGCCTTCTGCCACTGCCCTGCCAAAGGCCCTTCCTCTACAACCCCCAAGCTGGGGAAGAAACAAAAAGCTTGAACTCGCTCAGGGACGTAGCGCACAGCCTGAAAGTCCAATCTAAGATCTGTGGTCAGCACTCACATGGCAGAGGAGCCCACACTCTCAGAGCACTAAGAGGGATTATGGCTGCAATCATGAGGAAATACAGAAGAGCCACATGGCTAAGATCCTACCTACTGACCATTATGCTTAAGTAACATCCACTGGATCACAGCCCAAACTTCAACACCAAGTACTTTACTAATATACCCTCCGATGAATGCAGGTACAAGAGTTCAGCCACAAATAAAGACCTTGCACAAAGCCTCAGCCTCTGAAAACATCAAAAAACAAAGCAAACTGGCTATACTCAAATTACACCACAGTTAAAGGAACATTGGCTCACACAGATTACAAAGAACCAACACAATATCTCCAGTAAATTTTAAAGCCAGAGTCTCTTCTTACATCCAAAGGACAGCACTATCTCCCCAGAAATGGTCTAGCTAACTTTAAAAAGTTAGAAAAATCTCAAATTAATAACCTAACACTACATCTAGCGGAACTAGAAAAAGAGGAGCAAACTAATTCCAAAGGTAGCGGAAGAAAAAATAATGACCAAAATCAGAGGTGAACTGAATGGAATATAGATTAGAAAAATCATACAAAATGAACAAAACTAAAAGTTGGTTCTTGGAAAGAATAAATAAGATAGATATACTGCTAGCTAGACAAAGAAAAAAAATGGAGAAGATTCAAATAAACACAATTAGAAATGAAAAGGCAACATTACCACCAACCACATACAAATACAAAAAACCCTCAGAGACTACTACAAAACACCTCTACGCACACAAACTAGAAAGCCTAAAAGAAATGGATAAATTCCTAGAAACACACAACACCCCAATATTGAATTTCTTCCCAAGAAATTGAAACCCTGAACAGATCAATAACAAATTCCAAAATTGAATCAGTAATAAAAAACCTACCCAACTAAAAATGCTCTAGATGACATAGATTCACAGCCAAAATCTACCAAATTTATAAAGAAGAGCTTGTATCAGGCCTACCAAAACTATCCTTAAAAATTGAGGAGACAGAATTCCTACCTAACTCATCCTATGAGGCCAGCATCATTCTGATACCAAAACTGGCAGAGACATAAAATACAAAGAAAACTTCAGGGCAATATTTCTGATGAACATAGATGCAAAAATCCTCAATAAAATACTAGCAATCTGAATCCAGCAGCACATAAAATAGCTATTCCACTATGTTAAAGTAGGTTTCATCCCTAGGATACAAGTTTGGTTCAACATAAATCAATAAACGTGATCTATCACATAAACAAAAGTAAAGAAAAAACCATATTATCACCTCAGTAGATGCAGAAAAGGCTTTCAATAACATTCAACATCACTTCATGTTAAAAATTCTTAACAAACTAGGCATCAGAGGAACATATCTCAAAATAAAGAGAGGTATCTATGAATGACCTGCAGCCAACATCATACTGAATGAGCAAAAGTTGTAAGATTCCCCTTGACAACTAGAATAGGATAAGGATGCTCACTCTCACCACTGCTATTCAACATAGTACTTGAAGTCCTAGCAGAACAAGCAGTCAAAAGAAAAATAAAATGCATACAAATAGTACAAATAGGATGAAAGGCAGTCAAACTATCCCTCTTCACAAAAGATATGATTCTATATTAAAAAGCCCTGACAGTTTCTGCCCAAAGGTTCTTAGTTCTGTTAAACAACTTCAGCAAAGTTTCAGGATACAAAATCAATGTTCAAAAATCAGTAGCATTTCCATACATCAATAACATCAATAACCTCTAAGCTGACAGCCAAATCAAGAATGCACTCCCATTCACAATGACTACAAAATGGAAAAAAAAAAAAAAACCCTAGGAAATGAGCTAACCAGGGAGGTGAATGATCTCTACAATGACAATGACCAAACACTGCTTACTAAAATCAGATATGACACAAACAAATGAAAAAAAATTCCATGCTCATGGGTAAGAAAAATCAATATTGTTAAAATGGCTATACTGCAAAAAGCAAATTATAGATATTTACAGGTTCAGTGCTATACCTATCAAACTACCAATGACATTTTCCACAGAATTAGAAAAAAATATATTCTAAAATTTAGTGAGAAACCAAAAAAAGCCTGAATAGCTAAAGCAACCCTAAGCAAAAGGAACTATACGACAAGTCTACAGTAACCAAAACAGCATGATACTGGTATAAAAACAAACACATAGACCAATGGAACAGATTAGAGAACCCAGAAATAAAGCAAGCCAAAAACCTACCACTATCTGATCTTTAACAAAGTGGACAATAACAAGCAATGGGGAAAGGACTCCCTATTCAATAAATGGTGCTGGGATAACTGGCTAGCCATATGCAGAAGAAAAAAAGTGGACCCCCATCTTATACCATATACAAAAATCAACTCAGGATGAATCAAAGTCCTAAATGTGAAACCTAAAATTATAAAAAACCCTAGAAGAAAACTAAGGAAATGCCATTCTTAACATCAGGCCTAACAAAAATTTCATGGCAAAGACTCTAGAAGCAATTACAACAAAACAAAAATAGACAAGTGAGACCTATTTAAATTAAAGAGCTTCTGCAAAGCAAAAGAAACCATTGATAAGCAGATAATCTACAGAATGATAGAGTAACAGAAAATCTACAGAAAATATTTGCAAACTATGCATGCAAAGATCTAATATCTAGAATGTATAAGGAGTTTAAACAAATCCACAAGTAACAACCCACCCTGTTTTTTAAAAATCGGCAAAGGATATGAAGAAACACTTCTTGAAGGTAGACATACATGTGGCCAACAAGCATATGAAAAAATGCTTAATATCACTAATCATTAGGGAAATGCAAATCAAAACCATAATGAAATACCATCTCACACCACTCAGAATGGCTATTAATAAAAGTCAGAAAATAACAGATGCTGGCAAGGTTGCAGAGAAAAGAAAATTCTTCCACACTTCTGGTGGGGATGTAAATTAGTTTAGACACTGTGGAAAGCAGACTGAAGATTTATCAAAGCACTTGTAATAGAACTTCGATTTGACCCAGAAATTCCAATACTGTGTATATGCCCAAAGGAATATAAATCATTCTACTATACAGACACATGCACACATATGTTTATTGTAGCACTGTTTACAACAGCAAAGACATGGAATCAACTTAGATGCTTATCAATGGGTGGACTGAATAAAGAAAATGTGGTACAGATATACCATGGAATACTATGTATTTATAAAAAAGAATGAGATCATGTTCTCTTCAGCAACATGAATGGAGCTGGAGGACGTTATCCTAAGCAAATTAAGGCAGGAACAGAAAACAAGACACCCAAACATCGTGTGTTCTGACTTATAAATGTGAGATAACTATTGAGTACATATGGCCACAGAGAAGGGAAAAAATAGACACTTGGGTGTACTTGAGGATGTAGAGTGACAGGAGGGTGAGCACTGGAAAACTACCTCACAGATATTATGATGATTACCTGGGTGACAAAATTATTTGTACACCAAACCCCCATGATACACAATTTATTCATGCAACACATCTACACATGTATCCCTTGAATGTAAAATACAAGTTAGAAAGAAAAAAAAATTTTTTAAGAACTCTTTTTAAAAACATCACCCACATGCATTTAAACCTATATTTTCCAGCTTTTTTAAGAAATGGTAGTAGCCAATGAGCTCATAGCAGATAGTGAATTGTAAACAGTTATTTAGAGAAATGTTCTTCAGAGTTGCCTCACTATGTTTGAAATGTGTCCCTTTATGTTTCCTCCTTCCTTCTTCATGCTTCAAAGAAGAAAACCACTGTCATCATGGTTCCTTGAGACTATTTTGGGAGATGAAAAAAGGGCAAACAAAAGAAACAATCATTCGAGTGAATCAGCAACCAACAAAATGGTAAAAAAAATTTGGAATCTACCCATCTGACAAAGGGCTAATATCCAGCATCTACAAAGAACTAAAACAGATTTACAAGAAAAAGAAACAAACAAACCCATCCAAAAGTGGGAGAAGGATATGAACATTTTTCAAAAGAAGACATATATGAGGCCAAAAAATATATGAAAAAATGCTCATCATCACTGATTAATAGAGAAATGCAAATCAAAACCATATTGAGATACCACCTCATGCCAGTTAGAATGGCAATCATTAAAAGATCTGGAGACAACAGATGCTGGAGAGGATGTGGAGAAATAGAAACACTTTTACACTGTTGGTGGGAGTGTAAACTAGTTCAACCATTGTGGAAGACAGTGTGGCACTTCCTCAAGAACCTAGAAATAGAAATTCCATTTGACTTAGCAATCCCATTACTGGGTATACACCGAAAGGATTATAAATCATTCTATTATAAAGATACATACATACGTATATTCACTGCAGCACAGTTTACAACAGCAAAGACCTGGAACCAACCCAAATGCCCATCGACGATAGACTGGACAAGGAAAATGTGGCACATATACACCATGGAATACTATGCAGCCTTAAAAAATGATGAGTTTGTGTCCTTTGTAGGGACATGGATGAATCTGGAAATCATCGTTCTCAGCAAACTGACACAAGAAAATCAAACAACTCATGTTCTCACTCATAGGCGGGTGATGAACAAGGAGAACACATGGACACATGGAGGGGAGCATCACACACTGGGGTCTGTTCGAAGGAACCAAGGGAGGGACAGTGGGGGGGGGTGGGGAGGTCAGGGAGGGATAACATGGGGAGAAATGCCAGATGTAGGTGATGGGGGGATGGAGGCAGCAAACCACATTGCCATGTGCGTACCTATGCAACACTCCTGCCTGATCTGCACATGTACCCCAGAACCTAAAGTAACAATAAAAAAATTAAAAATATAAAAAATAAATTATGTAAGTTTCTTAAAAAAAAAAAAAGGAAGTTGGGTAACCACATCATAATAGTATACTCTGGGGCTGCTAACAATAACTGCATGCAATTTGATTCTCATAACTTTCTTTTGCAACTCTCTACATTAATTATAATCTACCATCTCTGTATATTTACAAAAATAACTCACAAGGTAAA
Organism: Cebus imitator; assembly: GCF_001604975.1. NCBI lineage: Eukaryota > Metazoa > Chordata > Mammalia > Primates > Cebidae > Cebus > Cebus imitator. Next base: position 11,604,030 of record NW_016107391.1, on the reverse strand, counting down.
ATTTAAGTTTTGAAATACAAAAACAAAAAATATAAGTTATTCTAAACATAGCTATAATTTTAGGACTTAATATGAAGTACTAACATATAATAGTCCATTTATAATACAACAGCACAAAAAGATTCATTGTCTTCTTCATGGCATGTATCTCTCTTTAGATAGATTGATAGATACACACACACACACACATAAATATATATACACGTGTGTGTGTGTGTGTGTGTGTGTGTGTTTAGGTTTAGGTTTCTAAGTTATTTTTTAACTATGTTCCAGTGGACACTTGCTTTGCAAATATAACATATGACCTACATGCAAATAAAAGCATAGGAAACCAGTTTTTCCTCTTGTTTGCAATATTATCAACATTTTGGTTCTTGCTTAGTTTTTAGATACTTGGTACTAATATTTCCCAAAGCTATATATCTCATAACACGTCATAGTTTAGAAAATGTTAAAGAAATTAACTATTAATATTTAAACTTGCACAGCAATCAATATTAATGAGAAAGTTTCCATTTGCCCATAAATTTTATCAATTTATTATTTCAAAAAATTATATTATTTTTATCATCCTTCAGAGTAGAATTGTGAGCTACATAAATATCTTATAATTCTTAATTATCAGAACAGTGAAGGCTCCGTAATTTGCATCCTTTAATTGTAACAGGAATTAATTTAGATAAAATGGACACTATAGTTTACATTTGCTAAACCTGTATAATAAGAACATGCTTTAAAAAAATGTATTTCAGGGAGTATGTAAAGATATAAAGAAAACATTTTATGTCTAATTTTCAGACAAGATCCAAAGAAGCAGATATCTATCTAATGTTACAGGCAAATGTAAAATTTGGAAATATAGTTCATATTTCCTAACATGGGTATAATTTTTTTTTACAATTTTCCTCTACTTTTTTACCCCATAATGACTTCAAATTAGTAAGAGCATATGTATACTTGACTCTCTTCAAATGTTAAAACAAATGTAGTACTTGAACATTTTCATTTCAGCTTAACATGAAATTGGATAAAACTCAAACAATTGTGAGACCTATAAATAGACATCAACACAGCATATGGATATGTTTTATCCCTGAGGATGTAGCACACAGAAAATGAATTTATACAATATATTTTAGAAATGTAGAAAAATGGAATAATACTAATATCTGAGCTGCTTAACATGTCTTTATAAAAAAACATACTTTACATTTAAAACATTGACCAAACTAAAGGTTGCTGAAAAGGTAAAGCAACTGGAAGTCTCTGTTAGTAGGCTTGGAAAATGATGCAACCACTTGGAAATGATTTGGTGGTTTTAAAAAGTTATATGTATACCTATCACATGACTCAGCCATTTCACCCCTAGAAATGTGAAAGATTATATCTATGCAAATACTTGTACATGTTTCTAGCAACTTTTAATAGCTAAGATCTAAAAATAATCCAAATATTCAACAGGTGAACAGATTAATTGTGATATATACATACAATGGAAGTATAAGTAAATAAGAATGAATTGTTGATGTGTGCAACATAGATAAATCTCCAAATAATTATGCTTCTGTGAAAAGAGCCAAATAATAATACATACTATATGCTTTTATTTTACATAAAATTCCAGAAAATGCAAATGAGTCTTTAGTGACAGAAAGCAGATTAGTGGCTACCTGGAGATGGAAGGGGTGAGTATCAAGGAAGAGAGGGAAGGAGAGACTTTAAAAAAATACAAGGAAACATTTGAGAATGAAAGGTATGTTCATTTTCTTAAATGCAGTGATAGTGTCACAGGTCTATACATATATCAAAAATTATAAATTGCATATCTTAAATTTTAGCAGCTTATTACAGGTTGTCAATTATATTTAAATAATATTTTAAAGTAAATAAATTCAGTTGAATTGAAAGCCAAAACATTAAAACAGCAAAGTTTCAACATTTAAATAAAGATATTTTTGTGGTTTAGAATTTTTAAAAATAAACCTACAAAGGACAATCATAAAAGTGAAAGCTGGAAATTTTAACTATATTATTTTTAATTGTTGAACAGAAGTCAAAATAAACTAAGGCAAAGACTGAGAAAATATAAAGCTCGTTTCTAAGTTACCTTCTACCGTGAATTTTGAAAAAAAAAAAAGCTAGATTTAATTATTCCAAAACATATATATAGTTTAAAACATCTTGGTGTACATAATAAATACATACAATTTTATATGTCAAGTAAAACTAAATTTGTGAAAGTTATAAATAAATAAAACTTAATTTGAAAATGGAAACAAGATATGAGTAGGCAATTCACAGAACAGAAATCAAAAGTGTTTAGTAAAATGCTGAAAAGATGCTCACCCTTACTGGTAACTATGGCAATGGAAATTAAAATGATCATGAGCTACTATTTGTACATAAGAGACTGATAAAAAAAAATGTCAAAATACTGATAAAATAAAATATTGGCCAAGATGTGGAAAAACAAGAAGCATTTACATTGCTGGTGCTTGTTTAAATTTGTTTAACTGTTTTCAAGTTATTGACGTGTCTTTTAAATTGGAAGATGCACATTCTTTATAATGCAGCAAATCCACTACTAGATATGTACCGTACGAAAACTGTAGCATAAGTGCACAGAACACGTGCATTACATTGTGCTTTGTAGCATTTTCAATATTGAAGGCTGTAAATAGTCTAATTGTTCATCAAACAGGAATTGATAAACCTTTCTTATAATGTATTACTACATTCGTTTAAAGCAGCAGCTCTCAACCAGGGGTAATTTTATCCTTTAGGGGTCATTTTGCAATATCTGGGGACATTTTTGGTTTTCACATGTGGAGTGAAGATGCTCCTTTGCCATGGTTACCAGTAAGGTAAGAATGAGCATCTTTGTAAGCATTTTTTCAGTGGGTCATGACTAGGGATGCTGCTAAACATCCTGCAGTGCACAGGACTGTCTTCTTCAAATCAAAGAATTGTCTGACCTAAATGTCAATAGTTCCAAGATTGAGAAATTGTTTTAAATGATATATTTCTATGCATCAACATAACTGTATTACAAAAGTATAACATCGATTACAAGAGACTAATGGGAAAATATAAATAATATATATCAGTTTCAAAAATGAGCAAATGGTTACTATATATAATGTATAACCATATATTCTTTATAACTTTTAAAAAACATGTGTGGAAATAAATATGGACACTAGTACTGGCTTACTTTGGGAACACTGGAGAATAAAAGAATGTTGGTGGCATTTAGCTATTTAGATTTTTTAAAATGAATAACGTATTTACAGCAAATAAGACAAAATATCTAGTTTAGTTAAATATGGATGGTGAGTCCTGAAACATTATTATAAAATTGTTTGTATTTTCAATATCTTTTTTTTTTTTTTGAGATGAAGTATTGCTGTCGTTGCCCAGGTTGGAATGCAGTGGTGCTATCTCGGCTCACTGCAACCTCCACCTCCCGGGTTCAAATGATTCTCATGCCTCAGCCTCCCAAGTAGCTGGAATTGGAATTACAGACGCACGCAACCACACCCAGCTAATTTTTGTATTTTTAGTAGAGATGGGGTTTCACCATGTTGGACAGGCTGGTCTCAAACTCCTGACCTCAAGATCAGCCTGCCTTGGCCTCCCACCTCAAAGTGCTGAGATTCCAGGTATAATGTCATTTTTTACTGTTAAAAAATAAAGGTCTAGTTACTGAATTCCTAAACTTTTTTTAAAGAAGGAACTCTAAAAAAGCACAATAAGATGGAAACTAGAGGTTAAAGAATAAGAAAAATAACTTTTAATATTTAATCAGTAAAATCATAACATAAAGCCCAAATCATATTTTAGAAGTATGTAAATAAAATTAAGTTTTGTTAAACTTAATCAAAAATGAGAAAAGACAAATTATTATTGGCTTTAAAAAGGAAATATAATGCCCAAAAGATAGAGGAGTATTACCGTAACAAAAATACCCACCACAAAAATAAAAAGCAGAGCATATAAACAATTAACAAAGAAGAAAATAAGTATGCAATAATAATAATTTAATAATGGAGCAAGAAAAATGTGAATAACCTATAATATGCATTCAATAAACAATTGAAAATGTATAGAAAGCAATTAAATATTACATAGTCATTAAAAAAGATGATATAATGTTTAAGGACAATTTTTTATACAGGTAAATAATTTACAATATTTAAAAAGCTTAAATAGTAAATACAGCATGATCTTAAGTGTATAAATAATTGAAAACAAAAGGTTAAAGAACAAATATGTCTAAATGCTAACTATATTTACCTGCAAGTGATAGGACCATGAGTGTTTTGTTATCTCTCTTGTTTCTTTATAAGTTTTGTACTTTAAATTATTTACTATATTCAAATAACCTTACAGCTATATTATCAGCCCTGCCTGTGCCATAAAGTCTTATTATGACTCTTAATTTTTAACATTTTTAATCTTAAATTGAATAAAAGTATTAAACTAATTATAGCATGTTATTTGAGGGAGGGGGGAACTTGTATGATTTAAACTCATCAAGTGTGATTCAGATGTTCATCTGTGCATGTCCCCAAATTAGCAAGAAAATACATGACATGCTCACTATAAAACATATGTGTAAGTAACAGAAAATTTGTCTTCCATGACAAAGAATCACTTGAATTGAGCAGCAGGAAATGGGATCTGATGCTCTATGGGGCCAGCTTAAAAACTTTGTCGTTGAAACTAAGACTTCTACTCAATGTCTCAAGCAGCTGTGATGAACTGTGTAATCACAGCTGGAGACCACTGGCATAACGACTGACTGGTGATGCTACAGAAGATATTGTGAAACAGCAAACTGCTGTTCTATGAACCTTAAGGCTTTACCTATGTCATACTGAAGTTCCATAATCCTGAGAAATAGAATTGAGCAATAAACAAAAATAGTGCTACTTTAAGAAAAATCCAGTGTGACTCAGTAAAAAATATGTTATATATTTATGATTCTTTATTATGGAAAAGTGACCACCACTAAAAACCAGATATTATTAAAAGATAAAGAATTTCCCAATTTATCAGGACTACCACAATTAGTCACTTGGTATGAATGTGTGCATTGATTCCAAATCATTCAACTATTTGCTCTTCAGAAGTTATTCTCCCCTTGATTTTCGTCCTCATCTTATCTGGATTCTTTTATCTTATCCTCAAACTACATTAGTTTCCTTCACCACACCCCATTCGTCAAGCAATCTAATAACATGTGTATTACTCCCCTAGTAAAAAGCATTTCTCTATTCCTCTCCTCTCCTATTCTCTCTTCTCCCCTCTCCTCCTTTGCTACCCCTCTTCTCCTCTTGTTTCAACTACACTCATGCATCACCTAACAATGGGGATATGTTCTGATGAGTGCATCATTAGACAATTTCGTTGTTGTGAGAACATCATAGAGTGTACTTACACAAACCTAGGTAGCACAGCCGACTACACACCTAAGCTATATGGTATAGCCCATTGTACCTAGGCTACAACCCTTTACAGCATGTTACCATGCTGAAATACTGCAGGCAATTATAACACAATGTTAAGTATTTGTGTATCTAAGCATCGATGATGTACATAAAAATACAGCATTATATATGATGAACCACCATTATGTATGCCAAAATGGACCACTATCATATATGTAGTCCATCATTGACTGAAATGTTGTTATGTGGTGCTTGACTGTGTTATCTTACAAATATCTACTGGACATGTACAATATTCCAAACATTTTAAGTGCTTTATATGAACTATAATTTCATCCTCTGATTTGATCCTCTAAACAATCTTATGAGGTGATAATTTTTTCTTCCCTTTTAAGTGAAGACACTGAGACAGAGAGCATTTAACTTACTTGTCCAGGGTTACAAAAGGGCTAAGTGATAGAGCTAAGACACAAAGCTATGGAGGAGAAACCTGTTTGTCATGAAGGTTTAATTTTTTTCCACCTGATTGTATGATTCTGATGTCCAAGGTCTTAATTAGTACATTTTCCGTTTACAAAAAAACTGCAGAAGAATGTTTATTTTTATATTTTTGGTCCCCTTATTTCCCATCTATTATAATACTATATGCTTAGGCCACAGTTCTGAAATCAAGATCCTTAAGCTGGTTCAACAGGGTCTCTTCAGTTTATAATTTCATCGAATGCATCATCTCTATGTTCTTTATCATAGACACAGAAACAATTTTCACAACCACTATAGGGATTTAGGATTAATCAGCCTAACCCACACACTTCATTAAATAAGCACAGGGGTTGACATCAACTGCTTATGACCCATAAATTATATATTCTAATTTACCCTTCCAAACTTGCAGGAGTTACTCATTTTCTAAAGCTTCACTTCCAAATATCTAGTTAATCTGACTTTTATTCGCAGTATGACTGTGCTAAACATGAAAAGGAGGAAAGCAAGAAAGAGACAATTTCTGTCTATACATCATTTTTTCTCCCAAAAACTTTGTATTGCATGTCTTTTTCATTTTAGCCATTCTGGTGAGTGTGATTTTGTATCATATTGAGGTTTAAACTTGCATTTGGCTAATAACCAATGAGGCTGAACACTTTTCATGTGCTTACTGCTATTTTAATATGTCCTTTTATATAATGTTCAAAATGTTTGTCCACTGGGTTGTTTGACATCAATTTGAAGTAATTTTTACATATTCTGGATATGTCACTTGTAGTCTGGATATGATAAAAAATTCATTTCCCCACCCTATGATTTGCCCTTCACCTTCTTAAGCATATCTTTGATAACATTAAGCTCATAAAAATTGATGCTCTTCATTTTAATGTAATTTATGTTACTTTTCCTATCTGCTTAGTTCTTCCTGTGTCCTAGTTTTAGAAAATTGATCTCAAAGGCATTCTATTTCCTTCCAAATGTGTTATTTTACCTTTTATATTTAAATAAATAATCCATCTGAAATTGATTGGCATGTTCGTTATAAGGAAATGGTTAAAAATTATTTTTCTCCATATAGTTATTTAGTTAACCCAAGAAAATTTAATGAAAAGATTCTCCTTCCCCCACAGCACTACAATGCCACATTTGTACCAACAAGTCAAGTGTCCATATATGTCTTTGTCTCTAGACCCTCACTTCTGTAGTATTCTAGTCCAAGTTACATAACCTTGACCTAATCATAAAAAACAGATATACTCAAAGGAATATAAATCTTTCTATCATAAAAACAGATGCATGTGAATGTTCATTGAATCATTTTTCACAATAGCAAAGACATGAAATCAACCTAAATGCCCATCAATGTCAGACTGGATAAAGAAAATGTGATGCATATACACCATACAATACTCTGCAGCCATAAAGAAAAGGATGAGATCATGTCTTTGCCAGAACACTGACAGATCTGGCTGTCATTATCCTTAGGAAACTAAAAGAGGAACAGAAAACCAAATATCACATGTTCTCACTCATAGAGGGATGCTAAATGATGAGAACACATGAACGAATACAGGGAAACAACAACTCGGGAGGCCTGGCAGAGGGACAAGGGTGGGAGGAGGGAGAGGATCAAGAAAAAACAACTAATGGGTACTAGTCTTAATACCTAGGTGACAAAATAATCTGTACCGCCAACCCCCATGACAGGAGTATACCTGCACATGTACCCACAAAATTAAAAGGTAAAAAATAAATGAAAAAAAAAACAGACAAAAATTAAGTGGCATTCTACAAAATAACTGACCACTGTTTTTGAAAAGTGTCAAATTCATAAAAATAAGGAAGTCTCAGGAACTGTCACAGTTAAGGGAGACTAAGGAGACCTAACAACTAAATACTATGTAGAATCCTAGATTGGGTCATGAAACAGAGGAAGGACATTAGTGAAAAGACTGGTCAAATCTGAATTACATTTGTAGTTTAGTTAATTATATACTACTGATGTTAATTTCTTGGTTTATATTATTGTGTTGTGGTCATGGAAGATGTTAACATTAGCTTGGCTGAATGAAGAATACAAAGAATACTCTGTACTTCTTTTTTTAGATTTCCCAGTAAGTCTAAAATTAAAATGAATAATAAAATTGGGTAAATTATACTTTCCTACCCCTCAAAATTCCTCAGAATCATATGCTTAACTTATGTTTTGATTATTTTGGTTGCCGTTGATACTTTTCTGGAATATCTCATAGTTTCTTTTTTCTCATAATAAAAACAATAGTTCCACTATGCTCAAATTTATCCAGAATTTCTTCCCTATTGTCAAAAGTTTGGAAACCCATTTCCTCTCTTTTACAGAAAAAGAAATATGTGCAGATTGTGGCAGTAAGTCTGGGCCTATAGCATAACTTAGATCTTTTGTAGTTAATATTTCTAGAGGACGTAAATTCTATTTACTTCTGGTATGAGTAAATATCTGAAGAATGCCAGTCTTTGTGTTTTTAATTAATCTTATTCTTTTTTATTTTATTTTTGAGACGGAGTCTTGCTCCATTGCCAGGCTTGAGTGCAGTGGCATGATCCCAGCTCACCGCAACTTCTGTTTTCCAGTTTCAAGTAATTCTCCTACCTCAGCCTCCCCAGTAGCTGGGACTACAGGCACGCACCAACACACCCGACTAATTTTTTGTATTTTTTTAGTAGAGACGGGATTTCACCATGTTGGCCAGGATGGTCTCGATCTCTTGACCTCATGATCTGCCCACCTTGGCCTCCCAAAGTGCTGGGATTTCAGGTGTGAGCCACAGCTTCCAGCCTAATTAATCATATTCTTTTAATCTGAAGGTTTCTGTTTTCCTTCACTTTTGGAAATTTTAAATTATATTTTAACATTTTAATATTATATATTCTGAGGTTTTATATGAATTTATCTTATCATCAAGTTAAATTCACTCTGTCAATCACTATTCAGTTTCTAATAACTTTTTCTTGTTTCCCTGTGTTCTCTTTACATTACATCCTATCCTTTTATGCTATAGTACATTCCAGACTCTTCGAACTTCTGGAATACTATTTCCTTTTAGAGTTTGCTTTTCATTTTGGTCTTTTTATTTCTCATTGAATAGTCTCCTTTCTGGTTATCCTTGATTATTTTTTTATATTATTAATAAATCATATTATTTGTCTATACAATGGATATGGATTTTCCCCTGTTGTGTTTGTTTGTTTGGATAAAGCTGGGTCCCTGGAAGGCTTCTCCACTGGAAGGTCACCTTAGGGTGCATATGCCTGTAGTACAATGTCAGACTGAGCACCTCCTGAATTGTAGAATGAGGAAGGCTTTTCTCTGGAAACACTAGTAGTCACATTCAAAGTCTTAAAGAAGAATGCTCAGGTTTTCTATACAAGAATAAAACTCATTCTACCAGAAAATCTAGTGATAGAGGTATGGGAATGGAGTTGTAGTGGGATAAAGGAAAGGAGAGAAAGGAGAAGGTGTAGAAACAGATTAACTGTCATTCAGAAAGATCTTCAGTTAATGTCGGCTGTTTATTCCACTTCCTACACCTAGACCTCTACTCATAACTAGGACTCTTCTTTAAAAAAATTTCCATCAACAGTGCCATGGCTCTAGCTTCCACTGCTTGGCTGTGCCTGTAAACCTACTTTAATTCACTTTTCTTCTTCCAAAAATATATTAAAATTGCTTCAATGATTACTTCCTCACAATCTCCCTGCTATTAAAGGTCCATTCTCTCTTTTTTTTGGATTTGTATAAAGCCTTTTCAAAGAAGTCACAGAATAGTGAAGAAGAGTGTTTATGTGGCCACTCTACCATATTATACATGAATTTTTAAAATATGTATTTTAAATCCAGTTCCCAACTTCCATATGTATATATTATGTTTAAAGTATTAGAGGTTTAAAGCAATTAATAGTATAAATAAGTTTATTATAGTTCATTGTGAAAACATAACACATCCAGAACTCTGAAAAAAGAATGCTATGAAAATATAAAGCATTAAGAAAATAAATCATATCCTCTTTTATTTCTCATTTACCAGTTAGCTTGGTAAGGGGATAAATGAGTGATAGTTGTGCTAGTTTATAGATATCTGTGTGCCATTTTTCTTGGTGCTCACAGCATCCCAAACCCAGGTCTCTGCCTTGAGATATTGTTACTTATAACAATACAACACTTATACATCCCTATATTAAATACCTGGGGAATGGTACCTGCCACTTAATTATTTGGCAGTTCAGATGGCAAAAATTCTTCATTTGAAGATAGTTAATTGGATGAGATGTGATGAGAAGTTTTCCAAAATTCCATTCAAGGATGAATCTCAGATATCAAATAATAGATGGATGAATTTTGCATTTAAACACACACACATAAGAAATGGAATTCAGAATAACATAGTTTAGAATAGATTGCCTGTTCGTTAATGAGAATTTGTGCTTTAATAATTCTCATTGAAATATACATTTAAAAATTTAGTCTCCGAATCAGCATTGTTTATGTAAATGATTTAACTAAGATTTATTGAAATGTATATTGGCCAATTAAAAATTCTTTATGAAGTAAATAATATTTAATGGCTTTGTGAATCTTGTTAATGTTCCCATCCTGTGACTGACCTGCAGTTTCTAACAAACCAAGACCCACAGTGATCACTGAGTGCCACAGCAAATATAATCTCAAACTTTATATTTTCTATGACTATCTAAACGTTTGAATACTGACTAAATTTTGAATTTCTATTCAATTTGTTGTTAATAATTATCATCATAACCCAGTAAAGCTCTGATGATTTGTCAAGGCAAGATGAAAAGGAAAGCAAAAAAGAATAAAACTTTCTGTGCTAACTTTTAAAAAGCAAAGTGAAACTGCTATTTCAAACTTTAAGGGAAGACATCAATTTTTATCCAGCATCATCAATTCGCTGTTAAAATATGGAGAATTATGTAGTAATATATTAATAAAAATATTAATACTTTATAGCAATTTATAGTTTACTTAATATCATTACTCATTTTTAAGCTTCACAATAAACCTCTGGGGTAAGCTTAAATATATCCATTTCAGACAGGAGGACAGAGTGGAAATGACAAAGAAGTCATATCTGTGTTTCAAAACCAGGGAATTTTTACAAGTTGCTATGGTTTAAATATTTCTCCCCTCCAAAATGCATGTTAAAACTTAATCTCCTATGTGGTAGTACTGAGAGGTGGCGCTATTAAGATGTAATTGGGTCATGAAGGCTCTGCCCTCATGAATGGATTAATCCACTCATGGATTCATGACAAAATTAATTAATAGGCTATCATGGAAGGGTCATTAGTGGCTTTATAAGAGGAAGAAGAGAAAGCTAAGCTACTGTACTCAGCTCCCTCGCCATATGATGCCCTGTACTGACTCAGGAACTCTACAGAGAACCTCTACCAGCAAAAAGGCCCTCACAAGATGTAGGCCTTCAACTTTGGACTTCTCAGCCTTCAAAACTACAAGAAATAGTTTCCCTTTCTCTTTTCTTTATAAATTACCTAGTTTTAGGTAATATAAGAAACAGAAAACAGACTAAGACACCAATTAGCGTCAAATAATTCTCTATTATACTAAAGTTATCTTTATATTGCACATCATAACCTGACATAAATCGTCTCAAATACATTTATTTTTTACTTTCCATCTAAATAGTTGATACAACTTTAGATAAACTTTCTATAATACATGCTATCCTGATGTGGTAAACAGAGCATAAGCTTTGTATCATATGTTAACATGGCTCATGTGGCACACAGCTAATTGTCATTCAAAATACTCCTGTATAAATTATGCCAGACTCAAGCCATTGTTTGTGACTTTCATCCTTTCACTTCCAAATGGATCATACTTTAACAAGCCCTTTCCACAACTTTCTCTATTTATCTGTGAATGCCTTTTCTGGCACTATCATTTTGCTTGTCCTATCAAGATACAGTCCCCAAAACTAAATATATCAAAGGGTCATATATAAACCGTTATCTGTTTTGGCATGTTCTTTCTCCTCATCTTTGTAAAACTTGAACCTGGGAATTTGGTTCCAGATAATTTGCACTATTCTTCTCAAGCAGGCTGTCTCTAAATAGCAGCAAAGATAGCACTGGACATTTCTAGGGAAAAAAATGTCTTTTTAGTGCTCTTGAACTTTCAGAAAGAGAGCTACTTTCACTCTCCCATGCAGCCAAATAATTCTAGGACAAAAATCTCTGCTTGGCCTTGCCTGGATTGTGCCCACCTCTGGACTGAATACATGTAAATATACCACTCTCATTGAAGCTGTTATCTCATGATAACTCCTGTGTCAGGGAGGCATGCCCCAGTGATCGTCTAACTAAGTGGAAGAGGAGTAGCTCCAATAGAAAAAGAAAAATTCTTACTACAAAGAGGGCAAATGAAGACAGAACAGGCAAAGCATTTCTTTATTTAAAAAAATTTTTAAGTAGAAATGAGTGTCATCCTCTCTGTGCAGCCTTCCCCCTTTGTTACCCTGAGATATCTATAAACATGTTTAAGTAAAAATTTATCACAGCATAGGATGGCTGAGGCAGGAGAATTGCTTGAATCCAGGAGGTAGAGGTTGCAGTGAGCCAAGATTGCACCACTGCAGTCTAGCCTGGGTGACAGAGACCCTGTTTCAAAAAGAAAAAGAAATTACAGCATAGTGTACCATTTTGTGTACTGATCTGTTTCCCCTGTAGATTATAATTCCTTGAGGACCAAGCCTCTATGTTAGCCTTATCTGTATGCTTAATGCATACATACTATTGAGCACAGAGTAAATCATGAAATTGCTCCATTAGTACATGAAAAGCAAAAGTTCTTCTGCATTTTTTATGCTTGTGCGTGTTCAAAATAGTATACACATGAACAATTACTTTAGCTCTGAAAAAAAATTATTTGCAGAAATATGATTTAAATATAATGGTTTTGGCTTTAGCAATAGAAGGTAGGAAAACCTTTATTTTTTGTAGTATAGCTCCTGATGATACAGTGCATTATGTTGATCAATGTCCCTATTTAAAAACTTATTTGAAAGAATATTTAAAGTCAGACAGTGAAAATTACTCTTCATATTCATTGTTCTCATAAAATATATCTCTTCTTATCATCTGCTATATTTTCTTTTGTTAGATAATGAGAATTCAGTAATGCCTGCTTCCATTTTGCCTTGACTATAAAGTAACAAATAGATAAAATTAAAGCCTAATTGCCTTCGCCTAATTTAGGCTATTTTTCTGGTATAATTGTTTTCTAATCTAGTTCTCCAGTTTATCAGGAATAAAAATCACCCAGAGTACTTGATTAAAATACATGTTTCTAGGTTCCACTCCCTGAGATTCTGATACTATCAATTATTAGTTTTTGTATTTTGAACTATTGATTGGTTTGGAAATTGGCAAGTAAATACTCATGTTTTAATTCTTAAAAGGCTATAGGAAGAAAACACATTTCCAAACAAAGGGACAAAGAAATTATAAAGAACATTATTAGGTCCTGTTTCATGTACTACCAAACTTGGTAAAACACCCCAAAAGGGGTTGTCAGACACCCTATACAGGAGCAATCCTACTGGCATCAGGTTGGTGCCCCTCAAGGTCAGAGATCCCAGAGGAAGAAGCAGACACCCATCTTTCCTGTTCTCCAGCTTCCTTGAGTGACATTTGCAGATGCAAGAGTGAACTAGATGAATAGGGCCTGAAATGAAAGTCCAACAAACCACAGCAACTCTACAGAAGAGGTACCTGACCATTGGGAAAAAAAAAAGAGAGAGAAAGCAACAACAAGAGCATCAACAACAACCAAAAACTCCCCACAAACAACTCGTCCATGGGTTAGCAGACTCAAAGATCGAAACTAGACAAGCTCATGGAAATGAGAAAGAATCAACAACAACAAAAAAACGCTGAAAGCCCAAAAGGCCAGAGTGCCTCTTCTCCTCCAAATGATCACAGTGCCTCTCTAGCAAGGCCACAGAAGTAGACGGAGGATGAAATGGATAAATTAACAGAAGTAGGTTTTAGAAGATGGGTAATAACAAACTTCCCTGGGCTAAAGGAGCATGTTCTAACACAATGCAAAGATACTAAGAACCTTGATAAAAGGTGAGAGGAGTGGTAATTAGAATACTCAGTTTAGGGAGAAAATAAATGACATGATACAGCTGAAAAAATACAGTACAAGAACTTCATGAAGCATACACAAGTATCAATAGTCAAATCGACCAAGTGAAAGAAAGGATATTAGGGTTTGAAGACAACCTTGCTGAAATAAGGCATGCAGACAAGATTAGAGAAGAAAGAACGAAAAGGAATGAACAAAGCCTCCAAGAAATATGGGACTATGTAAAAAGACCAAACCTATGATTGATTGGAGTGCCCGAAGGAGACTGGGAGAATGGAAACAAGCTAGAAAACATACTTCTGGATATTATCCAGGAGAACCTTCCCAATCTAGCAAGACAGGCCAACATGCAAATTCAGGAAATGCAGAGAACATTACTGAGATACTCCATGAGAAGATCAACCCCAAGACACATAATCATCAGATTCTCCAAGATTGAAACGAAAGAAAAAATGTTAAGGGCAGCCAGAGAGAAAGGCCAGGTCACCTACAAAGGGAAGTTCATCAGACGAAGAGCAGACCTCTTGGCAGAAACCCTACAAGTCAGGAGAGAGGAAGAAGCCAATATTCAACATTCTTAAAGAAAGAATTTTCAGCAGAGAATTTCATATTCAGCCAAACTAAGCTTCATAAGTGAATGAGAAATAAAATACTTTACAGACAAACAAATGCCAAGGGATTTTGTGACCACCAGGCCTGCCTTGCAAGAGCTCCTGAAGAAAGCACTAAATACAGAAAGGAAAAACTGGTATCAGCCACTGCAACAACACACCAAACTATAAAGACTAATGATACTATAAAGAAATTGCATCAACTAGTGTGCAAAATAACCAGATAGCATCATTATGACGGGATCAAATTCACACATCACAATATTAACCTTAAATGTAAATGGATTAAATGCCCCAATTAAAAGATGCAGACTGGAAAATTGGATAAAGAGTCAAGACCCATCAGTGTGCTGTATTCAGAGACCCATCTCATGTGCAAAGACACAGACAGGTTCAAAATAAAGTGATGGAGGAAATTTTACTACGCAAATGCAAAACAAGAAAAAGTAGGAGTTGCAATCCTAATCTGTGACAAAACAGACTTTAACCAATAAAGATCAAAAAAGACAAAGAAGGGAATTACATAATGGTAAAGAGATCAATTCAACAAGAATAGCAAACTACCCTAAATATATATGCATCCAATATAGGATCACCCAGATTCATTAAACAAGTTAGAGACCAACAAAGAGACTTAGACTCCCATACAATAATATTGAGACACTTTGACACCTACTGTCAATATTAGACAGATTAATGAGACAGAAAATTAACAATGATATTCAGAACTTGAACTCAGGTCCCATAAAGTAGACCTAGTAGACATCTACAGAACTCTCCACCACAAATCAACAGAATACACATTCTTCTCAGTACCACATGGCACTTATTCTGAAATTGGCCACATAATTGAAAGTAAAACACTCCTCAGCAAATGCAAAATAACTGAAACTGAGACAAAGAATCTCTCAGGCCACAGTGCAATCAAATTAGAACTCAGGATTAATAAACTTACTCAAAATCACAAAATTACATGGAAATTGGACAACCTGCTCCTGAATGACTCCTGAGCCCATAATAAAATTAAGGCAGAAATCAAGAAGTTCTTTGAAACCAATGAGAACAAAGAGACAACATACCAGATTCTGGGACACAGCTAACACAGTATTAAGAAGGAAATTTATAACACTAAATGCCCACATCAAAAAGCTAGACAAATCTCAACTCAACACTCTAAGATCACAATTAAAAGAGCTACAAAGGAAAGAGCAAACAAATCCAAAAGCTAACAGAAAACAAGAAATAACTAAGATCAAAGCAAAATTGAAGGAGATAGAGACAAAGAAAACCCTCCAATAAATCAACTAAAAATGCAAAAATACAAAAATTAGCTGGGCATGGTGGCACATGCCTGTAATCTCAGCTACTCAGGGCGTTGCAGTGAGCCAAAATCATGCCACTTCACTCTATCCTGGGAACAGAGCAAGACTCTGTCTCAAAAAAAAAAATCAAATAGACACAATAAAAAATGATAAAGGTGATATCACCACTGACCCCACAGAAATACAATCTAACACCAGAGTATATGATAAATACCTCTATGCAAATAAATTAGAAAATTTAGATGAAATGGATACATTCCTGGACATATAAACCCTCCCAAGACTAAACCAGGAATAAACTTATTCCCTGCATAGACCAATAACAAGTACTGGATTTGAGGCAGTACCAACCAAAAAAAACCCAGGACCAGATGGATTCACACCCAAATTCTATCAGAGGTACAAAAAGGATCTGGTACCATTTCTTCCAAAATTATTCCAAACAATTGAAAAGGAGGAACTCCTCCCCAATGTATTTTATGAAGCCAGCATCATCCTGATACCAAAACCTGGCAGAGAAACAACAAAAAGAGAAAACTTCAGGCCAATATCCCTGATGAACATTGACACGAAAATCCTCAATAAAGTATTAGCAAACCAAATCCAGCAGAACATCAAAACTCTTATTATTCACCACAATCAAGTCAGCTTCATCTTTGGGATGCAAGTCTGGTTCAACAAGTGCAAATCAATAATCATAATCCATTACATAAGCAAAACCAAAGACAAACACCACATGATAATCTCAATAGATGCTGAAAAGGTCTTTGATAAAATTCATCATCCCTTCATGTTGGTATTATATGAAAATAATAAGAGCTATTTATGACAAATCCACAGCCAGTATCATGTTGAATGGCCAAAACCTGGAAGCATTCCCGACAAAATCCAGTATACGACAAGGAGGCCCTCTCTCACAGTTTTTATTCAACATATATTGGAAGTTCAGGCCAGGGCAATTAGGCAAGAGAAAGAAATAAAGGTATTCAAATAGGAAGGGAGGAAGTCAATTTGTCTCTATTCGCAGATGACATGATTCTATATTTAGAAAACCCCACCACCTCAGCCCCAAAACTCCTTAAGCTGATAAGAAACTTGAGCAAAGTCTCAGGATACAAAATCAGTATGTAAAAATAACAAGCATACCTTCACACCAACAATAGACAAGCAAAGAGCCAAATCATGAATAAACTCCCATTTACAATTGTAAAGAGAATAAAATACCTAGGAATACAACTAGCAAGGAATGTGAAGGGCCTCTTCAAAAAAAACTACAAACCACTGCTCAAGGAAATAAGAGAGGACACAAATGGCAAAATATTCCATTTTATGACTGCATAGGAATGAGATCACGTCCTTTGCAGCGACATGGGTGAAGCTGGAAGCTATCATCCTCAGCAAACTAACACAGGAACAGAAAACCACATACTGCATGTTCTCACTCATAAGTGGGAGTTGAACAATGAGAACACATGGACACAGGGAAGGGAACAACACATACTAGGGCCCATTGGGGGGTGAGGGACAAGGGGAGGGAAGCTAGATGACTGGTCAATAGGTGCAGCCACCATGGCACATGTATATACCTATGTAACAAACTTGCACATTCTGCACATGTATTCCAGAACTTAAAGTTAAAAAAAGCTTGCAAAACTACTTTATCAGTTAGCTCTATTTGAAAAGTTACTTTAAAAAAGTAATAAAAAAAAAAAAAAAAAAGACATTACTCAGCTACTCAGCCAATCTAAAAGAAGGCAAGAAAAGAGAGATGGAGAAAAAAAATAGACCTCTCTTGGGTAACGGGAGAGACAGAACTCTGGGCATCTGAAAAAGTATGCCCAGAGTATTTTATTTCAGATTACTTGAGATGTAATTGGTATACAAAAAACTACTTCCTTAAGAAGGTAGATCTCATGTTCACTGTTCTTACCTCTTAGATTATTCAGCTTAATATTAATCAGTGGGTGCATGTGAGGAAACTACCAGAGGTTAAAGAAATAATTATTCTAAAGGCATGGAAGTAACAGTGCCTTCATTCCAAAGGATGAGGAGGAAGAATTTTAGCAAATTTTTTTAGGGAATATAAATGAAAAAATCAAAAGCAAAATAACAGCAAACCAACTCCAACAATGTATGAGAAGGGTAACACACCAAAAATATCACTCCAGCAAATACAGAAAAAAATTGATAAACTTTAGCATCCATCCATGAAAGAAATTATTAACGAATTAAGCATGGAATGGAATATTTACTTTGAAAAAGGTACTTAGAAAATATTACCATAAACATTATACTAAATGAGTTAATGTCAACAATATTCCTTTTAATGTGAGAAACAAGGTAAAATCTTCATAATTTTCTGGTTTATCTTTTTTTGAGTTCTGTTTTACAAAAGTGTGTGTGTATATTTTCCCTCTTTTTTTACACAAAAGGTATCATTCAATTTATGCTCCACATTTTCTTTTTCTTCACAATACATCAAAAATCATGTTAGTTCATAGAGATTTCTTACTCTTTTTTGTAGCTTCATAATAGCCTATTTGTAGAAGTACCAAATGTGTGGGCATTTAGTTTGTTTCTATCTAATATTTTACAAGTACAAATAACACTACAATGTGTAGTCTTTATTTATGTATTTTCATATTGTTGAAGCTATAATTTAAATGCAAATCTCTAAAAGTAGAGTCAAAAGATAAATGTACATTTAGGAATTTTTCAATTTTGCCTATTCTTCTCCATAGCAGTTAAAACATTTTACATGGATTATAAATCATTCTACCACAAAGACACATGCACCCCTATGTTTACTGCAGCACTATTTGCAATAGCAAAGACTTAGAAGCAATGCAAATTCCCACTGTTAATTTGTGTGGGCACAATCTAATCAGCTGCCAGCTCAGCTAGAATATAAGCAGGCAGAAAAATGTGAAAGGAGAGATTGGCCTAGCCTCCCAGCCTTCATCCTTCTCCTCTTTGCTCCTCAGCCTGCAGACAGCCTATTGTAGAACCTTGTGATCATGTGAGTTAATACTTAATAAACTCGATAGATAGATAGATAGATAGATAGATAGATAGATAGATAGATAGATAATAGATAGATAGATAGATAATAGACAGACACATAGATAGGCAGACAGAAAGACAGACAAAGAGACAGACAAAAAGACAGACAGACAGATAGATGATAGATAGATAGATAGATAGATAGATAGATGATAGATAGATAGATAGAGAGACAGATATTCTATTAGTCCTGTCCTCCTACAGAGTTTGGTTAATTAATATAGAGTTTGGTACTAGGAGTGGTTCTAGAGGAACAGAATATTAAGAATTGAGTTTTTTCATTGATTTGGGGTTTTCTGGAGTTGGCTGCTTAATATAATTAGACCCAAAAATGCTAAGAACTGTACTTCTAATAGTAAGGAGAAAACTGATAGTCCTTGGCATGAACTGTTTAGAGAGTTATGCAAAACAAATGCATTTGACCCTCCTAATTCATCACTCATGAGAGGCAAGGAGTTTAGTGACTCTATACATGATACCTTTGACCATATGTGGAGAAACAAGGAACATAAGAAGCTGGTTGATTTTTCCTAATTTCAGTGGACAAAGTGATGAAAGAAAATGATGAATTCAGGGATTCTATCTCCCAGCTTCAGAAGCAGATACTGAGCCTCAAATCTGCTAAGATTGTCTTGAGTGAGAGAATAATCTCCTGCAGAGAAAGAGCTGAAATTGTGGAAAAACAGACACAAGCTCTTATCATGTGAGTGGCTGACCTGCAACAAAAGGTGTATGCCTCACCAGGTGTCTATTGTTAAAGTGAGGGCATTAATTGCAAAAGAATAAGACCCTGCAACTTGGAATGAGGACATATGAAAGGACCCTGATGAAGCTGGGAACACTGAGTTTGTAAACTCTGATGAGCCTTTTTTGCCAGAAGAAACACCTTCCCCATCCCCAGTAGTGGCAACATCCCCTTCCCAACCTGTGCTGCCATCAGCCTTTCCACCTTTGTCTGAGAAGATAAGCCCTATTCTACCTGAGGCAACAGTGATGCTCTTCCCTGAGGCAGTTTCCAGGCAAGATAATGATGATTTTCCTCATGAGCTACCCTCAACACCCTATTCGCTTCCAGACCTACAACTAGACTAAAGTCCCAGAGGGACCTTAGAGGTGAAGTTGACAATGGACCTATACGGAGGTGTGCTACACTCAAAAATAACTGCTTGAGTTTTCTAATTTATATAAACAGAAGTCTGGAGAACAGACATGAGAATGGATATTAACGGTGTGGGATAATGGTAGAAACAACACAGAGTTGGATAAGGCTGAATTTACTTATTTGGGCCTACCAAGTAAGGATTCTGCATTTAATGTTGCAGCTCAGGGAGTTATAAAAGGTTCTAATAGTTTATTTGCTTGGTTAGCTGAAATATGGATTAAAAGATGCCCCACTGTGAGCAAGCTGGAAATGGCTGATCACCCTCGGTTCAATGTAGAGGAAGGGATCCAAAGACTTAGAAGATTGGGATAGTGGAGTGGGTTAGTCACTTTAGACCTACTCATCCCAGCTGGGAGAGTCCAGAAGGTATACCTTGACCAATGACTTGAGAAATAGATTTGTGAGAAAAGTACCTCCATCTTTGAAGAGCCCTTCTCTTCTCCGCATGTCAGATCTAACAATGGCAGTCACTCAACTACATAATTTAAATACAATGGGAATAATTGGATTCCGAGGTGGCAGGGGCCAAGTGGTGGCCCTCAAACATCAAAGGCAAGGTGAGCATAGAGACCATAATGGATGTCAGAGGAGAAGTACTAATCAGAATAGTGTGACTTGTGTAGAGCTCTGGCATTGACTAATTAATCGCAGTGGTCCTACAAGTGGAATTGATAAGTAGCCTACTGCATTCCTACTTAATTTCTAAAAGCAGAAAACTTCTAGGTCAAATGGACCAAAAGACTAATTGGAAGTACAAAAACAGAGAATCATGGCCCATCAATCAATTTCCAGACTTGAGCCAGTTTACAGATCCAGAAATCCTTTGAAGTTAGGGGAGGCCAGGTCCCCTTGAGGAAGGACCCCACTACATTACCTCCAATTTATGCAGTGAATCTTTCTCCCACCCTTCCCCAAGGAGACCTCTGGCATTTTACCAAGGCAACTGTGCATTGGGGAAAGGAAAATGATCATACATTCTGGGACTACTGGACACTGACTCTGAGCTGAAGTTGATTCCAGGGGACCCAAAACATCATTGTGGTCCTCCAGTTAAAGTAGGAGCTTATGGAAGTCAGGTAATTAATAGAGTTCTAGCTCACATCTCACTTACAGTGAATTCAATGTGTTCCCAGACTCATACTGTGGTCATTTCCCCAGTACCAGAATGCATAATTGGCATAGACATACTTAGCAGCTGGCAGAATCCCACATTGGCTCACTGACTGGTAGGGAGAGGGCTACTATAGTGGGAAAGGCCAAATGGAAGCCATGAGACCTGACTTTACCTATAAAAATAGTAAATCGAAAATAATATTACATCCCTGGAGGGATTACAGAGATTAGTACCACTATCAAAGACTTAAAAGACACAGGGGTGGTGATTCCCACCACATCCCTTTCGATTCTTTCATTTGGCCTATGCAGAAGACATATGTACCCTGGAAAATGACAGTGGATTATTGTAAGCTTAACTACGTGGTGACTCCAATTGCAGCTGCTGTACCAGATGTGGTTTCATTGCTTCAGCAAATTAACATATCTCCTGGTACCTGGTATGCAGCCATTGACTTGGCAAATGCCTTTTCTCTATTCTTGTCCTTAAGGGCCACCAGAACAATTTACCCCAGCAATATGCCTTTACTGTCCTACTTCAAGGATATATAAACTCTCCAGCTTTGTGTCATAATGCTATTCAGAGAGACCTGATTGCTTTTCACTTCTGTAAGATATCAAAGTGGTCCATTACATTAATGACATTATGCTGATTAGATCCAGTGATCAAGAAGTAGCAAACATACTGGACTTACTGGTGAGACATTGGTATGCCAGATGATGGGAAATAAATTTGGCTAAAATTCAGGGACCTTCTATCTCAGTAAAATTCCTAGGGTTCCAGTGGTGTGGGGCCTGTCGAGATATTCCTTCTAAGGTGAAGAATAAGTTGTTGCATTTGGTGCTTCCTACAACCAAGAAAGAGGCACAATGCCTATTGTGCCCATTTGGATTTTGGAGGCAGCACATTCCTCATTTGGGTGTCTTACTCCATTTATTGAGTGACCTGAAAGGCTGCCAGTTTTGAGTGAGTTCCACAACAGGAGAAGACTCTGCAACACCTTAGGCTGGTGTGCAAGCTGCCTTGTCATTTGGGTCATATGACACAACAGAGCCAATGGTGCTTCAGGTGTCAGTGGCAAATATAGATGCTGTCTACAGCCTCTGGCAGGCCCCCATATGTGAATCACAGGAGAGGCCTCTAGGATTTTGGAGCAAAGCGCTGCCATCTTCTACTCTCCTTTTGAGAGACAGCTCTTGGTCTGTTAGTGAGCTTTGGTGGAAACTGAACATTTGACTATGGGTCATCAAGTCACCATGCACCTGAACTGCCTATCATGAACTGAGTGTTTTCTGACCTATCTAGCCATAAAGTGGGTCATGCACAGCAGCATTCCATCAGCAAATGGAAGTGGTATATACAAAATCAGGCTCAAGCAGGTCCTGAAGGCACAAGTAAGTTACATGAGGAAGTGGCTCAAATACCCATGGTATCCACTTCTGCCACCCTACTTTCTCCCCCCTAACCTGCACTGATGGCCACATGGGGAGTTCCCTATGGTCAGTTGACAGAGGAAGGTAAGACTAGGACCTGGTTTACAGATGGTTCTGCATGATAAGCAGGCACCACCTGAAAGTGGACAGCTGCAGCACTACAGCCCCTTTCTAGGACATCCCTGAAGGGCAGTGGTGAAGGAAATCTTCCCAGTGGGCAGAACTTTGAGCAGTACATCTGGCTGTGCACTTTGCATGGAAGGAGAAAAGACAAGATGAGCGATTATATATTGATTCATGGACTATAGCCAATGGTTTGTCTGGATGGTCAGGAACTTGGAAGAAGCATGATTGGAAATTTGATGAAAAAGAAATTGGAGAGAGAAGGGTGTAGATGGACCTCTCTGAGTAGTCAAAAACTGTGAAGATATTTGTATCTCATGTGAGTGCTCACCAACGGGTGGCCTTAGCAGAGGAGGATTTTAATAATCAAGTGGCCCATTCTGTGACACTACTCGGTCTCTTTCCCCAGCCATCCCTGTCATCGCCCAATGGGCTCATGAACAAAGTGGTCATAGTGGCAGAGACAGGAGGTTACACATAGGGTCAGCAACATGGATTTTGGCTCACCAAGGCTGACTTGGCTATCACTGCTGAGTGCCCAATTTACCAACAATGAGCCCTTGATATGGCACCACTCTTCATGGTGATCAGCCAGCTACCTGGTGGCAGGCTGATTATATTGGACCTCTTTCATCATGGGAAAAGCAGAGGTTTGTCCTCACTGGAATACACACTTACTACAGAGATAGGTTTTTCTATCCTGCACACAATGCTTCTGGCGAAGACTACCACCCGTGGACTCGCAGAATCCTATCCACTATCATGATATTCCACACAGCATTGCCTCAGACCAAGGCACTCATAAAGAAGTGTGGCAGTTGGCTCATGCTCATGGAATTCACTGGTATTTCCATGTTCCCCCATCATCCTGAAGCAGCTGGATTGATAGAACTCTGGAATGGCCTTTTGAAGTCACAATTACAATGCCAACTTGTTGACAATACTTTTCAGAGCAGGGGCAAAGTTCTCCAGAAGGCCATGTATGCTCTGAATTAGCCTCAAATATATGGTACTCTTTATCCCATAGCCAGGATTCACAGGTCCCAGAATCAAGGGGTGGAAGTGGAAGTGGCACCATCACCATCACCCCTAGTGATCCACTAACAAAATTTTTGCTTCCTGTTCGCACGACATTATGTCCTGCTTGTCTAGAGGTCTTAGTTCCAGAGAAAGGATCACTGCCACCAGGAGACACAAAAATGTTTCCATTAAACTGAAAGTTAAAATTGTCACCTGGACACTTAGGGCTCCTCCTACGTTTAAGTCAACAGGCTAAGAGGAGAGTTAGTGTTGGCTGGAGTGATTGACCTGGACTATCAAGATGAAATCAGTCTATTTCTTCACAACGGAAGTAAGAAAGAGTGTGCATGAAATACAGGTAATCCGTCAGGACATCTCTTAGTATTATCGTGTCCTGTGTTAAGGTCAACGGGAAACTACAATAACCTAATGCAGGCAGGACTACAGCTGACCCAGACCTTTCAGGAATGAAGATTTGGGTCACTCCACAGGAAAACCACCACAACCTGCTGAGATGCTTCCTGAAGGCCAAGAGAATACAGAATAGGTAATAGAAGAAGGTAGTCATCAATACCAACTACAACCATGTGACCAGCTGCAGAAATGAGAGCTGTACTTGTCATGAATATTTCCTCCTTCTTTTGTTAAAAACATGTTTATGCATGAATAAACTTGTACTAAAAAAATCTTCATTTTAATGTCCTTTCTCCGTTATTATGTGACACAAGATTTATTGACTTCATATCAGCATTTAAGTATTGTTAGCTTTATGTAACAGTATTTGAGTTGGGGATTGGTGTGTTTCCAGTTGTATGAAGGATAGTTGTATTATATTAGAGATAATTATGACCTTATTATTGCCTTTATTTGAAGACTATGTATGATCTCAGGAGATGTGTATGGGTTCAAATTGACACGGGATGGACTTGTGATGGTTAATACCGAGTGTCAACTTGATTGGAATGAAGGACACAAAGTATTAATCCTGGGTGTGTCTTTGAGGGTGTGGCCAAAGGAGATTAAGGTTTGAGTCAGTGGGTTGGGAAAGGCAGACTACACTTCTGAGTGTGCACAATCTAATCAGCTGTCAGCTCAGTGAGAATATAAGTAGGTAGAAAAATGTGAAAAGTGAGACTAGCCTAGCCTCTCAGCCCACATCTTTCTCCTGTGCTGGATGCTTCCTGCCCTCAAACATCTGACCCCAAGTTCTTCAGTTTTGGAACTTGAATTGGCTCTCCTTTTTCCTCAGCCTGCAGATGGCCTATTGTGGGACCTTGTGATTGTGTGAGTTAATATAAATAAACTCATATATATATAATATATTATATATATATATATATATATGTGTGTGTGTGTGTACATACATATATTTCATTCATTCTGTCCCTCTAGAGAGCTCTGACTAATACAAATGGCTATTAGCAAAAAGACAAAAAACAAATCCTAAAAAGGATGTATAGAAAAGGGAACTCTTAAACATTTTTGATAGGAATGTAAATTATTACAGACACTATGGAAAACACGTGGCAGTTTCTGAAAATACTAAAAATGGAACTACCATATAATCGAGCAACCCCACTGCTGAATATTTAGTCAAAGGCAATGAAATTAGTAAATCAAAGGAATATCTGTGCCCCCATGTTTATTACAGTATTGGTCACAATAGCTATTCTATAGAATCAACCTAAATATCCAGCAACAGATGAAGAGATAAAGAAAATATTCTATGTATTTACAATGAAATACTAGACATAAAAAAGAATAAACTGTTGTAATTCAAAGCAACATGGATAAGCCTGGAGGACATTATGTTATGGGAAATAACTCAGAAACAGAAATATAAATATTGCATTTTCTCACTCATATGTGGGAATGTAAAAAATAACCTATGGAAGTAGAGCATGGAATTGTAGGTATTAGGAGCAGGGAAGGGTGATGAGCAGAGGATGAGAAGAGGTTGGTTAATAGATAGAAAATTACAGCTAGATAGAAGGAATGAGTTGTGATGTCCTGCAGCACTGTAGGGTGAATATGGTTAACCATAATTTATAATATATTTTCAAATACTAGAAGAAAGAATTTTGAATCTTCACAACACAAAAAAATTATATATGTTAGAGATGATGGATATGCTAATTAACCTGATTTGATCATCACACTTTGGACACATGTATTGAAATATTGCTCTCTATCCCAAAAATATACACAGTTATTACATGTCAACTAAAAATAAAAGGAAAAAAAAGCAAAAAGTCCATTTGATAAATATGAAGAAAATGGTAACTTGGGGTGGCCAAAGCTCTCTAGGTAAGACCACCTATAAATGACTGGCAGAGGAGATGACAAATTTGTTAGCAGATTGGCTATTTGATTTTTGAAACCTTGCAAACAAATCTTACACAGTTGAGAGCTAAGATATCTAATTTTGGGAGTAGTATTTTAGTAACTAAACTGTGTGGAGATAGAGGAGCCTACAGAATGAAAAACCAAAACTCAAATAAGCAAATCTGGTTGTCACTTCCATCTAGTGGACCCAAGCATTATGGCTGGAATGAGAACAACTGGGTCTATTCCCACAACTGTGTACCTCGCCATGAACTGACTAAAAATTCAAATTGAATGTATTTTCCTTTGCCTATTCTAAAAAAGGCACTTTATGGTCACCACATTTTTAGAGGCATTAAAAGCTAAAGAGCCAAGACTGAGCGTCATTCTGTTTCTGAGTTACTGTCTGTTCTTTTCCAATCTGTTTTAGAGGACAGTTACATTGTGTGTAACAGCACTGTGAGGGGAAAAAATATGTTGCCTCCCACCCCATCACCATGTTCTTATTTTTAATGTCTTTGAAAATTTTTTCTGGGTTTTATCCATCATAAAATATACTTTTTCATTGAGAATGTTTACATACTAACACCTTAACATAATAACCCTACAGCAAGGAACTAAATTTAAATTAAATATAAAATCCAAATTTAAAAATGAAATTCAATTTCACTCATGTTAAAATAATAAGTATCTTTTATTTTGCCCTCACTGTACTAAGCCTATGTCTAAGTCAATTTGCGCTGCTATAATAAATACTATGAACTGGGTGGCTTAAAAACAAACACTTAATTTTCACAGTTCTGGAGGCCAGGAAATTCAAGATTGAAGTGCCACCTGATTCACTTCCTAGTGAGGGCTCTCTTCTTAGTTTGTAGATGGCCGTTTTCTTGTATCTTCACATGGTACAAAGAGAAATATCATCTCTCCCCTATCTCTTCCTATAAAGACACTAATTTTATTCATGAGGGCTCTGACTTCATTACCTAATTATTTCTCAAAGGACCTGCCTCCAAATACTATCACACTGAAAACTAGGCATCAATATATGAATTTTTAGTGAACACAAGCATTTAGTCCACAGCAGCCTGTTTTACCATAATTGACTCATTTTAATCTTTACTGACCTGAATTTTACATGTGGACAAACCAAAACTTAGGAACATTAAAACAACTCACCCAAAAGTTGTGCTCATCTTCTGTTTGTATTAGATTTATTACTGACAAGTCCATGTGAATATGCAGCAAAAAATTTTGCAGAGGGTGAACAAATACCACATTCCATTATAGAAAAAAAAATTTTTAACAACAACAACAAAAATGAGAAATCCAGAATAGGAATTTACAGTATTTCCTTTTTAGGAAATAAAAGGATATTTGAGTCCAGAGAAAATTTTACTTTATGATAGTTCAATGCCAGTGAGGAAATAAATGAAATCATGCTTATTTGAAAGAAAAAGAATATAGAAGATCTACAGAAAGTCTTTTCTGAAAACAGGTAAAATTCATAATCATCCATTTTGAAGAAGAAAAAATCCATGCTCAACAAGCATAGAAACAGGTTGTGTAACCTTAATAGAAGTCAGGGAAATGCAAATAGACACCACAATGTGATATCCATTAAAATAGTATTGAGAAATATGAACAATAAGTTTCAAAAAAAGATGTGGTTTAGCAGTCTTTCTTTTATATTGCTATTGAAATATAATTTAATACAAATTCTTTGGAAAGTAGTTTGGTCATCTTTGTAAAATTCAATATTCATATATTCTATGACTCAGTCATTCCAGTTTTAGACATGTATCCAAAAGAAAATTTCAAGTATAAATTCAAAGAGACATACAGAAGAATGTTCAATATAGCACCATTTGTAAGAGAAAAATCTAGAAATAACCAAAGTGCCTATCAACAGAAGCACAGATAAATAAATTATAATATACTTACACCCCGGAATACCATGCAACACTAAAAAAGACCTATCTCTACATGTACAATATAAACAAATCTTTAAAAATTTTATATAGTACCACATTTTCTGATTTTTTGGCACAATAAATATGATGAAATTTAAAGTTACTTAATATTTTGGACATTTGTATATATTTGCTCTTTTAGTTGACAAAAACAGAAAATAACATGTTAGAGTTGGTTATTGCACCTCTGCCCAGCTGGTAAATGTAGGATGTAGCAAAACAGACTTCTTAGGGAAGCAAAAGATCAAAGTAATACAGATGCAATAAAATAAACCACATCCTTCAGTTGAGAAGTAAGTCTCCATCAGAAAATAAGTATTTTAAAAAATATTGATGTCTTGCTCTGTCTGCAATCTACTAAATTGTATGTTTCCTTAAGGGTACTTTTTTTAGCAAATAATTGTGAATCAAATTAGCATATCATGGCTTTATGAAAAAAAAATCTGGTCAACAGAATAATAAATCCCTAAATAAAATCATCAGAATATTTTTCCATTTCAATTATCTTTTTACTTTTAATGCACTGTAAATGTGAATAGAGAAAATTAAAATATCCTTTCTGGAACTAAAAATCTCCTACCATAGTGGTTCTCAAACTTTAGCATGGATCACATTACCTGTTAAAAGACAAATTACACGACTCCAAACCTCTAATTCAGGAGGTCTGGTAGGGAATCTACCAATCAGCATTTCTAACAAATTTCCAGGCAATGCTCATGCTGTTGGTCTAAAGACCACAGTTTAAGAACTAATGCCCGGCCGAGGCGGGTGGATCACGAGGTCAAGAGATCGAGACCATCCTGGTCAACATGGAGAAACCCCCGTCTCTACTAAAAATACAAAAAATCAGCTGGGCCTGGTGGCGCGTACCTGTAATCCCAGCTACTCAGGAGGCTGAGGCAGGAGAATTGCCTGAACCCAGGAGGCGGAGGTTGCGGTGAGCCGAGATCGGGCCATTGNAGGAGGCTGAGGCAGGAGAATTGCCTGAACCCAGGAGGCGGAGGTTGCGGTGAGCCGAGATCGGGCCATTGCACTCCAGCCTGGGCAACAAGAGCAAAACTCCGTCTCAAAAAAAAAAAAAAAGAACGAATGCCCAGCAGTTTTTGTATTCCTATACCTATTCCTATACCACCATGGAGAGGATGTGTTTGATTTGAAGTCTAGTAACCTGATTTCTGTTCATTGGCTGTGCTCAGGTGATCATGTTCACAGTTTCATCATCTATATAAACAAGGAGCTGAGTCCAGCTGTCTCTAAGCTTGTTTCAATTCTAAAATTTTATAAGCCATTTCTCTTTCAAGATTCAGTTCCAAAGTCCATGAATTTGCTTATCTCTTGACATTAGCTGACATATCATTTGCCAATACAAGTTCATAGAAATTTCATCATCATCCAATAGACTTGTGAAAATCAATATCCAGGATAAAATGTCATCTCAAAAATGTCTTTATTGTTTTTCTATAAATTCTTGATCAAAATAAGTGGTATGCATTTACAAAAATACACTTCAGGCACCTATTAAAGTTCACTTTCAAAATTTTAGGGAGCTAGGCAATACGTTATTTATGATGTAAGAGTTCATCGTGTCTAAAAATGTGTTACATAACTTTACTTTGATTCTGACAGAAATTATCAACACTGAATTTTCTCCTAGATATTGACATGAATAATAATGATCCTAGGTTCAGGAAGTTTTCTAGACCTCAGAGATGAGAAGCTGACTTGCAAAAGTAACATTCTATTTAGCTCTTCTAATGAACACAAAAGTGCATTTAACCTGAAGACAGCAATCTAGGGCAGCTGTTGTAACCTGGCTCCTCCCCACACCTCATTTCCCCTACCCCCACCTCATTTGTGTCCTTAGTATAAATGAATCTGAAGGCATGGGTGCCTTCCATATGGGATAAAGTTATTCTAAAGAAAAAAAAAATGTACAATTAAAGTAATACATGTAGGATGTTTTTGCAAGCAGTTTATATTCTCTCATAAATATGCTCCCTAAGAGTCTATTAACATCTTTATATTTATAGATATTATCAAGAGAAGATAAACTATTGGGCCTCCACAGAGGTGTGATAAATGGTAGCACAGGCAACGATGAGAATACAAGCCAGACTTTGCCATTTATTTCAGGCTTTACTGGTTAGAAGTTTCAGCCTGCAATATTACTAATATACTTTGGTGATTAAAAGTGTCTGCAGGGGACTAAAGATGATTTGAAGCAAGAGAGTTCAGAATACTGATTCTTCTTTAACCATATTTCATGTTCCTTCCTTATTTTTGGAAATAGATTTGATAAACTCATGGCAAATGTTAACATGAAACACTGTCTATGACTCTGATGCTTCTTATAGATAATGATTTCCGAATAGAAAATATTTTGTCCAATTGGTGGTAATTTTATTCAGATGAGCAGTGAAAATTTTTTAAAATGAAGAATAGGTTTAATATCTGTACAACATATGACTTATGAAGCCTCAAATTATTTTCTCTCCATATGGGTAATCTGCTAATTATTGTTTATATTTTCCTTCTATTTTAGACCTTATTTAACTCAGTACCCTAGAAAAAGGAAAAACATTTTCTGGATCCTGGCATTATCCGTGAAACTAAGAGGCTGGAATTGTATTTCCCTATGCATTTTATCCAAGATCAGTTTAGATCAGAGTGGTGTGTGCTTGAATATATGTGTGTTTGTGTGTGTGCCTTTGTAGAGGGGTGTGTGTGTGAGAGTGTGTGTGTGTGTGTGTGTGTGTGTGTGTGTCTTTGCAGGACTGACCTTCCCCTGAAGTAGATCAAACCACCACTGAGGAAGCATCTGTAGCCTTCAGTAGCTCATGAAAGATACCAGCTACTGCTGCTCAGTAATGGAGTTGACTCTAAAGGAATTTAGTGTATATGGCAAGTGTCACGTCAATGACATGAGGACAAAATTATTTCATTTATGTTATGCAGATGGAGTGCCCTATCTTACCCAAGTAAAGGCTAGATTCGAGATACTTTAGTATGAGGAAAAGAAGAAAATCTGTAAAAATGAAGGTTCCAATGATCACTTGCTTCCAATAATGTGTTTTCTATTTGTTATCTTCATTGATCATGTAACTGAATGAGGCACACATTAATTTTCTTAACTGGCATGCACTACTGAGCTTGTAAACCTGCACTTTAGTATTAAGAAAATTTATCACGGTTCCTTGATGCACATGCAGAAATACATAGAAATCTAGGTACAAGATTAAGTTGGGCAATACCCTATAGAAAATAACTAAAAGCTTGAACAAGGTTTTATTTACTTTTTAATTTTTAATTTCTAATTTTTATGGATGTGTAACAGTTGAACATAGTTCCAGGATAATCTGATATTTTGATACAACCATACAATGGGGAATGATCAAATTTGTGTAATTGAGGTATTCATCATCTCAGGCATTTATGATTACTTTGTTGAGCAAGGTTTTAAAAGAGGTAGTCTTGCCAATGTAAACACAGACCTAACACATACATACGCATCTGTGGCTACTGATGGCCTGTGTGCAATACTTTTAAAATATCAATTTATTGGTCTGTACTTATAAACATTTGCCATGATCTGAAGAAAACACGAACAAGAAAAGTCTATCTCCTATAGAACTATGGTGGAGGTAATTTCTACTCATATTTTATGAGGTAAACAGTACAGATACCATTTGCCATGTCTTATGGTTGTTTAAGAATTTGAGTGTCAAAGAATTACATTACTTGCTCAAGGTGATGAAACACGTGTTAAGACACAAAAAGTAATTTTCTGACTCTAATTTAATGTTCATTTTTTACTCTACCTAGCAGAACTTTGACATACATTCCATCAATTTATAGCACACTTTTCCAGTTATATCATATCATCAATCAGAATCCCCTAGCACTTTCTTCACTGACATCATTGTGACTTGCGAGAAGCCTTCATACAAGAGTTTTCCTACCATTTGCCTTTGGTTTACTTTCTACTACGACCACTAATTATATAAAGATATGTTTTTTGTTTGTTTGTTTTCTGAGGCAGAGTTTCACTCTTGATGCCCAGGCTGGAGTGCAATGGCGTGATCTTGGCTCAAGGCAATCTCCAACTCCCAGGTTCCAGCGATTCTCCTGCCTCAGCCTCCAGAGTAGCTAGGATTACAGGTATACATGCCACACCTGTCTAATTTGTATTTTTAGTAGAGATGAGTTTCTCCACGTTGGTCAGGCTGGTCTCGAACTCCTAACCTCAGATGATCCACCTGCCTGAGCCTCCCAAAGTGGTGGGATTACAGACATGAGCCACCGCATCTGGCTGATACATTCTTTTACTTTACAAAACCTGATTCACAAGATTTCCTCATTTATTACTCCAGAAAAATGATTTTTACTTTGTGTATGGCAATCTAGATTTACACAAAATTTACATTTAGTTTTCACTAGATTATGAGTAAGTATCATGGAACAGGCTATATATAATTGAATTACTTACAATCACTTACTATCACAGTTTGTAAAGCTTTCAACATTTCCTTCCAAGCATTCCTTAACAGTCTTGTCTTCCTCATTTTGTAAAAACCTTCTT
The DNA here is from genome assembly GCF_001604975.1 of Cebus imitator. Taxonomy (NCBI): domain Eukaryota; kingdom Metazoa; phylum Chordata; class Mammalia; order Primates; family Cebidae; genus Cebus; species Cebus imitator. The sequence goes on along the minus strand of NW_016107391.1, from coordinate 11,571,202 downwards.
TTGGTTCTAACCTCTGGAATTCCAATCCTTTTTACTATCCCTTACATCCACTGCAAAGCGCTGATATGAGAGCCATCTAAAATCTCAGGTCCTTACAATATTAGCAAATTTGGTTTTGAACCCTAGATCACCACCAACTGGATCTGAAATATTGTTTAAGCATTTTCTTTAATGCAATTTTAAATCATTCATTTAAAAAGTAGTTAATAAACTTTAATTTTTTTCACATACGTGTTTGGGTCACTCTTAATTCACATACTTGTTTTAAATACAAGGTGCTAATGTTTGTTTTCATGACCATTTGGCTATAATTTTTATACAGAACCATATAGTACTAGGGTGAGGAGAATTTCAAAATTACTACTTCATTTTTGTACTTTAAGATGATTCATTAAAGTCAGATGATAATTTCATCTAAAATGGATTCCAGAAAACTGCCATTCAAATTCTTCTTCAGTCATAGCTACCCTGCTGGTAGTTGAGGAAAAGAGGAAGGAGGAGGAGGAGGAGGAGAAAGGCAGGGAGGAGGGGGAGAGGGAGAAGGAGAGTGAGGAGGAGGAGGAGAAGGAGGAGGAGAAGGAGGAGAATGAGAAGAAAATAAATAGAAACACCTCACTTTACAGATTTCACTTTGGAACAGTAGAACACCTCATTCAGCTCTTTCTATACTCAAGAGTATAGAAAGCAGGAAGGGACTAGCACTTCCTGCTGAGTCATTTCTCCTCCATCTATGGAAACATAAGCAGCACCACAGGCATTTGTCAATCAACAGCTGATCTGATCTGACATAGCTCAGCCATTGAGACCTGAGATTCTCTAAAGGGGAAGAAAGGTGACAATTGTGAATAAATATAGAATCATTTCAGGCATATAAGCCTTCTCAGGAGACTCATCATTCATGGTGGATGGGCAGCATCAATGTCATTGCTTTTTAATTACTCCCTGGGTAGACAGGTGTCACCTGTCATCCTGGAATAACTCTGGAGATTACACACTTCATGGTCTCTCTCCTGACAGTCTCATCTTGCAGAGGCATTCTTGTACTTTTAGTGGATTTTTAACATTTCAACTACATTCTCTTCACATCACCTAAAACTAATTACTTACTTCTATTTAGTACTTGTGCTATTAAACTCATTCCCTCTCTGCTTGCCTGCTGTCATCCCCTTCTCTGTAAAGGTTTTTCATTTCAGGTTGTCATCTCTGTGTGTGATTTTTTATAATGACCCTTATACTCACTGATAACATGCTGATTATAGATTATTAGGGACCTATAAAAGACTCAGAGTAAATATAATCTAAGAAAATTATTGTTTAAAAAAGATGAAATTTTCCTGTTCATAATATGAAGGAAATATTACAAGTAATAGACACGTATCTACACTCAGTTTCATGTTAAGGTTTGGGGACAGAAATCCAAGAAATTAGCAATGAACCAATGTTACAATGACAAATTTTGAATAATATCTTATTTCTTTTTTCAAAGTCTAACATCCTAAGTTTCAAGTGTCAATTGGATTCCATTTCATGGGGACAAACAAAGGACACATATTTGTATTCACTTTCTTCTGAACATGTAATTATTATTAAAAGTATAATCATACAACCAAAAGGAAAGAGAAAAGCATCACTAAATAACTGACATCAATTATACCTATAAAACACAGTGGAAGAGGCCACCACATAAAATGTTCTTGGACGGGACTTCAGACTGAAAGAAGGCAGTCTGTCTGGCAGAATTCTGAAGAGGGTTCAATAAGAGAAGCAAGTGTTATGATTGTTAGAAATAAGTGTGGTTGAAGATGAAGGTATTATTGTCTTAAGTCTACATACATGAAAGTCATAGAAATCCCTCCCCATAGATATGACTACTTATCCAAAGACATGCACAATGTTTTTACCGTCTAGATCTTTACTACCTAACCAAACAATAAAAAACAATGCCAATAAGCAGGTTCCACTCAGTTAACATTGAACAGACTATCTGAAGACAGTTACAGAAATGTGACTCTTATTAACCCAGAGCAAAACCTTCTTTCAAAGTATCCAGTCAGTCAACATCTGATTTTTTCTTCAATGTGATGGGAAAATTATTAATTACCAGATATTTGAGGAGAGACCATAGTTTTAAAAAAAGGAAATAATCATGATAAATACAAAAAATTTGGCTTCAGAGGAAGCAGAAATGTTTCAAGGAACAGAAAATAATTTTAAATATATTAAATTATTGCCCTCAGAAAGTTTCAAGAAATTATTGTATCTATAAAAATATCAACATTCTTTTTATAAAAGAAATATTTTTAAAAAATAAGGAATTTTTGAAAATATACATGGTGATAAAATTAAAAATACATCAATAAAGTATAAAAAGTAAACTCAAGGAAATATGGTAGCACATAAGGCAAAAAGAATAAGAAAGAAAATACAAGATATAAGGTAAACCTTTTGTTTTCAATCTAGGAGATGCAATTGTTTATTATGTAATTGCTGAAGAAAAGGTTAATAAACAAAACTGAGTGGATAAAATTGGGAAAGATATGCTTTTTAAGAGTTAAATTGAATTACCATGGCTTCAAGGTAGTTAAAGCAATACTTCATAATTTCTACATCCTTACTGATTTTTGCTTGTTCTATTAATGACTAAAACATTAGAATCTCCTGCTATGATTATTGATTAGTCTCTTTCTCCTTGTAGCTGTATAATTCTAGACTAATTAATTACGTAGATGCAGAAAAATTTTTGTATCTTCTTAAAGAAATAAAACATTTTTCAGATGTAGGTGACGGGGGGATGGAGGCAGCAAACCATATTGCCATGTGTGTACCTATGCAACAATCCTGCATGATCTGTACATGTACCCCAGAACCTAAAGTACAATTTTAAAAAATTTTTTAAAAAAAAGAATCAACATTTTAAGAGCCCAAATAGCCAAAGCAATCCCAAGCAAAAAGAACTATTTATAGGCATTTATGCTAACTTAAGGCTACTATAACTAAAACAGCACGGTACTAGTATAAAAGTAGATACATAGCTCAATGGAACAGAATAGAGAACCCAGAAATAAAGCCAAACAATTAAAACCAACTGATCTTTGAAAAAGCATGCAAAATGGTGCTGGGAAAACTGGATAGCTACATGTAGAAGAATGAAACTGGATCCCTATTTTCACCATATACAAAAATAAACTGCAGCTAGATTAAAGATTTATGTCTAAGCCCTAAAATTATAAGAATTCTGTAAGAAAACCTAGGAAAACTCTTCTGGACATTGGCCTGGGCAAAGAATTTATGACTAAGATGCCAAAAGCAAATCCACCAAAACCAAAAATAAATAAATGGGACCTAATTAAACTAAAAAGCTTCTGCAGAGCAAAAGAAATAATCATCAGAGTAAGCAGATATCCCAAAGAATTGGAGAAAATATTTTTAAAGTATGCATCTGACAAAGAACTAACATTCAGAATTTACAAGAAACTCAAACAAATCAGCAAAAAAAACCCCACAAATAATTGCATCAAAGAGTAAGCAAATCACATGAATAGACACTTCTCAAAAGAAGGTATATAAATAGCCAACAAACATATGAAAAAATGCTCAACATCACTAGACATCAGGGAAATGCAAATTAATACTACAATAAGATATCACCTTACCTCACCCAGATGGCCATTATTAAAAAGTCAAACAACAGATGTTGGCATGAATGTGTGAAAAATGAATGCTTGCTTATACATTGCATAGCAATGTAAATTAATGCAACCTCTGTGAAAAATAGTATAAATAGTTCTCAAGTAAATAAAAATATATCTACCATTTGAGCCAGCAATCCCACAACTGAATATCTACTCGAAGGAAAAGAAGCCATATCAAAAAGACACCTGTACACATGTTTATTGCAGTACAACTCACAATTGCAGATACGGAACTAATCCAAGTGCCCATCAACCAATAAGTAGATAAAGAAAATGTGGTATATATGCACCTCAGCCATAAAAAGGAATAAATAATGCTTTTGAAGCAACTTAGATGGAGCCATTATTCTAAGTGAAGTAACTCAGGAATCAAAAACCAACAACCATATGTTCTCACTTATAGGTGGGAGCTCAGCTATGGGTATGCAAAGACATACAGAGTGGTATCATGAACATTGGAGACTCAGATGGAAGGAGGGGGGAGGATGGGAGGGGGCTGATAAATAAGAAACTACACATTGGGTACAATATACGATACTCAGGTTATGGGTGTATTAAAATCTCAGACTTCACCATCATACCATTCATCCATGTAACCAAAAATCAATTGTACCCAAAAATCTATTGAAAAAAAATTTTTTAAGTCAACTTTTAAAACTTTATCTTTTTTCTTTTCTCAACTTTTATTTCAGGTTCAGGCAGTACCTGTGCAGATTGGTTACATGGATAAATTGCATGTCACTGGGATTTGGTGTATGAATGATTTTGTTATACAGGTAGTGAGCATAGTACCTAATAGGCAGTTTTGGACCATCATCCTCCTTACACTTTCCCCATCCAAGTAAACCCCATCTTTTTCCCATCTTTGTATTGATGAGTACTAATCTCTATCCTTTAATTTCTTCTCAATTAATGCTATTTTCCTACTCATTTCACACCGCAACCACTCACTCTCATGGTCATGTTTCTTTTATCAAAAATTATAGGCCGGGCGCGGTGGCTCAAGCCTGTAATCCCAGCACTTTGGGAGGCCGAGGCGGGTGGATCACGAGGTCAAGAGATCGAGACCATCCTGGTCAACATGGTGAAACCTCGTCTCTACTAAAAATACAAAAAATCAGCTGGGCCTGGTGGCGCGTGCCTGTAATCCCAGCTACTCAGGAGGCTGAGGCAGGAGAATTGCCTGAACCCAGGAGGGGGAGGTTGCGGTGAGCCGAGATCGCGCCATTGCACTCCAGCCTGGGTAACAAGAGCGAAACTCCGTCTCAAAAAAAAAAAAAAATTATATCATATTCTCTATTACTAATCCTTTTAGTTCTCCTATTTAACCGAAATGCAACAACTTTTTTTCTGATCAAGACTTCAATTGATCCTGTTACTTTTTTACTATTCATAACTTCTTCACGACCTAACCTTTCTCTTTAACCAGCTTAAATTTCAAAATTTACTATTTCAATGGATCTTTGCAAACACTTTTAACTTAGATCCATATCTCTCTTTCTCCACCTTCTTTACATTCCATCATCCCACTGCTCACTGAACCCAATAATCTGTTTACTCCACTCCTACATATGACTAATGATTAATGTGAAGAATATTATACTAACCTGCTTACTGGTTTTGCTGTAGGCTTAAGACCACAAATCTCAACCCTATTAAATAATTCCACCATAATCTCTCTTCAAACTTGCAAGACCCACTCTTCACTCACCTGAATTGATAACTTCATTTCAATACTACTAAGAGTAAATAGAAAATATCAAATGGGAATTTTCTCATCTTCCAAACAACAGATGTATCATCAATTCTACATCTGTAACCATTCTCTCTGCCTTTCACTTTCTAATAAAACAAGTACTTTGAATTTATTCCTACTCTTCTCTTCTTAACAGCCTAATTTCCACACTTTTTCCTTCTATCCCTGCCTCATACATTTCTCTGCTCTATTGTAGTATACTTATTAAATAGGCATAATATCTCTCCTTTAGCTAGGGAACACTTTTTCTGCCTCTTTTCCATGGTAAAAATTCTTAAAAGTCTATAGTAACTTTCTCCAGATCTCCATTTTTTCCTAAACCCATCTCAACTGGATTTTTATCCCCTTCATTCCATGATCAGCAACGAATTCCTTGTTGCTAAAATCATATTGGTCATTTTTCTGTTCTCATCTTAGTTGAATTTATAAGCAACTTTCAACTTTCATTTATATTTTCTTGAGTTTGTTTTTGGGGTGTCCAGGATTTTGAGAAAGTATTTTCTCCTAGATTTTTCCTATAGAATTTTATCTTTCTTAGTCTTTTTGTTCATTATTTTGCCTCAAACTAATTTTTTTAAATTTCAACTTTTATTTCCAATTCTGAGGGTACGTGTATAGGTTTTTTACATGGGTATATTGTGTGATTCTGAGGGTTGGAGTACAAATGATCCCACTGAGGAAGTAGGGTGAGACTTGACTCCAGAGGAAGGCCTTGGACAACTGGACCTGACTGAGGACTGGCTACAACAGGGCAAGGGCAGAAGCAGCCCTTGCCATCAGACATGTCCACCAGTGTGCCATGTCAGTTCACCATTGCTATGGCAACACCCAGGAGTTACCATCCCTTTCCATAACAATGACCTGATAACCCAAAAGTTATTACCCTTTCCCTAGAAATTTCTGCATAAATAGTCCTGTAATCTGCATGGAATTAAAAGTGGGTATTAATATGGCTGCTAATCTGCCCTGAGATGCTACTCTCTGCCTATGGGGTAGCCTTGCTCTGCTAGCGCACTAGAGCTGTAACACTGCCTCTTCAATAAAGCTGTTTTCTCTACCTCAAGTTTGAAAGTGAAGAATGCTCTCAGGCCAAGCCCCGCTTTGGGGCTTGCCTGTACTGCATCACCAATACTCAGGTGGTGGGCATAGTAATCAACAGTTAGTTTTTCAACCCTTGCCTCCCCCACTACTCGCCTGCTCTAGTAGTCTCTAGTGTCTATTGTTGCCATATTTATTTTCATGAGTACCCAATGTTTGGCTCCCACTTATAAGTCAGAACATGTGGTATTTGGCTTACTGTTCCTGTGTTAATTCACTGAAGATAGTGGCCTATAGCTGCATCCATGTTGCTGCAAAGAACATAATTTTGATTTTTTAATGGCTGCATAGTATTTCATGGTGTAAATGCGCCACATTTTCTTTATCCAATCCACTGTTGGTGGGCACCTAGGTTGATTCCATGTCTTGATTATGATGATAGTGTGGCAGTGAACATGCAAGTGCATGTGTCTTTTTAGAACAAGGAATCATTTTGTTCTAACATCCTCTGCATTTAATCCATCAGCAAATCCCACGGTGTCCACCTCTAAAATACTTTATAATTTGTTCACTTCTCTCTAGGTCCAAAGCTATCATCATAATCTATCAAAAATCACCCTTTTACCAGATCTCTGTAATAGCTGCCTAATTTATCTTCCTGGTTTTATTTTCACCCTCCACCTCACCCTTGAAACAATTCATTCTATACAAAAAGAAAGGACTCTTCAACCTTTCAATAATACATTCTTTTTTAAAAACCCTTTAAATATTTTCTCTAATATTTAAAATAAAATCCAGACTTTACACCTTGTTCTGAATGACACTATGTTCTTGCCATTCTTTCTAACCTCAAATCATACCATCATAACCCTCACATATCATGCTCCAGCCACTCCAACCCACCTTTATCCTCACTATTCTGACAGTGCTTTTCTTCTGTACCTATAGAAGAAAATGGTCACCATTCGTGGATGTCAGTTTTCCCAAGAAATTGACTCTGAGATGGAGATTTGTGTGTACATGGTATATTGGGTGGTATTGGGACCAATATCTGTTGAAGTAAAAGAAGCAGGAGTATACAGAGAGAGAAGTGGAACTGCAACAGTTGCAGCAAAGGCCTCAAACAAGCCTATGAAGAGCTCTGGAATGAAGATATCACTCAAGTGGAGCAGGTGGCTTAGTCTTTATCCTTTCATATAAACCAGTCAATCAATACAGGCTGAAATTTGAAGGGAGACAGTCCTTTTCAGCTATGAACATTCTCTAAAGGCTGTCAGCAGGCAAGGCTCCCAGAAGCTAGAAGATAAATGCTTCAGTCCTAATAGAAGGGGCTGCAGGAATGGAGGTGAGGCTCCATAGCAACCACTACACGTATCAAATTTTCCTTCCTTCCTAACAGAGGCCATGATGATCATCCTGAATATGAAAATTCCCATATCTTATCTTCATCTGAAAGTACCTTACCTATTTGTTTCTTATATACTTTCTGATTGTACAAGTAGTACATACATGTTAGAAAAACAGAGGTCTTAGCTATCTTATTCATTGCCATTGCCTCAGTACCTAGGAAACTGTCTAGAAGGCAAATCGATAATTTATATGAATGGATGATTTCTTGAATGAATAAGTTCAGTCCCTCAGACAGGCAAAAGATTTTATGTCTTATATACATCCTTCCCCATGGAGATAAGAACACAAAATTAAGTGCACAAAACTCTCATGAGACTGACTTAGATGAGGTGGTTTTGGTATAATGAAAAAAGTCCTGAATTGGGTCCCAAAACTCAAGGCTCCTTTCTACTAAACAAATAAACATCTAACCTGGCTCAAGTTATATCCCCATGTGAACCTCTATATGATCATTTTTTAAAAATATTCCTTAACTCTGATATGATATGATTCTAAGCAGAAAAAATGGCATACAGAATATGGATAGAGAACTACTGACTAAAAGGCAAGAAGATCCTATTATGTAAATGTACTATCAATTTTTAAAACCAAGATAAAATTATCTTATAAAACAAGAATATATCACTTTAGGAACAATAAAAGCCCAATGTTATGTACTCTCATTGGGTATAAATATAAATAATGAGAATTTGATCAATTGCTCATTTACTTCAAAAATAATGCTATTTTAGTGCTATTAAAACTTAGGGGCCGTTTAGGAACAGCTCAGGATTGCAGCTCCCAGTGAAAGTGAAGAGGCTGAGTGCATGCTGAATTTCCAGACAGATTTTTATTGCCCACAGACCAGGAGATTCCCAGGCGGAGGAGCCACACGGGTCGCCAGCACGGCTGTTTCGGCCGGCGCCACCGATTCGGTCCTGGGGCTATTTTGGCCTGCACGGCTGCTTTGCGGCACCCCGGCATGGCAGTTCTCCGTACAAAATACACTGGCCTGGGTGCCCTTTTAGCAGGTGATTGGAGCCCCGGGAAGGTGCAGTCGCCCATTCATTTGTCTAAAAAGGGGTCTGAAACGGAGCCAGGAGATTCCCAGGCAAAAAAAAAAAAAAAAAAAAAAATATAAAATAAAAAAAAAAAAAAAAAAAAAAAATCCCCACGCCGTTGTTTAAGCCGGCGCAGTGAGTCGCCGATAGGGAAATCACAAAGACCCCAGTGCCTTTTCAATGGGTCATTGGAACACCTGAGAGAGAGTCGACCGTTCAACTAAAAACCAAAAGGCTCTGAGGCAGAGAGCCAGGTGATCAGGCTCGGCTGGTCCCACCCCCATAAAGAACAGCAATCAGAAACTCTTTAGACTGAGAGTTTCACAGCTACCACAGCTGAACCCAGGAAGGTCCAGCTCTGTAGGGGAGGGGTGTCCGCCATTGCCGAGGCACTCCACCACTTCAGGGGTAGTCTGCCATTGCTGAGGCAGCCCGCCGTTGCCAAGGCAACCTGCCATTACAGCAAGAGTCCGCCATTACAGAGGTGGGCCACCAATGCTGAGACACTTCTAACTACACCCATATAAACAGGACTGCAGGGAAGTTCACACAACAGCTGGGCGGAGCCCACAACAGGCAGCAAAGCCTCTGCAGGCAGACAGTGACTAGGCTGCCTCCTTTCTGCGCAGGGCAGCCCTGAAAAAAAGGTAGCAGCACAATGGAAGCTCATAAAGCCCTAATTACCTGGGACTGGGCACCCGGTGGGGGGGGGAAGGTGTTTATGAGTTCTGCTGCAGCAGACCTAAACGTACCTGCCCAGCAGCCCTGAATGAAAAACTGAGCTCACAACTCAGCACTTGAGCTCATGTAAAGGACAGACTGTCTCCTCAAGCAGCTCTCTAACCCCCATATATCCAAAGAGTCACCTCCTAAAGGAGAGATCAGGTATACATTTAGCAGGCATCCTTCTGGGACAAAGATAGCAGAAGAAGAAACTGGTAGCAAGCCTTACTGTTCTGCAGCTGCAGATGATCCCCAGGCAAGCGGGACCTGGAGTGGACCTAGCAGTCCTACACCAGAGGTGCCGGACTGTTAGAAGGAAAACTAAGAAACAGAAATAACTTCATTATCAACAAATTGGACATCCACTCAGAGACCCAAACTGAAAGTCATCAAGTACAAAGATGGCAGGTGGATAAATCCACAAAGATGGGAACAAACCAGTGCAAAAAGGATGAAAACACCCAAAATCAGAACACCTCTCCTCCTCCAAGATATCACAACTCCTCACCAGCAAGGGAACAAGGCTGGATGGAGAATGAGTATGATGAAATGACAGAATCAGACTTCAGAAGGTGGGTAATAAGGAACTTCCATGAGCTAACAGAACATGTTCTAACCCAATGCAAAGAAACTAAGACCCTTGAAAAAAGATTTGATGAAATGCTAACGAGAATGGACAACTTAGAGAGGAATATAAGTGAATTGATGGAGCTGAAAAAAACAACACAAGAAATTCGTGAAGCATGCACAAGTTTCAACAGCCAAATTGACCATGCAGAAGAAAAAATATCAGAGGTCGAAGATCGACTCAACAAAATAAAACAAGAAGGCAAGATTAGAGAAAAAAGGGTAAAAAGGAATGAACAAAGTCTCCAAGAAATGTAGCACTACGTGAAAAGGCCTAATCTACATTTGATAGATGTACCTGAATGTGATGAAGAGAATGAATCCAAGCTGGAAAATACTCTTCAGGATATTATCCAGGAAAACTTCCCCAACCTAGCAAGGCAGGACAATATTCAACTCCAGGAAATACAGAGAACACCACAAAGATATTCCTTAAGAAGAGCGACCCCAAGGCACATAACCGTCAGATTCACCAGGGCTGAAATGAAGGGGAAAATGCTAAGGGCAGCCAGAGAGAAAGGTCAGGTAACCCACAAAGGGAAGCCCATCAGACTTACAGCAGATCTCTCAGCAGAAACCCTACAAGCCGGAAGAGAGTGGGGGCTAATATTCAAATCCTTAAACAAAAGAACTTTCAACCCAGAATTACATATCCAGCCAGACTAAGCTTCATAAGTGAAGGAAAAATAAAATCCTTTCTGAACAAGCAAGTACTCAGACATTTCATCACCACCAGGCCTGCTTTACAGGAGCTACTGAAAGAGGCTCTACACATAGAAAGGAACAAGCAGTACCAGCCACTCCAAAAATAAACAAAATGGTAAAGAGCATCAACACAATGAAGAATCTATACCAACTAATTAACTCAGAACCGCACAGCCTCATGGAAACTTAACAACATGCTCTTGAATGTTGACTGGATAAACAATGAAATGAAGGCAGAAATAAAGATGTTCTTCGAAACCAACGAGAATGAAGATACCACATACCAAAACCTCTGGGACACATTTAAAGCAGTCTCTAGAGGAAAATATATAGCAATGAGTGCCCTATGAGAAGAAAGAAGAGATCTAAAATTGACACCCCATCATCAAAATTGAAAGAGCCAGAGGAGCAAGATAAAAAAAACTCAAAACCTAGCAGAAGACAGGAAACAACTAAGATCAGAGCAGAACTGAAGAAGATAGAGATACAAAAAACCCTTCAAAAAAATCAATAAATCCAGGAGCTGCTTTTTCGAAAAGATCAACAAAACAGACAGACTACTAGCCAGACTAATAAAAAAGAAAAGAGAAAATAACCAATATCAAAAAATGATAAAGGGGATATCACCACAGATTCCACAGAAATTCAAACCATCATCAGAGATTATTACAAACAACTCTAGGAACATAAACTAGTAAACCTAGAAGAAATGGATAAATTCCTGGACATTTGCCTCCTCCCAAGTCTAAACCAGGAAGAAGTTGAAAACCGGAATAGACCAATAACAAGGTCTGAAGTTGAGGCAGCAATTAAAAGCCTACCACCCAAAAAAACCTCAGGTCCAGAGAGGTTCACAGCCGAATTCTACCAGACATACAAAGAGGAGCTGGTACCATTCTTTCTGAAACTATTCCAAGTAATCCAAAAAAAGGGAATCCTTCCCAAATCATTTCATGAGACAAACATCATCCTGATACCAAAACCCGGCAGAGACTCAACAGGAAAAGAAAACTTCAGGCCAATATCCATGATGAACATAGATGCAAAAATCTTCAATAAAATACTGGCAAGCCGATTGCAACAGCACATCAAAAACCTTATCCCCCATGATCAAGTAAGATTCATCCCAGGGATGCAAGACTGGTTTAACATACGCAAGTCCATAAACGTAATTCACCACATAAACAGAACCAAAGATAAAAACCACATGATTGTCTCAATTGATGCAGAGAAGGCCTTTGACACAATTCAACAGCACTTTATGCTAAAAACCCTCAAAAAACTAGGAATTGACAGAACGTATGTCAAAATAATAAAAGCTATTTATGACAAACCCACAGCCAATATCATACTGATTGGGCAAAAACTGGAAGCATTCCCTTTGAAATCTGGAACTAGACAAGGATGCCCTCTCTCACCACTCCTATTCAATATAGTACTGGAAGTTCTAGCCGGAGCAATCAGGCAAGAAAAAGAAATAAAGGGTATTCAAATAGGAAAGGAGGAAATCAAATTGTCTCGATTTACAGACCACATGATTGTATATCTGGAAGACCCCATCATCTCAGCCCAAAGTCTCCTGAAACTGATAAGCAGCTTCAGCAAAGTCTCAGGATACAAAATCAATGTGCAAAAATCACAAGCATTCCTATAAACCAATGACAGACTTAAAGACAGCCAAATCAAGAATGAACTGCCATTCACAATTGCCACAAAGAGAATAAAATGCCTAGGAATACAACTAACAAAAGATATAAAGGACCTCTTCAAGGAGAATTACAAACCACTGCTCAACGAAATAAGAGAGGACACAAACATATGGAGAAACATTCCATGTTCATGGTTAGGAAGAATCAATATCGTGAAAATGGCCATACTGCCCAAAGTAATTTACAGATTCAATGCTATCCCCATCAAGCTACCAATGACCTTCTTCATAGGACTGAAAAAAAACACCTTAAACTTCATATGGAACCAAAAGAGAGCCCGCATAGCCTAGTCAATTCTAAGCAAAAAGAACAAAGCGGGAGGCATCACACTACCAGACTTCAAACTATACTACAAGGCTACAGTAATCAAAACAGCATGATAC